>NC_058130.1:783442086-783508467 GCF_016433145.1 Gracilinanus agilis | reverse complement strand
GGAAGGAAAGAAGGGAGGGAGGGAGGGAAGGAGGGAAGGAAGGATTCTAAGAGCAATCTCTCCATTCGGGGGCCTCTTGGGTTTCTGTCCCGAGTGGACAGTGGAGGCATATTGCTATGAACACTGTCAGATGGGAGAGAAGCAAACATAGGAAAGGTCTCTCGGGTGGGCCTGAGACAGAGGGAGAGCACGCTGAGCAGACAGGGAGGAATGGAGGGTCTCAGAGAATGCTGTCACAGAAATAAAATGGAGATGCCAAAGAAAGGAGGGCCAGGCCTGACCCAGAGGGGGCTTCATAAAGGAAGACAATGCACAGCAAATGTGTCATTTCATTGATGCCCCACTAGATTCAAAGAATCCAGGGACTATAACGTTGGAAGCAACACCCCCCTCCCCATCCTACAGATGAGGAAACTGAGGCCCCAGAAGGCATGATGTGCTCATGTCACTCAGGCAGGGAGTAGTCTCCTCCCCAGTTCTGTATCCATTAGACTGTGCCAAGGGGGCTGTGGAGACTGCCACAAGAGCCGCCTCCCCTCTGGAGTCTCCCTGGCTTTTGCCATGGTGGAAGTGGCAGGCTTGAGTACTTCCCATTGGTGCCCCCTTCCTCTCTTGAGATCACAATGGCAGCCAGTGCTTCCTGGTCTTCCTTTCCCCAACCAAAGGAATTTGCCCCAACACCATTTCCATCACATGATCCATCATCCAAAGCCTTGGCACCCTCCCTCTGTCCAGCCCCAACTCTCCCAAGGGTGCCCGCCTTCTCTCCTCACTATCCTCAGGACAAGTGTGCCCCCAGACCAGGATGCTGCTCGCCGGTGGTGGCACAAACACCTGCCTCTTCCTGCTCTGTGCCCAGCTCCTGTCCCCTCCAGCATTCTAGCCCTGGGCTGACTCTCCCTTTGCTCCACCGCAAGCTCAGGTTCCACTTCACCAGGGGCCTGGTCTCAGGGTCACTCTGATGCCAACTTCACCAGCCAGATGAGGACAACTTTGCTACACCACCAAGGTTGCCACAGCGAGGCCTGGCCTTCCCAGAGTCGGCTCAGGTTTAGAATTGCCCTTTGTCCCTTATAGTAGCTCTGGGAGGGAGAACTATGACTGCCCTCTAGCACCCAGCCTTCATCTCCGAGTTGTTGTTGTCTTAAGGCCTTGCCTCCTGCCTCAGAAACGGTACTGCAGATGGGAGGTCTTCAGTGTCCAGGCCTGGCTCTCTCCCCACTGAGCCACCGAGCTGTCTCATCCCTCTCCCAACTCCTGTCTTAGAATCGGTACTGTGTATTGATTCCGAGGCAGAGGAGCAGTAACGGCTAGGCAGTGGGGGTGAAGTGACTTGCCCAGGCACCCAGCTCCTGGTTCACAGTCCCCACAGGTGCTTTTCTCACCCATGGCTCTGGAGTCTTGCACATGGCAGCTCCAGAAGCCGGCAGGTCTGCTACATGGTGGGACCTTCTGAGGTGGCCCCCCCAAACGGCGAGCTGTTGCGATGGCCTCATGTTCTCCCCTCTCTCCAGAACACGCGAGGTTCATCTGCCTAGGTTCAAGCTGGAAAAGAACTACAACCTGGTAGATACCCTGAAGTCGATGGGTATAACCGAACTATTTGATCACAACGGGGACTTCTCCGGAATATCGGACCAGAAACTCGTCATTGACTTGGTAAGCACCCCAGCTCCTTGCCCCCAGCAGAGGTGATCTTGGGGTTCGGTTTTCCCACCTTCATCCCATCCATGGCCGTCCCGACATGACTCAGTAGGTGAGAGCGACCATCTGGCTGTCTAAGACCTGTGGCGAGCTCTGCTGAGAGAGGGCAGCCTGGCCTACAGCCGTGCTTCGCCTTGGAGGTCAGAGAGCTGACGAGCCCTCCAGCAGCCGGTGCCATGCCACCGAGGGAGGGCCAAGAGGGGGAGGCGGCGGGGGTGCGCTAGGCCATGAGCCGGTGGCACGTCTCCACCAGACCCCGTAGGCCCCCCTGGACCAGTAGCAACGCTGCCTAAGGAGTAAGAGAGGCTCTCTTTCCGTTTCTGGACAGTTCAAGCATCAAGGCACCATCACGGTGAACGAAGAGGGCACCCAAGCGGCTGCCGTGACCACCGTGGGCTTCATGCCCCTCTCCACCCAAGCTCGCTTCGTCGTCGACCGGCCTTTCCTGTTTCTCATCTATGAGCACCGCACCAGCTGTTTGCTCTTCATGGGCCGCGTTTCCAATCCCAGCAAGTCTTAGATGGGGAGGTTGGGAGGCTCCTGTTGGATCCTGGGAGAATTCCCTTTTGGTGCAACAGTGCTTGGAGGGAATTTGTTCACAAGGCCAAGGGAATGCAGGGGCCGGGTCTCCCAACAGAAATCCCTACTTGTAGGCATTCCGCTGGCATCACTCTGTGTAGCAAACAGGGTCCAGGATCCAGAGAAGCTGTGTGTGTCTGCACAGTCAATGAATCATTAAAACTATCCTTACGGAGATGATCCGATTTCCTGTTTCTTTGGTGTTTCAGACCCACACAGGTCTTGGTTCCTTTGCTCTTTGGGCCTCCAGCCATGCTGGGAAGGAGCTAACGGCCTTTCTCCATGATGCTGGGCTCTCCCTGACCAAGGCACTGGGGATGGTGTGGCGCCATGCCACTCGCTGGGACGGGGAGGGCTGGAGCTTCCCTCTAGACACCAATAAAGATAAACCACTTTTAACCCGTGTCTGCTTCCTTCTCTCCACTTACAGAGCCCCACTCAATACTAATGTTTCAGCCCTTCTGAGCACCCCAGCTCGGGGCCTGACACACAGCAAGGGTTTCCCACTGGCTGATCTGAGAGCCTGGGAGAAGGATCCCAGCAGACCACATCTCTGCAGCCCTGCAGGATTCACCAGCACCCCTGGGAGGAGGCCACGTGTGTCCTCCTTCATAGAGAACTGGCAGGGCCTTAGGGTTCACCATGGCCACCTTCTTTTGAGAGAAGAGGAAACTGAGGCCTGGAAGGACACCAAATGCAGCACTCTTCCCACTGGATTAACTGCCTGCTTCAGTAGGCCATTCCATGATATGAGGCCCTCAGCCTGTGGTCCTACAGCGAGTTACAAGTGGCCGGATTCCAAACACAGGGATGTCATGGGAGAGCTTGTAAAAGGGAGGGAGAGGGGAAGGAGAGTCTCTGCCACAAGCTGCCCCTTTTGGGTGTATTCTACAGCCGGAGTGTTCAATCCAATAGAAATGGAGGCCTCTAAACTGTCCGCAAAGATCCATGTGGCTGCACACCTGGGCGAATGGGAGATGGGGCACCGGAGCGCCACATAGTTACAGGAGTGGCCTCTAGGCCCAAAGATAGCCTCTCCCAATTCAGGGGTACAAAGGGAGAGTGGCAGGCTTTCAGCCCATGTCTCAATCATGTGGAAGGTGATAAAATGACCCAGTGACCCTCAGAGGACACAGGTGACGTACCATTAGACCTATTTTACAAATTAGGCAACTGAGGTCCAGAGGGAGTCACAGAGTGATTACGAGGTACCACTGTTCAGACTGTCTGTACCACAGACTGGAGAACCATAATTTGTTGAGCCAAACGAGGCTGGCAACGGACATGTTTTCTAGCCTCCTTGTTACCTGGAGAGAACAATTTGGCTCCGATCCCAAGAGTGCCAGGGAGCACGAGGAGGCTTCAGCAGCTCGAGGACCAGCCCCTTGGCCTGCCCAACTGTCGGCTCCATCAGCAAACAGACACACAAATCCATCGTCCTTCACCTTGGCCAAGGAGCCCAGCCTCTACTCCAAATCTCCATGATCTCATTTCAATCCCAGGCTTTTAGCTCAGTCTTTCAACTTTGTTGGCCTTGGCAAAGCCAGCGATTCAGTTGTTTTGCTATAGTCCAGGTTTCTGGAATAACTTCTACCAAATTATAAGACCAAGAGTGCCTCAATGATTATTTTAATTTCATGGCAACCCAATGGGATGGTAGAAAGAGGCCTGGTGTTGCAGGCAGAGTGGCAGAGTTGGTATTCCGGGGCTGCCATTTATACCCATCAAGTCACTTGAGCACCCCAAGCCTGTTTGCTCATCTGTAGAATGGGGCTAATCCAACTTGTAACCTTGACCTCATTCAGAGAGTTGGGAAGCAAGCAGCATGGAAGCCTGAGAAATGAGAGGCGAGGCTCCGCAGAGACGATTGGTGACTTTGTAGAAAGAAGAAAAGTTCACAGGGCCCAGGTCTGGGCTCGGCACGAGAGACGAGACACAGCCCTGGCTCTTAAGAAGATGACTGGTAGGCGAGGGCCATTAGAAAGCCCCCTGGGGCTCGCTGCAGGAGGGGACAGACTGATCCTGCAAGGTGGCCTCTGCCCCAACACTTGGAGGACTCCTGGCCTGGTCTCCCTGCTCCCCACTCCGCAGCCTACACCACTGGGGGCGAACTCCTCCCTGGCTTCTGTCTGGGTCGCCTGACTCTTCTCATGACTCATTTTGCTCCTTCAGCTCCATCCTCTGCCCACTATGGTGACTCACAAGGCTCTGTTCTTAGACTCTTGCTAATTCGAACCCAGAATTTCCCCACGATCGAAATCTGCCTGGCCATCCTACTGCAGTATGCCGGCTCCCTTCATCCTTTTCTGCATGCTACCATTCCTTAGCCTTCCAAGGCCCCCATTTTAGCCTCATCTTTGATTTTTTTCATTTCATTCATCCCCTTTGGCTGGTCTGTTACAAAGTGCTTTCATTTCCTTCTTTACTTTGTTGTGGGTTGGCTCCCCCATGACTGCTGCCACTAGGGCAACCCAGGCAACTGCAAAATACCCTCCCAACTGGTTTCCTGGTCTCCAGGCTCTCTTCTGGCATATCTTGGAAATCACTTTTTTTTTAAACCCTTACCTTCTGTCTTAAAACGGATACTAATCATTCATTCCAAGGTGTTAGGGCATAAGGGCTAGGCAATGGGGCTTAAGTGACTTGCCCAGGGTCACACAGCTAGGAAGTGTCTGAGGGTGGATTTGAATACAGGACCTCCTAAGATCTGGCTGCCTGGCTCTCTATCCACTGGGTCAACTAGCTGTTCCATGAATCACTTTTTTATCTCATTTTCTTCAAGTCACATTTTCACAATGGAACTGGGCGGCTCCAAATAGCACCACCAAGTGAAGGCACAAAAGTTCTGAGAGTGAACACTAGGTTCACTCAATCACTGGTTCAAACCAGGGCGTTCGCTAGCACTTTAAGGGCCTCTGCGAGATAAGGCTTTCTAAAAGATCTGAGTAACTAGACAGTAAGTGCCACCACTGACGGAGTTGGAATGTTGACTCTGGAAGACCCTTAGAGGCCACGTCAGCTCATTTCACAAGCATTTTTCTCATGAGACCATGAGGGAGGCAGATGGTATGTGGGTAGGTGGGGAGGGAGGCTGGTAGGTAGGCAGGTGGGTGGGCAGCTATTATTATCTCTAATTTTCAGATGAAGGAATCCTGGTTCTGAGTGGCTGGATGACTGGCGCCTATGGCCATCCTACTGGTCAGTGTCTGATGTGGGCCTGGAGCCCAGGTTCTGACCACTAAGCTTCTAAGGTAAGAGGCCGTGGCAGAGCGAGGGCCGGCCTGCAGAGATGTCAGTGAAGGTCTGGTCTTCCCAAATATCTAAGACCTGCTATGTGAAGGGATCACTTCCACGCGGTGTGTGCCCCAGGCAAGTCCAAGAGGGCAGCAGCAAGTAAACGGAAGGCCTTGTGATGTGTCCTTCATTGAGCAAGAAAATCAAATATTTGCTCCCTCCCCCATAATGTAACCATTAACTCTAACTAACCCCCCAATGTTATTTCTTTTACTCATGTGAAGGGTCACATTGGCTAGAAAACAAACACTTCTCATGGGTTCCGATTAGACATTGTCTCTCCTCTCGTTGGCATATGTTAGAAAAAAAGTTCCGGGCTCGCTCTAGGCCACTTTGGTCTGTTTCTTAGATTCTAACATAAAATCAGCTCAGGTGTGCTTGGCTGTCCATCAGGTCCCAGACCAGGGAGCAGGAAGGCCCCTGGAGACCAGCTAGCCCAACTGCCCACATACTATCGGTTCTCCTCCATGGAATTCAACACGTCCAGTGAGCTCAGAGAGCCCCCGCCGCCTCACCAGGCACGCTGCCCCCAACCCCCTTCATCTCTGGGCGGCCGTGCTCGGGCACTGGAAAAGATTACACCGGCTTCTGGGCCTTTCCCTACGGGGTCCCACTCTATCCCCTGGAGCCATCTCAGGACAAGCATGCTCCTGCCCCAACCAAACGGGCAGCTCAAAGGCGCTGGTGCCCTCCTGGGAGGCTGCTGAAAAAGCTCGCTTCACGCCTTCCTTTACCCTCCTAGAGGACACGACTCTGAAGTGGCCAAGGGCACACGTGACTCTGGCTGTAGCAGGACAAGTGGCCACACCCAGGCACAGCACAGGGCAGATACGCTTGGCATTCACACCAGAGCATCATGACATTTTGGATGTCCATTTAACCTCCTCTAAGCAAACTTCTCTGGTCGTCCTCCAGCTCCCACCCTGTACCCTTGGGCACCCCTTAGGGCTCTGTCCTGGGCCCTCTTCTCATCAGCTCCCATAGCAGACTATGCTGATGACCCCTCCTACCTTTCCTGCACTGACCTCCAGGCTTGCCTCTCCAATCTACTTGTGGACCCCCATCTCTCAGCTCTGAGCATTCTTTCGGGCTTTCCCCCGAGGCCTGCGTGAAAGCTAGGCAACACTTTCGATTGCCTTCCTGCCTATATCTCTATTAAACTAAATTGTGAAGAGCGACTAACAGACTTGTGACTTAAGAGTTAATTTTATAAGTGGCGACCACAGTCTTATATTTTTTTAAACTTATATTTAATCAAACCAATTTTAATTCTTACATATGGAATGCTCAGGCTCCTAATCTCCCCTTCCAGGCTTCCTTCAGATCCCAGCTAAAATCCCACCTTCCACAGGAAGCCTTCTGGAAACTCCTTCATGCTATGGTTCAATGATAGCCAAACGTTTTATTTCCCTGGGCCCTTGCCTAATAGTGCACTTACCAAAGTGCTTAAATAAACAACGAATGAGTGACCCCAAGAGCTTAACCAGCAGCTCCAGCTGTGTTTTACGGAAAAACCCAGCCCAATATTCTGGCCTGGACACCAAGAAGCCTCATCTCTCATTGAAAGTAGTAGCCTTGGGAGTGGGGGCACCTACTTGCTCCCTCCTCCTGCATGAGGACAGACAGCATGGAGGGAAGGAAGGAAAAGGGCATCCTGTTGCGAGAGGAATGGAGAGAGGAGGAGGAGGAGGAAGGCCAAAGAATGCATGTTTTTCCTTCAGCCTGGAATCATTGTCCTTGGGAACCTTGGGACTAAAACGCTGGGAACCCAGCAAGAGAAAAGCCAAATGGACAGAAAAGTATCAGCAAGAGGTCTCTGCTTGTGTCTGTGTCACATTTACTCACCACAGCGATGACGGGGATGAGCACTCCAAGGTTCCCGGCACTGCTAGAGGCCTAGGAAGGAAAGGCAGAAACATCACATCACAGGGCCATGAGCCAGAGGCAGGAGGGGGCCTCTCTCACTGGCCTAAGGGGACTGAGGGGTGAGATTTGAACCCAAGCTCTGTGACTCCAGAGATAGTGCTCTCCCTCTGAGCCAAACTTGAAAAGGGCAGCTAAACTTCAGGTAAATGGCAGTGACTAGGACCCTCTGGCAACCAACATTTTGGGGGCTAAGAATATCTTTAATATATAAATCTACATGCAAATGTATATACACATTTGTAAATCTATATGTGAAGAGAGAGATGGAGAGAGATGACTAGCTAGGTGGATGGAAAGATGGAGAGAAAGATGGATGAACAGATAGATGGACGGATAGATGGGGGAGAGTGACAGATGGCGAGATGGGCAGAGTCAGAAGGGGACAGAGAGAGAGGGATGGATGAATGGATGGGTACACAGGTGCAGGAATAGATGAGGAAAGACGGAGGGATGGACAGGTAGATAACGAGAAAAAAGGATAGAGAGATGTAAGGGGAGATGGATAGATAGACATGAAAAGATGGGGAGAGAAAGATGGATGGATGAATAGATGGAAAGACATGGATATATATGGGAAGATGGATGGATAAATGAAGAGGGAAGGACGGATTAATGAAAGGATAGATAGAGAGGTAGACAGACTGACAGACAGACAGTTTCAGGTTCCAATCAAGAATCTTTGCTCTTTTCTTCTCTACATTCTCCCCCTTGGTGATCTCATCAGCTCCCACGGGTCCAATGACCATCTACCCAGCCGACCCACACAGCTACCTATCTGGACCAGATGCGTGCCAGTCTCCTATCACCAGATACCTACAGGACCTCTCCAAACGGGATGTCCCAAAGGCATCCCAAACTCATCATCTTTCCACCTTCCACGTTTGCCTATGCCCAGTCAGAGGCACCTCCAACCTTCCAGGCTCCCTGCTTCAGAACTTTGGTATTCTCGATGCCTGCCTCTCCATCACTGCACGTGACAAACTGCCACGTCACCTCTCCACCCAAGGAGCCTCCGTGCTGGTTCAGGCCCTCATCACCTTGGACCACTCTCCATCTCGAGTCCCGCCACTCCAATTCCTCCTCCCCTACACTGCCAGTGATATCCTGAAATGGCAGATCTAACCAGGGCACTCGCTGAACCCGGGCAGTCCCTCAAATCCCAAATGCCGTGTTTGACATTTTGAGCTCTTCCTAAGCTGGCCTCTTCGAGCCTTAAGACCCGGGACTCCCCCTCCTACGCTCTGGGATCCAGCCAGACAGGCCTCTGTCTTCTTTATAACACTCATCTCCCAGGTCTATGCCTTTGCACTGGCAGTCCGCCAGGCCTAGCATGCCTTCCCTTCTCCACCTCCACTTCCTGAAATTCTATTCCAAGCTCCACATTCTGATGAGGCCACCTTCACTGCTCTCCTCAGCTGCTCCTGCCTGGACTCCAAGGGTACCTCACCCATTCTGGGCACACACATGCACACCCATCTCTCGCCTCTTTAGAGAGGGCAGGGACTATCTCACCCTGTCTGTCTTTCATGCATGCTGTGGCGGCACCTAAGACATTCACCCTTGTTCCCTGAGAGGAGATGCCTGGCCACGATGGCATATAATCAATGCTTATGGCTCAACTGAAAACCACCCCAAAGTCAGAGGCTCAGCATGAGCAAGCTTCCAGCCAGAGGCCACTCGTCCCAAGAAGCCTCTGTGAGCCGTTCAGTGGGCCTTTCCGAGGGAATCACCCCACAAGGTGGATTTTCCAACCCTTTGGCAGGACCTCCACCTCAAGGCAGCAGGCCTGGAGCCCAGGGCTTCTGACTCCAACGCAGCAAGTTCCTCCTGTGGCCTTACCAAGAAATTGGAAAGTTACAGCTCCCGATCGAGAGCAGCACCTTCTAAGACTGTTCGGGCGGTGCCCTGTACCCATGCCAATCAGCACAAGTGGGCCGGTCTGGAGAGGTTCTCCGTCACATCACAGGCACGTGCCCCAGAGGTCTTCACTGTTATTGCCCAGATGATAGACATCAGCCTCTGCAGCCCTTAGGAAGGAGGCACCAAAGGACCCCACACTTGTCTTTTCCTCTGACCTCGCACCTGCGGCCTGATCTCATCACGCCACAGCAGAGGAGCCCTGGGCGCTCCCTCTTTGGGAAGGGCCGGCTGGCCATCACTCAGGCCTGCCAGGGTCATTGTTCGAAGGCTTGGCGTGGATCCCAGCGGCCCCCAAGGCAAAATACAAACTCTTCAGGCGGTGTGATAGCATTTAAAAGTGCTTCCTCTCTCTTGGCTTGATTCTTGGCTCTCCCCCTCTAAATGCTCAGCATGTTCAGCCCACATTCACGCCGCCCACCCTGGGCCTGGCACATGTGGCCTCACCTCAGATTCTTAGGCCCCCTCGCTTCTTTCGAGGATGAGAGGGTGCCCCAAGTCCCCTCCCAAGAGTGAATGTATCTCGCCTGGAACAAAGCTCAAGCCTCTGCTATGGGATCGGAGGCCAGGGAGCTATTCTAAAAAGGAAGGTCGGCACGCCTTTAGGAAAAGAAGCCATGCCCGTGCAGTATGGCACCATCGAGAACCATCGGGCCAGTCCACAGTCACCTTTTTCTGGTTTTGTCATTGTTATGTTCAGTTATTTTTCTGTTGTGGCAACTCTTTGTGGCCCCATTTGGGGTTTTTCTTGGCAGAGATCCTGGAATGGTTTGCCATGTCCTTCTGCAGTTCACTTTACAGATGAGGAAACGGAGGCAAATTGGGTCAAGTGGCTTGCCCAGGGTCACATGGGTAGGAGGTGTCTGAGGCTAGATTTGAACTTGGGAAGGAAAGGGAGTCTTCCTGACTCCAGCCCCGGTGCTCTATCCCGAGCCACCTCACTGACCCTCTCTTTCTGGATGAGGTCAGGAGAAGCCAGAGACTTAGCTTACACAAATGTTAGCAAAGCATGTGACCAAACCTCTCTCGTCTCTACTCCCTGACAGCTTGAGGAAGGCTCAGTGGATAGTGCCGCTCGATGGCTCTGGGCCAGTCGCTTAACCTGTGTGCCTCAGTTTCCTCAATAGAGATCATCACGGCACTAGCAGGTGATCCTCATCTCCTTCATGTCCTTGTTGAGAAGATGGCGTGATGTGATGAGAGTACAGTGATTTCAGGTGCTCAGGGGTGAGGCTCTGGGCTAAAGAGCTCAGTCGAATGCGGGAGACAGCAGGCAGGCAAGGACAGAATCCACTGGAGCTAATCCACCGAGGGAAGGAGAGCCCTGGCCTGGGAGCAGGGCTTGGCCCAATGCCCCCTGGCAATTGGATCAGGGACTGAAGTGAAGGCAGTGAGGACAGCCTTCTTCGTCTTCACATGACATGGAGGTGGGAGGAGTGAACACAACTAGATGGAAGAATCAGGATCCCAAAGCCCAGGCCCAGCTAGAAAGGGGGGCCGAATCAAAGAAGGTGACATTAAACTGGAATAAAAAGTCTACGCCTTCTCACAACCTGGCTTCGGAAACCTCAGGTTTCTAAGCAGGGAAACGGGATGAGCAAGCAACTGGTTGGGAAGAGAACTGCGCTGTTAGTGGAGAAGCTCCGTGAGCATCACTGAGGCAGAGTCCTGATCTGGGGCCTACCAGGCCCTAAGGAGTCTTCTCGAGTTAGACCAGAACTGAAACAGACTTCCATTCTGGGCAACACGTTCTGGAGAGGTCTTGGAGAAGCAGGAGAGCCCCAAGGAAGGCCTCAGGAGTCCCACCAGACAAACCAGATGAAGCAATCAAGACTTGGGGGAGGCACGACTGGTCATCAAGTGGCTGAAGGGTTTTTGGGAGGGAGAAAGAGCAGTGAACCAGGGTTCCCATCAGGAAGAAATAATCAGGGTTCTCCCCAAGGTGGGAAGGCCTTCACACAGGACAGGAGCACGATCCATACAGCAGTCTCAATCTCAAGATGTCCAATGTGGAATTCGCCCTCTTTCTCCCCAAACTAATTCTTCCCTCCACACATTCCTTTCTGCCAAGGGTTTCACCACTCACCTGCTCTCCTAGTCTCATAAGCTCGGTGTTCTTGCTCAACATGCCTGACCAGTTGTCCCCTTGTGCTGCCTCTATCTCCATGACATTTCTGGTGCCAAGCTCCTTCCCCTGCCCCCTTGGCTGCCACACACTGAGGAGAGGGCTCCTGGCTTGTGCCCTTTCTTGGTCTCCCCAGTGCTGTCCAGTCCATCCTACACACAGACCTGACCAAGTTACTCTCCTGCTCTATAAGCCCCAGGGGCTCCCTGGTGCTGAGAGGATCAAATACAAACTGCCCCATTGGGCTTCCAAAGCCCTTGCCCAAACGCCCAAACCTACCCTTCCAGCCTCACCATCTAGGATTCCCCTTCCTCCACTCCAGCTAGACCACCCTCATGCTCTCCCTTCATGCCCCAATCTCATGGGGTCCTCCCTCCTGCCCTAACTCCCCCCCAATTAAGAGTTCCACATTTAGTAACTTGGCAGAACTCCCAGCCACTGCTCATGGTTCTTTCCTTGAAGCCAGATGGAACATGTTCAGCCCCTCCAATAGCAGAGAGATGGTTCTCATGTCCTCCTGTGTCTTCTCTTTTCTGGGTGGCACACGTCACAGAGTCAGTTTATAGCTAGACGGCACCTTGGCAGTTCAGGCCCTCTCTCCAGCTGGGCATACTGCTCAGGACAGAATCCGAGAGTCCGCTGTTGGTGTGACAAGGGCAGAGTTCCCTAGGCCTCTACCATCCTCATTCCTGGGAGCCGACCCCCTTTTATTAAAGTCCCCAAGGGCAGGAGCTTTTCTGTTTTCCACTTCGCCCTGGTGGGCTTCCTGTTGACCCCAACCCCCGAATCGGCTGAGCCAAAATTCTAGTCCAACCAGCCACACTGATTTCTTTGGACTTCCCTCTGATCCTATGAAACATCAGAACCAACTTTCTTCCCTCTCCAGGTCTTGAGGAATCTGGTCTATCAGATGGTGTTAGCTAGCCCTCTCTGCGCTCATCTGGCACATCAGCCATGCCTCTGTCCAAGCCATTAATAAAAATGACTGACAACCACTGGGCAAGAATAGATCCCTAGAGCCCGCCACTGGAGACCTTCCAAGTTGACTTTGAACCCTCTGCCTGGCCAAAGAGTTCTGGCTTCATCTCACTGTGTAGGCGTTCAGTGGCTTCTGGAAGAGCAGGAGATGCTATGAAACATTTCACCAAAATCTGGCTCGACACCACCTCTAGCACAGGTCTGCCCGACGGCTTCAAGTGATCCTCTAAGAAAGGCCCGAGAGTTAGCCTGGCGTGTGCGGCTATCTGTAAGCACGCCTGCCTTCTCGACCTCCCTATCACTAACTGTCCCTTTGTAAACAGATTCAAGCGTTTGCCGGCCTCGTGGGAAAGCCCAGCCATGTGCCTCTCTCCCACCCTGTGGACCCTTTCCTAGAACCTTTCAGACATCACTGATGGGGGCTCCACCATCTTCTGGCCGGAGCTCAGAGCAGCTGACTGCTCTCTTACTACCATCTTCCATTTATCTGGGTACAAACTCCCCATTAGTCCTTTGGGTCCTATCCAATCCAGGCCAAAATTTAGGTAGAAAGAAGTTGTTCAACAACTCTCCCTGGACTCAATGAGTTCACTCCAAGTGCTCGGCTCACTCCACAATCTTCCCTGTTCCTGGGGCTTGGAGCAGATGGGAAGCAAGGAACCCTGACCTCGTGGCACACCTTTGTGGCCAGGAGCACGATCCACACAACAGTCCCAAAGAGCATCTAGGGGTCACTGGGTCCTGACACGGCCTACTGATAGGACTCTGGGGCAGGGCTCTGAACACACTGCTGGCCTGGGGTTACTGAGAGTCTGAAGGGAAGAAAAGAAGTGAGGGGAGCTCGGAGGACCATCCTGGAGCTGGCGAAGGGAAAGCCCAGGGCGTTCAACTCAGAACAAACATTCTGGCTACAAGAAGTCCAGGTGGGACCCCATTTGGCCCAAAGGCAAAAGCTAAAGGGCATCCCTGGGGGGGCAGCTGGGTAGCTCAGTGGACTGAGAGCCAGGCCTAGAGACGGGAGGTCCTAGGTTCAAATCCGGCCTCAGACACTTCCCAGCTGTGTGACCCTGGGCAAGTCACTTGACCCCCATTGCCTACCCTTACCACTCTTCCACCTATAAGTCAATACACAGAAGTTAAAGGGTTTAAAATAAAAAAAAAAAAATCTATAAAGGGCATCCCTGGGTCTGCCCTGGGGCCTCTGGGCGCTTATCATGGCAGAGGAGACGTGGCCTACGGGCACAAAGCCAACGTGAGGGCTGTAAAGGAGAGAACCACACCAAGTATGGGGAGAAGCGGAAGGAGGGAGAGACTGCTTTGAGCAGGAAGGGCAGAGACAGCTCCATAGAGGAGGCTTGGAAGGGGACAAGGGAATCCCCAGAGAGGCTATTCCAACCAAGAGGGCTGGGGTGGTAGTGGCAGAGAGGGAAGGGGAACCCCAGAGGAGGCCATCGGCTTAATGGGAATGGTCACTCGGCCTACAGACATTCGGCAAGCAGCCAGAGTGGGCAGAGCCCCGGAGAGCCAGGCTCCGGAGGAGACCCAGAGGCCCTCCAGGAACAATGAGTGTAACCCCTACACCCCATATCAGCACAGCTACACATTCCTCTCTCAGCTGCCTCCCAGGACTGCCTGCTGCAATGAGGGGTTGAGGTGGGGGGGGGGCCACCACAAGTCTCCCCGACTCCAATCCATCCTCTACCTGGCTGCCAGTGGAGAGACCTCCCCCAATTCCCTCCTCCTTCAGCTTTTGCTCCCATGTGTCTGTCTTCTCCAGAGTCTGGGGATGATTCCTAAATTCTTCCTCATTCCTTGCCCTTAAATTAAAAGGTGCCTATTTCAGCCAGTGGCAGGAGCCCAGGCCTCCTGGGCCCAGCAGTCGTACGTCCGGGGAAAGGAAGTCATGGCTCAGACGCTTCCTGCAGGGGAGCCTCAGGCAGGCCATTTGACTTTGTCAAACAAGAGGGAGGGCCTCGATGGTCTCTGGGGCCCCTCCGGCCCTGGCCAGGGCACTGGGAAGGGTGAGATGGGCTTACCTTCAAGGCTGGCCCTTTCTCGCTGGCCCGCTCACTGGCTCGCTTCCCTTCTAGGCCCAGCTGCACAAAAAGCTCAAGCAGGTTCATGAGCAGCTCGTCCACCAGGTGCTCATTCTGGATGTTGGCGGCGATGTTGGCCAGGGCGTTGATCACAGCCAAGGAGCAGTGCCTAGCAAGAGGAGGGCAAACCTGACCCCCGGCCAAGGGACGAGGCCCAGATGGGCCCATCTCCATCTGGCCTGGGCCTGGGCACAGCTGTGGTCTGGAGGAGGGGGCTGGAGCTTTTCTGGAACTGGGCAGGGCAGGAGGCTGAGGAAGGGCAGACAGGGAACCTCCAGGCTCCGGCTCTGCAGGGAGGGCCCGGCATGCTTCAGTCGTGTGTGTGAAGGGCTGGCCTTGAGATCAGGGAAGGAACAAGACCCTGTACCCACCGTGGGCCGGGCCCAGCTGGGCTCCATTTCATTACATTTGAGCCCAGGCCGCTCTGCCAGGGCGTTTGAGCCAGTTCCCAAACCCAAGGAGCATGCAGGATCAGGGAAGAGGCCTGCGGGACAGACTGCTCAGGGCCGACTACGTCCTAGGTCCGTGTTGGCTCACGTGCCCCAGCACACTGGAGGGGGCAATGTTCACGTGCCCCAGCCCTCCGCCCAGCAGCCCAATGTGGGCACTTCCTCCCTCCACTCTCTGGGGCAATGCGGGAGCTCACAGGCAGCTTGAAGGTACAGTGTGGCACATGGTCTCTGAAAGGGTCACCCACACTGTCCTAGACCCTCCTGGGACACACGGGATTTAATACTGTCATCCCTAACACTGATGATGATGCCCGCCCTGCCCCCTGGCACAGAATTTGACAGGAGGGGGCTGGGCTCGGCTCGGGGCCAGAGACATGGGGCTTCAAAGCACTTCAAGCTCATTCTCTCATCTGATAATCCCCACAACCCTGGGAAATGGGTCCCACCTCTCAGCCCCATTTTTCAGATGGACAAGCAGAGGCCAAGAGCAGAGGAGCAAGTTGGTCTGCTCTGAAGTGGACGCCAACTTGGCTGGTCAACTCCAACTGATGACAGAGGCTTGCATTCCTGCCCAACTTTCCACTTTACAAGAGGCTTTGTTCTGTGACCAGCCCTAGGGAGGAGGCAAGAGAACTGGCCAGCTGCTGGCCCAGGGGCCTCTGCCAACCTCAGCAGCCTCATCCATAAAACAGGAGGCCATGGCATAGCCTGGGGTACAGAGAGTCCACATTGCTAGCCCAGGATGCTCTGGGAGCAAGAGCTGCCTCTGGGCACCGGCCTGGGACGAGTACTCAGAGGGGGGTAGGAGCTGCCCTGGGAGCACGGCTGGATGAGAAAGCAAAGAAGCCGAGGCCGGAATGAGGCCTGGAGAGGCAGGAGACACTAGAGCCACAGACCCATCAATGGCCACAGCACTCCAGGAAAGGCCCAGGCTTCCAGGGGCCCACAGCCAGCAAGGGACCGAGACGGGGCTCAGGCTTCCGAGGGCTCATGGCTGGCGAGGGACAGAACTAGACCTCGGGCCTCTGCCTCCCGTCCTGATTGGTCTGTGCCCAAGACCCTCAGGATGGACGAAGGCGGGCAGGCAGGCTCCATTAGAATGGAGATGGGCTGAACAGGTCAAGAGGCCGTGCCCCCTCCCTCAGGGGTCCCCTTGGTCCTCTGTACCATGTGCCCAGCTACTGTGGGCCAGCCCAGGTGAGGGCAGATTGTACAGTCTTAGGAGATTTGGCTGCCACTCTATGATCTATCAGCCCTGAAGCACCTCCCTGCCCACACGGGGCTGGGCACAGGGGGAAGCAGAGACCACAGGCAAGGACAGTCTCTGACCCGGGGTGGGGGGCACATCTAATGTCACATACAAAACCTGGGGTTGGGGGCAGGGATCAGTAGGAGCTGAGCAGTAGGAGCAGAAGGCCAAGGTGCCGATAAGCAGAGAGATGAGGCCGATGCAGGAGGGGCAGTAACGTGGGATTGCGGGGGGCCAGGAATGAAGGCTGGGACAGACAAGGACAGAAGGGCCCTGAAAAGAGCTCGCTGGAGGAAGCACTCTGCTCATTGGAGGCTGAGGGGCCTCACGGCAGGGCATTACCTGTAGCCATGATCTTTGGGGTCTTTGGTGGCTGAATACACCACGGAGCTGGCCTTGACGCTGATCTGCTGGAAAAGGTTCCAGACCTCTTGGTAAATGTATTGCTGAAAGAGAAATTGCCCAGAAGTCATTAGAGCCTTCCCAAAGTTTCCTAAGCTACCCCCGGGCAAACCCTGCCCTTCTAGGCGGGTCCTGAGGCCTAACCAGGGCATGGAAGGGGCTCAGGGCTCCCAGAGGCTGTGCCAGGGACCTATCTCATCTGGGCCTGGCATCTGTTGACAAACATCTGCCCAGCAACAGAGGTTCAGGCCCCCAGGACTGTGGCCTGAGCAGCTCCAGGCTGCAATCTGTACCAGCAGAGGGTGGGTGTCCTCCCTGAAGGACTCTGAGCAAAGGAGAGATGGCCAATTTCTTGGGATGCTCTAGGAAAGGTTTTCTGGCTGAGCAGTAGAGGCTGAACACCTAAAGAGCCACAGAAAAGGCCTGAGAAGAGAAGCCCCCAAAGGAGAAGGGCGGGGGCCCCTTCTGGCTCTGAAGGATGGCAGGAAAAGGCAGGCTTCCATTGCAATTCTATGGCAAAAAGGATTCTGGTTCAGATCCTTCCGGTTCTATCCTTAGGGTCCACTTAAAGCTAATTCTCCTCTCAAAGTGAAAGGTGCGTTGGCCTAGCCTGGGGACGTCCACGTGCTGGGCCAGCAACCAGTCCTTCCAGAATACAGGCCCAATATTAGCCTTGAACTAGGCCATGGGGATCAGTAGGGGCCCCTTCTCTCAGACTGATGAGGGCCCAAAAGCTCAGAGGAGGAGGGGCAGAGCAAGAAGCCAGACCCATGATCCAATCATGGGCCCTTAGTCCTTCTTCAGCACCACGGGGCCTTTCTTAACCAAAGATGGGCTTGTGAGGGCCAGGCAATGGGGTTAAATGACTTGCCCAGGGTAACACAGCTAGGAAGCATCTGAGGCCAGATGTGAAGCCAGGCCTGGTGCTCTGTCCACTGAGCCTCCTCACTGCCCTTAAAGAAAGGCTTTGCCACCAGCTGGGGGATTCAGGGATCCCAGGACAGCAGGTTTAGGGTGGTGCCTCACATTGCCAGTGATCACCAGGCAGCCCAGCTGGTCGATGATGAGCACGTCGAGGGGAGACGGAGGCTGGCAGAACTTCTGCTGCAGGATCTGCAGGATGGGCTCCATGACTTTGGGGGTGTCCCTCAGGGCCACAGCGATGTGCCCCAGGGCCCGGATCGTGTGGTCAGGAATCAGGTGAGCATCCCTGTGGGCAAGGAACACAAGGGCCAGACCTCAGGAACGGGCAGAGGCTCCAGACATTCAGCACTCCTTAAGGGCCTGTGCCAGGCCCTGCCCTCAGGGGACTGACTGACATGGTGCCTGGGCAGAGCCAGCCAGGCCTACCAGAGTCAAACTCTCTGGCCTGGACATAGAGACCTTCTCCCTTTCTAAAAGGTCAGTAGAGGCACCTGCGCATGATTAGTGAGGTTGCCTCTGAGATGAGCAAATCCTGCCACCATCGGCATTAGCATCATACTGATAAAGCATGCCAAGGAGCTGGTCTCACAATGCTCAACCCGAAGAGTGAGGAGCGGCCCATTTTACAGATGAGGGGCCTGAGGTCCCGAGAAGCCCAGGGGGCCCAGCCTGGCCTGGCCTCCTCACTAGTCTGTCTCTAGGCGCACATCAAACCCCAACCCCAACCCACCCAGCCCCCTGCCCTCCACACAGCACAAGTCAGAATCCAGAGGCCTTACTTGTCGCTCTCCTGAGAAATATAGAGCCTGTTGGAGAGGCTGGCCAGGAAGGCCTCCACGATCACAGGATCCACTGTCAGCCCAGCTTTCAGACACCTGAAGAGCCATAGAAAAGCCCTGAGATGAGAAGGCCCCCAAGGAGGAGCCCAGGAGGCAGGAGCACCATCACTGCCGGTGGCCTTCTTCTCCTCCTGCCCAGCTCAGGGCCAGGGACATGTCTAAGAGGCTCCCGCGAGCCCCAGGGCTCCTGAGTGTGTGTCTGTCTTCCTGGATCAGACCACGCACAGCCCAGCTCGTCCGGGGCCCCACTGTCTGTCTCTCTGTCCGTGAGGACAGGACGACCCTGTTTCTCTTCCCTTTCTGGCTTGCCCGTGAGGGAAGAGGAAGCGGCGCCTCGGTCCCCCCAGAGCTCACCTGCAGACGTTGTCGATGGCGATGTCCCGCAGCTGCTCATACATGGACGGCTGGGACTTCTTCCCCGCCACCACGTTCAGCGTGTGCTCGGAATGCTCGTTGGTGACGCTGATCTTGATGTCATTGCCGTTCACTAGAGGCAAATGGGCACGGAGGCTCGTCTTGGCACTGCTCTGCTCCTCTGTCCAAATCCCAACCCTAAGTCTCCCCCATGGGCTCAGCTTGGTTCTCTCACAAGGCTACCCCGAGGTTTCTCTCGGGCAAAAAGAAGAGGAAAGGGGGCAGCTAGGGGGCTCGGAGACGGGAGCTCCCGGCTTCCAATGTGGCAGCCCTGGACAAGTCACTTAACCCCCGTCTGGCCCTTAGCACTCATCCGCTTTGGAACCAATACTCAGTATGGAGTCTAAGCTAGAAGGGAAGGGCTAAAAGAAGGAAAAGTCACTTGAGTTCTCCTCTGAGGGGTCGGGAGCCGGGCAGCAACACCCTCAGACCAGGAGGAATCCGGAGAAGCAGGAGAAGGCGGGAATGTGAGGAAGCAAAGGAAGGGCCCTGGCCAAGCCTAGGAGGAGAACAGTGACAGGCGACCCCAGGGACCCCTGCCTGCCGGGGGGGGGCCCCCCACATACGAGGTCAGACATTAGGATTGGGGGGTTTTCTGGAACTTTTCCCCCTTCTCTCTGTTCATCTCTAGCCTAAGGAACAGCCTGGGGAGCTCGGCTATGGGAAGGCCGTGTCCTCGCTTCCCAGCGGTGGGGGAAAAGCAGGGATTCCTGAACACTATCTCTCGGCCACATGCTTACGAAGTGCCCATGATGACAAGATGGTGCCCGGGGCAGGCAAGCAGACCTAAGTGCCAGGGGGCTCAGGCTGCTGGGGGTGGGCGCCCCGAGAGCGCACCACTCATCTGGACATGACTCCCTCAAAGCCTCCCGAGGACCTGGTGAGCTTGGGCTGGGCTATGGGCAGCCCCCAGGGCAGTGCCTCCTCCTCAGCTGTTGGGAGGGAGAGGACTGCGGTTATCACTGAGGGACCAGGGAAGAAGGAAGGGATTCGGGAGATGGCCTCAGGCATGGCATCACCCTGAAAAGCTGACATCTTTTTCCTGGTTTACAGGAGATTCCCACAGGCAGCTGCATCTGACAGAGGAGTAAACTGAGGCTCAGAACAGGGAAGTCTCAAAGCCCAGGCCTGAGGACAGAAAAACAGTGACTTCCACCTCCAAAACCGGGGCTCTACGGGAGGAATGGCATGAAGCGACAAGCATTTATTGAGACTCACTGTGTGCCAGGAACACTACCAATAGGAACTCACTGGATCCCCCCAACAATCCTGTGAGGTTCATGATCCTCATTTTTCGGCTGGGTAAACCGAGGCAGAGAACCATGTGGTAACTAGCCCAGGGCCCCCAGTGTGTGTGTGTGGGCCACGCTACCTGCATGGTACTGGTTGTGGTATTTGTAGAGCTTGATCAGCACCGGGGACGGGATGACAAGGAAGTCCCGCAAAGATGGCATCACCGAGTGAACCACCACTGGGAATCGTTCGCACAGGCGCCCTAAGCCCTAAAAGGAAAAAAGGAGCCACAGTCAGATCAGGACAGTAGGGGAGCAGGAGGAGGCAGGAGATGAAGGTGTAGGCCACCATGGCATCCAGGGCATCAGCTGGCACTCCCTGCCTCAAGCCTTCTTCACAGCCTTCCCAGGGACAGGGAGCTCACCACCTCAGAAGCAGCCCACTTTTCTGCTGACTAGCTCTGGCTACTCGCACGCAGTCCATTAGTCCTAAGTGGACAGCGCGACTCCTGGTGGGCAGTGGCAGGACCACATCATCTCGTGAGGCCACCTTGAGAGGCAGCTGACTGGGCAGTGTCAGCAGGGCAGTGAGCTCATGAGGAACCACCAGTATATCCTAACAGGAATGTCAGGAACCCAGGCCTAGGGGGCAGGAGCCTGGACTGCTTCTGGGTAGGCCAAAGAGAGGCCAGGAGCATGGGCATGCTGGCCAGTGCTGCCTGGGTCAGTGGGTCAGTCACCAAGAAGGATTAAGCACCACTAGGAGCTGGGCTAAGTGGCCAAGGTGGGAGTGCAGGGGAAAGGCCTTGGCCAGAAGGTGGGCCTGGAGCCTAGTCCCAAAAAGCAGCCCGAGGAGAGCCGAGGCAGAGAGGCCCCCTGCAGCATCCCCTGGGCACTTGGGGCCCCCTGAGGAAAGCAAAGGCTTCAGCCCAAAAGGCTGTGGGCACAGCTCTAAGGGAAAGTAAAGGTCCTGGACTAGGCGGGGACCAACAGCCCCAAATCCTACCAGTGAACTGGGAGGAAGGGGACAGGCTGGCCTCCGTACACAGCCCCCAGCTCAAAGGCAAGGCCAGGGTGCTCCTGGGTGCCTGGTGTGGCTAGAGGCTTCTGGACAGACACAAGGGGACCCACCTGCAAGCAGCAGATGATCAGGGGGAGGTGGGCGATGATAACTTTGCTGGACGTCTTGGACTGCAGCTTTTCGGACAGCTTGAGGCAGAGGTTTTCTGCTCCTGGGAGTCCAAAAACACAAAGGAGAAATCAGGGACTCCCTGAGGGCCCCGTTTACATGACGAGCCATGAGCTCCGTCCGTCTGTAGGCAGGCACCTTGAGACTGCAGGGACAGAGCCTTCTGCCTCCATGATCCAGACTGTGGCCCATCCAGGCACCAGCTGAGGGTGAAAGCCCAGGCTGGGATGCCAGTGGGAAGGACTTGGAGCAGGTGACTACATGATTCTCCTTCTCCGGGGGGACATGGGGCAACGGTTCAGTTACGGGGGGGCAGGGGGGAGGGCCCTGTGGCCAGCAAGGCCAACCCCTACATCAGGGGAACTGTCCCTGGAATGTACATAGAGGCCACACAGCCTGGCACACAGCAGGCACTCCATAAATGCTCACTCCCCTCCCTTCCAGACTCCAACCAAGGATGCATGATGATCACCAAGGGTAGGGCAGAGGGTGGCATTGTTCCCCCTCTCCCCATTCCCCCTGGCAGGCCAGAGTCCCCACAGATACTGGACCTAACCCTCCTGTAAACACCCAACAAAGCCTTGGCACTCCCCTGACCCTGTTCAAGACGAGTCGGCAGCACCAGGGGGCAGCTGAGAAAGCCAGGGTAATGGCGGCACATCTGGGCTTGGAGCCAGGAAGCCCCATGTTCAAAGCTGGCCGTAGATACTCAGGGGCTGTGGGCCCTGGGCAAGTGGCACCTCCTGTCTGCCTCAGTTTCCTTGTGTGTAAAATGAGGGTGAGAGGAGCCCTCCCTCCCAGGGGTGTTGGGAGGCTGTGATGCTAGCTCTGCCCACCCCCAGGCTATCACTGTTATCCGAGGCGGCAGGGCCCCAGCCGGACCACACCAGGGGCAGTCAGGGAAGTCTGGGCAGACCCGAGCACAGGCTTCATCAAAGTAAAGGCTGTCCTGGAGGAGAGGGAGGCCTTGTCCTTCGGGGCCTCCGGCACATCAAGGCAGCAGGGCCAGCTTCTGGGGGACACCAGGGAAAACGCACTCACGATCGGAGCTGAGTCAGAGGGGGATGGGAAGATGCCTGAGGAGGGGTGAGCTGAGCAGGTGTGATGAGCAGACTCTCCAGCTTCATGGCCCAGGTGGCTGGGCGATGCCCAGGAGGAATCGGGCCCCCACGGGGTGGGAAAAAAGATGGAAGCTAAATGGGGTGAAATGAGGCCTGGCCAGCCTGGGCTCAAAGGGGAGCCGTAAGAGGGCACCATCTTCTCCCCTCCTGGGCCACCCACTTGGCCTCGGGGTTAGGTGGGCCAATTCTTTTTATTTTCTGGTTTAATTGTCACCTCTCTGAGTGGGGAGGCCACTTTGTGAGATAAAGGAGAAAATCTCCTGGATTCCAGGCAGGACCCACCCTACAACTAAATGGGGTGGAAAGGAGAGAGTGAGCCCTGATTAAGCGCCTACAATGTGCTAGGCACTGTGATCCAATTAATCCTCAACAACCCCAAGCAGCGGCTGCCCTGGTCAGTTTACAAGCAGTGGTGACGGGCTGAACATCGGTGCCCCGGCCCAGGGTGGAGGGCTGCCTGTCTTCCCCACAAGCCACTCTGTTGTTTTACTTGAACCCTTCTCCCTTCCATCTTAGAATCAATACGGGGGGAGGGGAGGGTCCAAGGCAGAGCAGCAAGAGCAAGGCAATAGGGGTCACCCAGAGAGGAAGCGTCTGAGGCCGGATTGGAACCCAGGACCTCCCATCTCTAGGCCTGGCTCTATCCACCGAGCCACCCAGCTGCCCCTTTCTCTGTTGTTTTTTGTAAAAGGTTTACTGAAGCCTTAGCTCAGGGCAAAGCTAATATCTGGGGGCTCCAGATTCCTAGAAAATTGGTATTTGGGGAAATGACAAGATCAGAGCCTGACTGCTGTGTGAAGCAGCTGTCCACGCTCTGCGCCAATATAAACAGGTCTGTCCCCTCATGCCAGAGCCTCACGCCAGCTGGGGTTTGAATGGCAGCATCGTCTACCCTAAGAATGGCTGAGAACAGGCCGCTCGTGTAGACGGAGGAGGGAGGGTACGTTGCTGATGAGGCCCAGACCAAGCGCACAGTAAGTTCTTGGGCCTCTTCTCAATACCAGGGCGAGAGGGAAGCTCAGGTTGGGGGACTTCTCCATGGGGATCGCTTGACACCAGCTCCCTAAGACAGCAATAGCTTGGGTGTGAGCCCCTCAAAGGCCGCCAGCCTTCTCAGCCTGATGGAACTAAAGGTGGAGAGGCGGCAGGCCCCTTCACCCAAGACTGTCTGCTCTCCGTGCCCACTGGGGGTCTTCCATCTCACCACTGTGTCTCCCTTCCCTCTTGGCCTGGCTGCCCTCCACCTCAGCCCCCGTAGAGGCCACCTAGACTAGCTAGCCAGGAAGCTCAGTGGCCCTACAGTGGACAGAGCACTAAGGACTGACTTCTGACACTTCTAGAAGGGTGAGCCTGGCCATATCCCTTCACCGCCTCCATTTCCCCATCTGTAAAATGGGATGACAACAGCCCCTCCTTCCCGCTCAGCAAAATGCTGGGCACATGCTTATTCTCTGCCCTCAGAATCTGTCTAGAAGCCCACCCACCACTGCTGGGGGAGGGGGAGGTCACTGGGCCCATTTCTGGTTCCTGCTCCACCTTGGGGCTCCTCAGACTGTGGGGAAGCTTTCTTTCTCTCCAGGCTAACTGGCCCTATAGCTCATCCCTGGCCACTCTGGAGAGTCCAGCAGAGCCAGGCCGGTCCGGCTCTCATTCCCGGCCGCTCTCTCCTCCATCCTGACACTCCCCTGGAAAGCAGTTTTTCTGGGCCAAGTAAGCTCCATCTTTTTATCTGTTCATTCATTCGTTTGTGGGACATCCAGGGCCTCCCATCTACAGCCTGGAGGAGATACCCGCAGCCCAAAACTACAAAATGGGCTTTAGTGATGACACAGGCTATAGCTTTATGCACGCTGTCCCTGACTAAAGAGGAGAGAGCTTCCCCTCACAGAGCTGGGCCCAAGGGCTCTGCGGGCCAGACACTGAGGCCCACACCTCTGCCCTGACCACTGCACTGATCTGTCAATTGAACCCCTAATCCAGAAGAGAAGCCCAAAGTGCCAGGGGCCAGATGGGGGAGAAAACACCTCCATCTCGAGGGAGGGCATCCCATGCATAAGCCAAGCAGGAGAGCAGGCCAGGTGTGTGGCAGTAGTGGGCAGCCCAAGGTGGTTGCCATGTTGGAAAAGTAAAGAGGAATGTTGGCAGAATGGGGAGGAGTCCAGGCTGGGCTAGAACACAGGGTCAATTCCAGCAATGGAATGACTCGGGGCCAAGAAGGTGGGCTGGGCCTGACTCAGAAGGCCCTGAAACAAGGAAAGGTGCAGGGGGCTCCCCCTGCTCAGATCCCGGCCCCCCACAAGCCCTCGGGGTCTGTTACCTTGCTCATCCTTGATGGCCCACACCATGAGGTCCACACAGGCTGCATTGGCCTGGCAGCGAAGCTTCAGGGGGCTCAGCTCGTTGGAGAAACGGTCGACATCATGGAGAATCTTCTGTAGCTCGGACTGGCTCCTGTTAAATTGTTCTAGCACAAAGTCATGCATCTCCTTCACGAAGGCCATCGGGAGGTCTGGCAGGAACAAAGGCAGAGACAGCCTGCGTCGGGGAGTGGGGGCGGCAGAGGCAATCCCCAGGTCTGACCAGAAAGACCTTCTGAACCCAGAAAAGGCCCAAGAGGAGCCCCTGTCCACTTCTTTTTATCCTTCTTTTTTAAGCCCTCACCTTCCATCTTGGAGTCAATACTGTGTATGGGTTCCAAAGCAGAAGAGTGGTAAGGGGAGGCAATGGGGGTCAAGTGACTTGCCCAGGGTCATACATCTGGGAAGTGTCTGAGGCCAGATTTGAACCCAGGACCTCCCATCTCTAGGCCTGGCTCTCCATCCACTGAGCCACTCAGCTGCCCCAGCTCACCTCCCAGTCCATTTCTACAGTACTTTCCTCCAAGTGGCCCTGAGAGAACAGGGCTGCAGGGCCTACTATTCCCACTTTCTGGATGTGAAAGCAGAGGCTCAAGGACAACCTCTGAAGCAGCCAATAAGCACTGGCACTGAGAATCTGAAGCCCGGGGCATTTTCCCTTTCTCCCCGAGGTCTCAGAGACTGGACATCCTGATCACAGGAGAGAAGGCAGGAAGCTGCCTGGGGAGGGAGGAGCAAACCCAGTCAAGGGACCAGCACAGGAGGGAGGTGCACAGAAGTCACGCCTTCTTTAATAAACCAAAACGGGGTGGCAAGGTGGTTTGGTGGATCTGCCTTAGAACCAATACACGGTACTGATTCTGAAATGGAAGGGAAGGAAAAGAACGCTACCCACATTCAGAGGAAGAACTGCAGGAGTGGAAACAGAAGAAAAACAACTGCTTGAACACATGGGCTGAGGCAGACATGATTGGGGATGTAGACTCGAAAGGACCACCCCAGTGCAATTATCAATAATATGGAAATAGGTCTTGATCAATGACATGAAGAAACCAGTGGAAATGTGCGTCAGCTTGGGTGGGATAAGAACTTGAATCGTGGAACCATGGAAAAAATTTAAAAACAAATTAAAAACAAAATTTAAAAAGAAATGGAGGGGAAAGCTGTAAACAAAAGTCAAACCAAACCAAATAAGGTCAAAATGGCAAAACCTTAATTCCCTGAAATCATGTGGCCTGAGAGCTAATTTTGCTGAGAGGATGAAGGCCCCAGGAGGCAGAGGCCCTGCAGTTACATGCCTGGGTTAGGGAACTCTCTGGTCCCCTTCTGGAGATAAGAGCCAGGGAGCTCAGAAATCCAGGGCTGGCAACTGAGGGCACTGCAGATTCCCAGTCCTCTAAGCTGGTCTCAAGTGTGGAGACCGCAGACTCTCCAAAAAGACAGCACAGAAAAGAGAGGGAGGATCCCAGGGGTCCTGAGGGCCAGATGTCACCCCAGGCAGACTCCTTCCAGATCTCTGCTAAGGCACAGGGACTAACCCACTCCCCCAGGAATGCCCACTCCTCCCTCCCATCTCTGTCTGCTGAAATGTCAGCCATCTGGCCAGCCGGCTATGGCTCTGAAGTCTTCAGGACACCCAGCAGGGGCTGCTCTTGCTCACAGACAGGCACCAGTTTGCAACTGGGCTGGCTTTCCCCAAGGCCTTCATTGCTGGCGAGCCTGGGCTCTGCAGTCTAGCCAGGCCAGAGAGCAGAAAGGATGTTGGGTGCTAGACTAACATGTCATGAGCAGCATCTCTGAGCCTGGCCTGGTCTTCCCGGGACCTCTAGCAGAGCACAGAGTCAAAGGTCACCCCCCACCACCACCATCAGAGGAAGCCTGGAAGGTCTATGCTCAGTAGTGACTATAAACAAAAGTACAGGGTGCTCTTAGCCACACTCCTGAAGAGACCATGCCAGGGTGAGACCCCCAGGGCAGGGCAAAGGGGGAAGCACAGTGGGGAGGGCAGGAACTAAGAGGGGAGAGGAAGCCAAAGGCCTGGGTTCCATGTCCAGCACATCCACACTCTCACAGCTCATTAGCCTCTGATTCTTTGACTGTCCCCTCTGGCTCTGAGGAAAAGCAGATGAGCCTCCTGGCACCTAAGAAGTCATCCTAGGAAGGTTATGGGCTGGCAAGGGCAGAACCAGTAGACAGGCACCACGGAGAAGAGATGGTGAGATAGGCACTGCCTCCCTCCCCCCACGTGGGAAGTCACTCCTCTCCCTGGGGGTCACTGAGCAAAAGCTCAAAGAAGCCGGCCCAGTCGGGTTGGAGGAAATAAACTGGGCCTCCCGACCACTGAGGCCGGAGCCCACACTGTCTCCACGTGTTTGAGGGCACCCTTCTGGCCCAGAGCCGAGGATCTTACAGCAGCTGGTTATCAATTATGCCAGTCCTGAGAAGCAGCCCGTCGCCCTTCCCCCTCCCCCTCCCCCAGGCCCAACTAGCTGAGAAGGCCAAGAGTCACCCACCTTTTATGTGGTACAGGGTGTCTCTGAGCATCTTGAAGACGGTGACGTAGAGAGGATCGCTAAAGGTGGAATAGTACACATCGATGTTGGGGTTGGCCTGCAAGAAGACACAGACATTAGGAAGGGAAGGGAGCAGGCCCTCCTCTCCTCCAGGGCTCTTCAGGCTCCTCCTGCTCTGGCCTCCCCAGCACCACACACCTGAGCCAATGGAGGAGACTCACTGCCCAGGCCCTTTTCTTCCATCTCTGTGCCTTCCCCCATAATGCCATTCAAGCACCCCGGTCTGCCTTTCCTTTTCCTCTCCCCGATCTCGCTAGGCCCTCTATACTCTGATCCTCAGACCCTCAGACATCCTGCTCCATCATCTCGGTGGAGGAGAGCATCAGGCTCCATCTGAGCCCTGTCCCTGACACACGAGCCACTGGCTGGGTCAGGCCTCAACCTAAGCCCAGTTTCCTCGCCTCTGGAACCAAGGCCCATTGAGGCCACTGCTCAACAAGCACTGCCCCAGGCCCTCTCCCACCACAGGCCAGGCACAGAGAGACCAAGGCCTGACCACGAGAAGCTTATGTTACATGAGAAACAAGAAAGGGCAGCTATTACTATGGTGAAGAGACCCCCTCGCTCTTGGGGGCCCATCCGGATTGGTCCAGCAGCTGCAGAAGAATCATCCAAGGAACACTCCTCTCTGCACCCATCCCAGATCAGGCCCTGTGAGCCTGCATTTCTGCACAAGATCTTGCCCGTCTCCCCCCATCACCCACCTTCCTACCACCTTCGAATGCCTCCCCCTGTCCTCAGACTTTGTGCTGACTCAAGTGGAGACCCCCACAGAACATCACGAGCCCCTGCTTTCATGGGATCCCGGAACCTGGCCCGGTGTGAGTACTTCCCTGGTTCTCACGGGAATCACTTAACTGGTTCTGTCTAATGGGTGACCCTGCTGACATCACTCATTAGCTAAGACGAAAGGAGGAAACAAGTCATGCTAAATGCTCATTAAGAGAAACAAAAGACCCCTCCAGCCAGTATCCTTCTCTCATAGGGGAGCTAATGAGACAACAGCCTCAAAGACTGGAAAAAGCCATCCCTTCTGACCCTACTGTCAGCCAGAGGTCAGTTCTTTCTCATTGTTAGAATACCCCTCATTTAGTGTGTGATCTTGGACAAGTCACTGTATCCCTGAGTGGATCCCATGTTCTCAAGCTGCAAAAAGAACAGGTCTAGATGGACTTTCAGGATCTACAGAATGCTCTTTCTTTTCTTTTCTTTTTTTTTTTTAAACCCTTCCCTTCCATCTTAGAATCAGTTCCATAATTGGTTCCCAGGCGAAGAGCAATAAGGGCCAGGCAATGGAGGTTAAGTGACTGGTCCAGGGTCATAGAGCTAGGAAGTGTCTGAGGCCAGATTGGAACCCAGGATCTCCTGTCTCTAGACCTGACTCTCTATCCACTGAGCCAGAAATCTAATATTCTCAGGCCCCTCTTGGCCCTGACATTCCCTGTCCTAAGGTTCCTCCTGGAGCTGACCTTACGTGAGTTCTAACCCAACTGGTGTCCCAATAACCCGCTCCATGCATAACCTACCTCTGTGACACTAGCCACGATCACATCCAAGGATTTGAGAAAAGGCTCCTCTACGATCTTCTTCACCTACCGAAGAAATAAACCAAAGAAATGGTCAAAAGAAACCAAGGGCACAGGAATCCCAGGAGGCCAATGTGTAGATGGCATCAGTCCGCTAGAAATAGCCTCTGGGAGTATCATGGAGCAGAGCTCAGTCTGATTCCAGGATCACCAAAGGGGAAAAGAAAAGAAAAAGAAAACAAAACAAAACAAAATTTAGAAACCCAGGAGAACTCAGCCCAGCATTCCACTTCCTGGCCCTGAAGGGATTTCCAGTGGCGACTGGCCCCTGGAGATGTGAGAGGAGCTAGGAAAGAAGCCTCCTGGAAAGAAGCCCACCTGCTGTCACAGTTCTCCACATCCCAGGGGAAGAGCCCTTGATGCTGGGCACTCATTGTGGGGCACACATTCCCCGCCCCAGGACCCCCACTCCTGTTTCTTCTTCAAGAGCTCTCTGGCCATGGGGGCTTGAGGACAAATGTTCTTGCTTGGTTTTCTACAAGTCTTTACTTCCCTGGTTCTCCCTCCTGGTCACAAGAGCACTGCCACAGGGTCCAAGCTCTATGAATGATGGCCAACAAATGGACTTACATGCTGAAAACTAAGGCAAACACTCACACCCCCCCCCCTCTCTCTCTTCCTCCCCCTCCCCTTTGGGTCAAAATGAGGACCCCATGAAAAAGGAGATTGGAGTCCAGGCCAGCTCAGGAGGAGTCCCTGGCAGTGGTCAGCAAGTCTGAGTTTCAAAGACTCCCACCTTCCTCCCTTATTTTCTGTTGCCCGGAGAGCAAGAAATCAAATGTCAAGATTAGACTCATTCTCCCAAACATGCTAGGTTATTTCTGCTTGTGCAGAATGCCTGCATCCTTCCCAAAATCCAGGACCTCCTCAGTAGGGGAATGCTCACCTCCTACGAAACCTGCAGCCCCTCTGGGCCACAGGAAAAGGCAATTCATCACTGTGTCCCTTAACAAAATCTTGCTTTTTAAATCATTTTTTAAAAAGGCCACAAGCATTGATTAGGCATTTCCTATGTGCCAGGCACCAAGGATACAAAGACGAGCAGAAAGAAAGTTCCTACCCTGAAGGAGCTTCCATTCTAAGGGGAGGAGATGACCCCCACGAGGGAGATGAAAGAGGGCAAGGGCAAGAGGTTTTGTAGTTTAGAAAATCAGGAGAAGAGTTGGGGTGGGAAGGCAAAGAGAGGCCCAATGGGAGAAGGGGACCAGGCAGGCAAAGGGAACTCAAAGGGTAGAAAAGCCAAAAGACTGTTTCCTCAAAATATTAAGTAGCATTTATTTAAAACCATCAGCAAGTATCTGCAGTGGCGATAAGTTAGAAGCCTTCCCAGTAAGATCAGGAGCGAAGCAGGGATGCCCATTATCACCACTGTTACTTAATATTGACTAGAAACGCTAGCTTTAGCCATTAGAGAAGAAAAAGAAATTGAAGGAATTAAAGTAAGCAAAGAGGAAACTAAATTAATACTCTTTGCAGACTTAAGAGAATCCTAGAAAATATACTAAAAAACTAATGGAAAGAATCAACAATTTAGCAAAGTTGCAGAATACAAAATAAATGCACATAAATCATCAGCATTTCTATATATTTCCAACATATCCCAGCAGCAAGAGGTAGAAAGAGAAACACCATTTATTTATAGAATTTATCTGCCAAGACAAACATAGGAATTATATGAACACAACTACAAAACACTTTCCACACAAATAAAACTAGATCTAAACAGCTAGAAAAACATTAATTGCTCAAGAATGGGACAAGCTAATATAATAAAAATGGCAATCCTACCTAAGTTAATCTACTTATTCAGTGCCATATCCATCAAACTACCAAAAAACGATTTTACAGAACTAGAAAAAATAATAACAAAATTCATCTGGAAGAAGAAAAGATCAAGAATATCAAGGGAAATAATGAAAAAAAATGTGAAGGAAGGTGGTCTAGCAGTACTGGATCTTAAACTGTACTACAAAGCAGCGGACATCAAAACAATATGGTACTGGCGAAGAGACAGAAGGGGGGATCAATGGAATAGACTTGGGGTAAGTGACCTCAGCAAGACAGTGTCCCAGCTTTTGGGACAAAAATTTGCTCTTTGACAAAACTGCTGGGAAAATTGGAAAACAATAAGGGAGAGATTAGGTATAGATTCACATCTCACACCCTACACCATGATAATTTTAAAATGAATATATGACAAACATAAAAAGTGACATTATAAGTAAATTAGGTGAATGAATAGTATATAGTCAGAATAGAATAGTATAGCTGTCAGATCTGAGGGAAAGGGAAGAATTTGTGACTAGACAAGAGACAGAGAACATTACAAGGTATAAAAAGAATCATTTTGATTATATTAAATTAGAAAGGTTCTGTACAAACAAAACTAATGCAACCAAGATTAGATGAGAAGCAACAAATTGGGAAAAAATGTTATAACAAATTTCTCTGATAAAGGTCTAATTCCTAAAATATATAAAGAACTAAGTCAAATTTATAAGAATCCAAGCCATTCCCTAATTGGTAAATGTCAAAGGATATGAATAGGCAGTTTCCATAGGATGAAATCAAAACTATCAATAATCACATGAAAAAGTGTTCTAAATCCCTCCTGATTAGAGAAATGCAAATGAAAACAACTCTGGGGTACCACCTCCCACCTTGCAGAGCAGCCAATATGACAGTAAAGGAAAAGAATAAATGTTGGAGGGGATGTGGCAAAATTGTGATACTAATGCATTGCTGGTGGATTGTGAATTGATCCAACCATTCTGAAAGGCAATTTGGAATTATGCCCAAAGGGTTTTTAAAGACTGCCTGTCCTTCAATCCAGCAATATCACTACTGGGTTTGCATCTCAAAGAGATAAAAAAAAAAATGGGGATGGGCCTATTTGTACAAAAATATTTCTAGCTACTCTTTTTGTGGTGGCAAAGAATTGGAAACTAAAGGGACGTCCTTCAATTGGGGAACAAACTGTGGTATGTGAACAAAATATAGCTACTTTAGCATCCAGCAAACTCTCGGGAAAATCCACTCCAATGTCTCCAACTCAGGACAAAGGGCCACTTATTTCCTTGTGAGTGTCTGGAAGGACCAGGCAGAGGCTAGTGAGAGCAATGAAGGGATCTCCAAGAGGTCTGTCTCTTATCTCCTTCCTCACTGTTCCGTCAGAGGCCCTGTCACCTGAAAGCCTCCAAAGGAAGAAGGTTGCCCCAGGGGGATGATGCTGCACAGGGCCTGCCCGTCACTGCAGGGGCTCCAGAGTTAGGAGCCTGTCCCAGCCAGCCACGATGTGATCTCTGACAATAGCCTAAAGAAATGTTCTTCCTCATCTTTTTTCTTTCTTTCTTTCTTTCTTTTTTTTTTAAAGTAGGCAATGGGGGTCAAGTGACTTGCCCAGGGCCACACAGCTGGGAAGTGTCTGAGGCCAGATTTGAACCTAGGACCTCCCCTCTCTAGGCCTGGCTCTCAATCCACTGAGCTACCCAGCTGCCCCTCTTCCTCATCTTTAAGTGTAGCTCATCTGTCTGACTCCCCCTGTCGGGCAGAGTCTATTGGGCAGCTGGTCATGGAGGGAAGATAATGCTGCAGCTCATTCTCTGATGGATAAGAATGCCCAGAGGGTTCACTGGCACAGGGAGAGCCAGGATATGGGAGCTGAGGGGCAGACTGGCACTGAGGCAGAGCTCTGTGGGAAGGCGCAATGACGCTGGCACACACACTTAGAGGCTGGGCGCGTCTCACCATGCTAGTGGGGAGTGCCCATCTTCCAGGAGAAAAGAGAAGGGACAGGCCAGAGTTGTCCAATGAGTCTGAAGCATCAAGGCCCTGAATGCCAGGCAAAGAAGGAACTTAAAGGAAGAAAAAGACCCTCAAGAACTGTGAGCAGGACAAGATGGCCAGTCATATGGCAGAAGGGCTGACCCAGCTGGACAGGAAAGACAACCTGGAATGGGGAGAGACAAGAAGAAGGTCTATGCAGAGGCCATGGTCAGGGAGGGGATGAGATATGGGATCCCCTGAACCTGTCCCCCAACTGGGCTCCCTTTTGCATGGCTTCTTCCACTTAGACCAAGTTCTTTACGGGCAGAAGCTGCTTCTTCCACAGCTAAGCCTGGTGCCAGGTACAAAGAAGGTCCTTAATAAATGCCTGCAGATGGCCAGACAGGAGAGACGGGCGGGGGGTAGAATGGAGAGGCTGAGGGTCAGGTGACTGCTGAAGAAGGCAGAATCAAGACAATCCCAAGGCTATGAGCATGGATGTTGGGGGTGGGGGGTGGGGGGATGATGGTGCCCCTCCCAGCCAGATAGGAGGATGTCAGGAGGAGGAGGAGGAGAGGGCACGTGCTTGGTCCAGGCCTCAGACCTCAGATGCTAAGATCCTGACTCCTGATCTGCCGGTGTGGGGCCAGCAGATGCTGCTCTAGTTTACCTGTGAATTGGTGGGGCACATTTCTAAGGTGAAGGGATGGGCGCCGGCCCAAGACGGCACAAGCCCTGCCCAGAAGGCTGAGCATGGTGCATGGGCTCCCCGCGGGAGGGCTCCACAGGGTCCCTGGCAGCGCCACGACTTACCAAGTTGAGGAGGTCACGGAGCATTTCCAGTGGAATGTTGTACTCGGCACAGGTGATGCCAGGGATGAGCGGTGCCACAAAGAAGCTGGAGGCAACCATGTGGAAGTAGTAGTGCGGCTCCAGGCAATGGCCCTCGGAAAGCAAAGAGCCTGTGGGAGGAAGACAGAGGCAAGCCCCAGTGAACAGCAGCCAGGGGGATGGGGAATGGCCGTCTCCGGAGCAAGGTCCAGGGAAAGCCAGACCTTTAGTAGACACCTCCCCTGGGCCAGGCTGTATTAAGTGTGGGACATACAGAGAAAGGCAGGTCAAAAACACCTGTCCCTGCCTTCAGGGAGCTCATAGTCTGATGGGGAAACAACCCGACAACACCACGGACAACCCAAAATACAGGGGAGGCAGAGGGAAAGGAGACAGAGGCCTGAGGAATAAGAGAAGGGACATTCCAGGCTGAAAAGTCACAGGAGCGATGAGAACTGGAGGGAAGGCATGACTAGCATGAGGGGGAGGAGGAAGGCAGATGAAGAGACACAGATAAGATGGGGCAAATTCCAGACAGGGGTACATCCAGTGAAAACACGAGAGCCAGGGAATGAAGAGGCTTCTCTGAGGAGCAGCAAAGGGGTCGGCGTCATGGACTACAGCACAGGACAGGAAGGAAGAAGCCTGGAGAAGGCGGAGGCCTTTAAAAGCCAAATAGGATTTTAAACTTGACCCTGAAGGTATCAGGGAGCCACTGCAGGTGGGAGTGCAGAGATACAGGGTCACAGCCACACTTTGAGAAGGTCAGTTTGGCAGCTGAGTGGAGGATGGAGAAGAGGGGACAGGTGAGTCAGGGAGGCCAAGAGAAGGCTACTGTAATGGTCAGGCAGGAGGTGAGGACTGTCCGCACTAGGGAGGGGTAAGTGCCCAGAAAAAAAGGGCCTTCTTGAAGAGAGGTTTTGAAAATAGAATTCACAGGCCGGGGCAAATGATGCACGAGGTGTGACAGTGGGGGGCTGAGGATGCCTCTGAGGAGGGTGGTGCCCTAGATGAGAAGAGGGATTTCAGAGAGAGGGGAAAGGCCCCAGGAAGCTGGAGGCCACCATCTCTTAGCTCAGATTGGTGTGGGCTGAAGTGCCCCACAAACCCTGCCAAGTGGCGGTGGCCAAGCTGATGAACATGGAAACAAGAAGTAGCTGATTAGGATGGGGCTCCCTTTCAGATAAGACCTATGGACTGCTTAGACCCACAATGATGACATAACCTAAGTCCTGGGGTAAGGGGTTCCCATTCCCGGTTCTAGGTTCAAACGAAGCTCAGTTTCCACACTCACTGCCTCTCTTAGAGCCTGTGCAGAAAAGAGCAAAGTTTGTCAGGAAGCTGTCCAGGGTGTTTCACGTAACACTAACATCCCATATATGTTGATTCCCCTGAGTGAACTGTGAAGATAGGATTCACTCTCCCATTGCCTATTTTTAAATTAATCGACAAAAACTGAAAACACTCCTACTTAACACTAAGTAGGGGAGGTCCACAAGCCACTTTACTAAAGTGGGTGACAACTCCAGAAGCGACTGACCACCCCCTGGGCAGTGCTAAGCAAATTAAAGACTGCAATTGACTCCTGTAAAGTGGGAAAAGGACTATAAAAGTCCTGAACTTCCTGTCCAAGAGGGTCTTTGGCCTGAATCCTGGGTTTGGAGGATCTTGGACTGGGATTGTGGCTTAGAGTTATGACTTGGGACTTCAACCTGAGACACTGGCTCTTGGACTGCTTCTGGAAAGACGGCTCCTGGATCTTCTCCTTTGGAGCTTAAGTGAGTGAGAAGCTGACCCTCCTTTCCTGGCTTCTGGAGAGATTAGCTCTGGAGAGGCCTTCCCCTCTTGGAGGAGGCCGCATGGGTGGAACCCCTGTTTAATTCACCACCGGGTCCTCTGATACTTTCATTCCTTCTACCTTTTTTGTAAAAAAAAAACTAATAAAAGTCAATTTGAGTTGAGCTATGATATTTTTAAATTGGCAACCACAGTATTTTCTTAGAATTCTCATATATTTAGTCAAACCCTCAATTTTAACTCCTTACAGAACAGACAGAGTGAATCATGGGTAAAGTGATGTCTGTTCCCTGGGAACAGCAGGGCAAAAGCTGCCCAAACAAATAAGCCCTTCTTTGGTAACCAGCCTAGATCAAAAGATCCCTTCAGCAATTTGGAACTATACCCACGGGGCTTTAAAAAACTGCCTGCCCTTTGATCCAGCCATACCACTGCTGGGTTTGTACCCCAAAGAGATCATAGGGAAAAATATGTGCACAAAAATATTTATAGCTGCACTCTTTGTGGTGGCAAAAAAATTGGAAAATGAGGGATTGAGGAATGGCTGAACAAATTGTGTATCTGATGGTGATAGAATACTATTGTGCTGAAAGGAATGATGAACTGGAGGAATTCCACGTTAACAGGAACGACTCCAGGAAGTGATGCAGAGTGAATAGAGCAGAACCAGGAGATATACATAGATGGATACAACGGTGGCACAATAGAATATAATGGCCTTCTCTACCAGCAGCAACACAATGACCCAGGACAGTTCTGAGGGACTTAGGAGAAAGAAGCTCTCCATATGCAGAGAAAGAACTGTGGGAGCAGAAATGCAGAAGAAAGACATTTGCTCACATGGTTTATGGGGACATGAATGGGGATGTAGACTCTAAGCAATTACCCTGGTGCAAATATTAATAACATGGAAATAGGTCTTGATCAATGACACATACATGTAAAACCCAGTGGAATTGCTCATTGGCTACAGGAAAGGGATGGGAAGAGAGATGGGAAAGAACATGAATCCTGTAACCATGGAAAAATAGCCTAAATTTAAAAAATAAATAAATTTAAAAATGAAAAAAAACTTTTTACAGTAAAAAAATTAAAAAATAAAAGATCCCTTCAGTGCTTGATGAATTCACACCAAGCAGCCTGGATGAATCCCCCCACCCCCCCTAGATCCTGGGTGCAAAAGGAAGGGGCAGATGTGACACCAGAACCGCTACGAGTGCGTGATATGTGAATAATCCCAACAGACAGGAGAGCTGCCACCAGACTGGAGGACCAACGTCCTGTCAGAGAAGGGAAGAGAGCAGCTCTGCTGGCTCCATGCTGATTCCCTAAAAACGCTACAAGAACCATGAAAGGGATGGCTGAAGAACTGCAAAGACAAACGTGGCCAGGAGCTCCTGGCTGAAACAAGACAGGAAAAGGAGAGGCAAGCTCACGGCAAGGTACCAACCGCTGGCAGCCGGCACTGACTTGGAAGGAAGTGTTAGGGGCAGACAGGGCTGAGTTACAGGGTAGCGAGCGGGATCCGAGGGAATGAATGCCAAGGTGCAGCTTGTTCGAAAGGGAGGCAGTCTTTCATTACCCAGAACCCCAAGAACAGAAACAGAAAGACCTTGGCAGGAGGAGGGGAAGGCCAAGGTCTCAGTGAACTCCCGTCACAGCCGATATTCAGGAGAAAGGCACCGGAGAACTTGCACACACATTTCAGGGTCAAAATCTAAACATGGGCATTTCTTGGTCATCTAAAGCCTGACCAGACCTTGTGAAGGAAAACTATGAAGGAAAATCATTTGGCAATTATTCTGTTCACCAAACCTTTATCAAGTGCTTCCTCTGTGCAGGGCCTTGTGCAGGGCTGAGAAAAGGAAAAAAGAGGAAGCGGTCTATGGGCCAAAAACCTTTTTCACTATAGGGGAAGCTGGAAGACATCTGAGCATGGCAAGGGAAAGAGCAACGAATCTGGAGGCAGAAGGCAGGCTTCAAATCTTGTCTCTCTTACTATGTGATCAAAGGAAATCCCTCCTTGAGACAGTGCTTCAGTTTCCTTCTCTGCCCAATGAGGGAAGTGGGTCAGATCTCAACTGTCAGCTTCTCTGCCCACAGTCTCATTATACAAAGCACAATAGCAGGTGCTTCTGACATCTCTAAGTCATTCCAGAACCAGACAGCCAAGGAAGGGCTGGAAGAAAACGGGAGCCCTGAGTGCCAAGTGGCCAATGACCTAATGGGCGTGGGCTGGCCCATGAGGGAAGGACTAGCTCCAAAGGGCAGAAGCAGGATCCCAGGGCAGGAGGACTGGCTCTGATGAGGCTACAGCCTGATAGTCACAAATCCTTAATGATGTGGAGTTCTTCCAGAAATGACCAAGATCCTTTCTCAGGCACTGAGCTCCTTGTCATGGAGGCATGTAAACAGAAAGAGGCCGGCTGATTGCTCAGGACATCAGAGAAAGAGGATTCCTGCAGTGGAGAGCTGAGTCTGGACTTCTATGATTCTAAGGAGCAGTGTTGTTACTGGGGGAAATAAAGCCCCTCATTGTAGGCAGGCAGGGCAAGCAGGAGAGCTCCCCCAGAACAGGGCAGGAGACCAACTGCTTCCTTCCATTCTTGGAACTCGGGGATCTGGGAGCATGAAGCCAGCCCAGCTCACTCCATGCTCTCCCATGGCAATAAAACACTTTCTGGGAACTCCTTAGGGTCACCTCCATCGTTCCAATGCACACCCAACCCTGGGAGCCACTGGAGCCCAGCCTCTTCCTCGGATGCCAAGGTCCTGGCTGTGAAAATCCCTCTGCCCACCCTCCAATGCAGACACACTTGGGCCAAAGAAATGCTCCTACCGTCCAAGGAATGGAAGATGGATCCTGCCGGAGAGCTGGGGGGCTGAGGACCTCGCTCGGGGCTTACCTGAAAGAAGGAACAGAAAACTGAGGCACAGCCCTTGAAGGATCCCTGACTATGTGAGTGTTGGGGGGAGGGTTCCCTCTGAGGAAGAGCCCAGGTTCACAGGAGCTATCTGTTCTTCTCTCATCACAGAGCCGACTGATGGACCTTCCTAACGTGCTCCAGCCAGAAATCCTGCCAAGGCCCAGACAAGGCACAGCAACCCTCTGACAGGAAGCCTCTCTAGGCCTGTTCTGTGACGGCACAGGCCTTAGCTGGGCCCAGGCTGAGTCAGGAAAAGGAAATTTTAGCAATACTCCTGGTTTTTAAAAGGCCTTAGGAAGGCTGGGGAGAGGTGCAAACTCAGCTGTGCCACCCTCTGTGAAGCTGTCCCAGAGCTGCAGTCCCCAGTCCTCTGCCCTGTGGGCTACACTACTCCGTTCTCTACCTGTCTCAAATGCTGGGGGCTTTGAGTACAGGACCTGCATCCTTTGCTCCCTCCACGGCAGGGAGAAGACAACAGACTCCTGAATCAGACCTGACCAGACATGAATATCCCAGCCTCCTCCTGGGGTTTCTTGTTGCCATCAACCTCACAAAAAGTACCGAAAAGCAGCCAAACTCCACCTCAACAGAGTGAAGATCAGGCGTGCATACGTGAAGAGTAGAATGGCAACCTGGCACTTTTTGAGGACAATGTGACCACCAGCTCCAGCCAGTGTTGAGGCTCTGCAACGTTGCTCTGCAACGTTCTCTCACTGAATCCTCATAGACACCCCCCAAGGGGTGGGGGAGACACTATTGTTATCTTCACCTTTATCAATGAATAAATTGAGGGAGACAAAGGTGAAGTGACTTGGCCAGGATCACACAGCTAGGAATTGTCTGGGGCAGGATCGGAACTGGTGATGCTTTTAAAAATCAAACAAGAAGAACATAAATAAGTGGCCTTCTGTCAGGAGAAGCCCCAAACCAGGGACCTCAGGGCGGGCAGGGGAGGCAGCACTGATCACCAGGATGGGATGGGCCCAGAAGAGTGGCCCCTTTTGTCCAGAAGTCTAAGGCATTGATATGGACATGTGACTGGCTGAGTGGTCAGGCATTATACATCTGAAGGGCAGAGAGTGCCCTCAAGGCCTTGAAAATAGTAGGAGCCTGGCCCGATGCTTGGGTCTCTCTGCCCTACTTAGACATGATGGCAAGAGGAGCCCCGTGGCTCAGGCCCACCTGGGAGATGCTGGAAACACTACTGGTTTTTCTCTTTAAGGAGCCTTCTTGACACACAGTCAGTAAATTGCTGGGCAGGATGGAGCGAAAGTCATTGAAGGAGCGCCTTCGAATGCCCTCCAGTTCCTCTGGGACCTTCAGCGAGTGTGGAGGGATCTGGGGAAAGAGCTTGGAAAGGAGGGGCTCCTCGGTGAGGCTGTAGCGCCCAAAGGCCCGCGCGATGCCAAGCAGGCAGGGTACAGTGTACTTGCACAAGGACTCTAAAAAAAAGGAAACCGAGACTTAGGAGAAAGAAGCTCTCCACACCCAGAGAAAGAACTATGGGAGGGGAAACAGAAGAAAAACAACTGCTTGATCACATGGTTCTATGGGGATAGGATTGGGGATGTAGACACTAAACGATCACCCTTGTGCAAATATCAATAATGTGAAAATAGGTCTTGATCAATGACACGTAAACCCCAGTGGAAATGCTCGTTGGCTATGGGAGGGGGGTGGGAGGAGGGGAGGGAAAGAACATGATTCATGTAAACATGGAAAAATGTTCTTAATTAATCAATTTAAAAAAAAAAGAAAGGAAACCAAGAGATGAACCAGAGACACCAATACCAGGCCCTGGGGTCTGTGCTGCGGGCAGGGCAAAGGGAGCGGCCCAGTCCTCATTCATTCCAAGGAGAAGGGAACCAGACACAGAATCCCCATAAAATGGGCACAGAATCAGGTCGGGCAGGGGGAGAACCTCCCATGATGGGGCGAGGTCTCCTGGGGGGAGGCTGTGGCACTTGGAAGGACACATGAGCCAAGCACATGGGAGGGCTGAAGTAGGCCTGGCGGCCTTTGGGCCCCCACTCCTTCCCTGGCTCATGCTGGCTGGCCCTCTTGGGGAGAGATGCCTGGCCAGTCATCACAGATAAGCACTTCTCCTGGTGCCACCAGTCTGCTCCATGAAAGCCCAACGTACCCCAGATGACACTACGGAGGGCTTCCTACAACTTAGGGTGGGTTTTGCTAAATCCAGCCTGTGAGGTGACTGAGAAAAGTCCCAGAATGCCATGTCACTCCTGGAAGTGAGTCTGTCCAGGAGAAGCCCAGACTGGCCTTCCAAAGAAGAGACGGGCACATCTAGACAAAAAGGCTGACATCAAATTAAATCCAAAAGACAAAGTTGGTGGCTACAAGGAAAACTGGGCCCACAGTGTCCTTTGGGAAAAGAGGAATGCAGAGCCTAGGTTAGCAGGAATCACCACTGGATGAAACAACAAACGTACCCTTTTCCTGTTTCTCTGAAGCCTGGCACATCCCCAAAAGGACATTCAAAACCTGCAAAATTGTCTCCAAGATCTAAAAACCGAGAAAACAGACAAATTCAATCCAAAGGTTAGGAGCAACAAGCATTTGCTGATAAAGGGGTGGGTGTCCCCGGAGCTCGGTGAGATTCCGGTCCTCTTCTCCAAAACAAAGTCATCCCCCCCACTGCTTATCCGACTGACTCAACCTTCAGGAGAGTGAAAGTCGCCAAGTCGGGGCAGGCTGGGAGGGGAGGGAGGTTAAAGCGGGCACCACAGCCGAAGGCGAGGGGCAGGACTCCTCTAAAATGATGAAAAGTAGGTGCAGGGGGTGAGAGGTCCTGGGCAACCTCAAAGGCATCGTGGATTTAAAGGTCAGAACAGGGACAAATGCTCCCAGTGACAACCCTGGGCCAGAGAATTCAGTTCAGTACGGGCAGCTGGGGGGCTCAGTGATTAGAGAACCCGGTCTGGAGACCAGAGGTCCTGGGTTCAAACGTGGCCTCAGACACTTCCTAGCTGTGTGACCCTGGCACCTGACCTCACTGCTTAGCCCTTACCGCTCTTCTGCCTTGGAACACATACTCAGCATTGATTCTAAGACAGAAGGGGAGGGTAATAAAAAAGAAACTAAAAATAAAGCAGGGGAGTGGGGAACGGGGCCAACTCCCTGCCCCAAATCACCGGAGACAAAGGGGTTCCATCCAGAGTGGATAGAACAGCCAGTGCTCTTGGCAGGCAGGGACTGGGGAGGGAAGGGTTTGTCTTGGTGCCCCTGGAGCCTGGCATGGAGGAGGAGTTGGGTCAGTCTTTGCTGACTGAAAGATGGAGAACATTAGGGTTGGGCTTCTGAGCAAACTACTTGTGCCCCAGGAGTCACCTTCAGGCCTGACTGCTCTTGGGTACACCTTGGACCAGCAGAAGGCTTGGAAATGGGCCCCTGGCACAGTGGAGAATGTCGGTAAATCTCACCTCAGTCTTCAGGACAGAATCCCGATAGGCCACATCTGACAAGAGAGTCACCAGGCAGAAGCTGAAGTTCTCTGCGACAGGGAGAATGCCTACGAGACACAAGCACGCTGGGAATGACCCCCGAATCCAAGCTGTGACGCAGACAGGCCAGGGCCAAGGCTTTGCCAAGGGCCCTGAAGGAACGTTTCTGGGGAAATGTGCTAACGTGCCGGTGGCTCCACCTGGATGGACAGGCTGGACTCGACAAGGACAGAAACTGAACCTGAACAGCCCGGCTGCTATCAGAAACCCAGATGGGAGGATGAACTCCAGAACGAAACAAACCTTCTGGAGCCATTATCCAGCCTCCCAGCACAAGGGCTCCCAGACATTTTGTGCCCTCTCAGAAGCAGGATGAGTGGCAACAGCAACACAGGACTGGGGCCACCGACCACAGCTAGAGCCGGTCACTGGGTTCATGATAGGACTGTGGCCAGCTTGGTCAGTCCTGGAGAGCATGTGTAGTCCCGCCCAGCCTCTGAGAACCGAGGGCACCTCCATGCCCAGCCCCTCCAGCACAGGAAGATGGCAGGGCCTTCCCAGAGGAATAAGCATCATGTGACAGGTGGGAGCCAGGCTCCAACAAGCCCCACGTCCCCCAGAAGTGATTGTTGGGACTGAGGAACTAGAGAGAGCCCACCCTGGAGCCATGTAGGTCACTGTTAGTCAAAGAAACAATGGAGGCCTCTCGAAGTCAAATGTGCTCAAGACTGTGGCATCTACTCTCCCAATGGCAGCCTGCAGGAGGGGCTCTGGCCCGACTCTGAAGCCGGGGTAGCGATAGGGGATTGGCTAAAACCACTCTCCTGGGGAGGCCAGAGATCGCGGTGCTCCGAGCCCAAACTGGCAGATGAAAAAGGAACAAGTGGGCCTGGCCATTGCACCTGGAAGGAAGGGCTGGACCACGTCCAGAGAGAGGAAGCTTTTCTGGCAGGAAAGCAGACAGGTCAGAGGGAATCTTGGTTGACCTAATCCCCTTCCCTGCCTCGTACTAGGGTGATGGTCTCTCGGCTCAGTCCAGCAGGCCCTGTCCTGGCTGCTGCAAACGCCAAGATAAAACCCAGAGCCGAGGAGGTCCTGGCAGTCTTGTATGTTGAGCTCACTAGGCCCACAATATCATGGGACTTGAATGCCAGACCCTGAAGCTGAAAAGGAGGCCTAGAGAAGCCCCAAGGACTCCAGCTGAAGGAGGAAAGAAAAAGGACGTAATGGACATGGCCTCCCACTAAGGACAAGGAGAAGAAGGGCGCTGAGTCAAAGGTGGGGACACATTGGTCATGTTGACATGGAGCTACAGAATCCAAAGGGCTTCACTATGGCGTGCTGAGAGCTCCCCAAGAAGCCAGCCTCAAGAGCTAAAGCAAACAGAGGGGTCCCTGCCCTGAAAAGGCCTGGCAAGGGGGACACATCATGAGGGGGACACAGAGGGCCCCCGTCAGAAGGAAAATGGGGGGCATTTGAAGAATACCTCATCACTCTCCAGGCGATGAGGGAAATGGGACATTCCTTAAAACAACAAGAAAGTGACCTCACAGAGGGCAGAAGCAGCCCCTCCCAAGGCTGAGATCACGCAAGAGCAAGAAAAGCTCCATGTGGGCATCAGAACAGGCGTGGAGAAGAGGCTGGATCTGAGGTGAGTGGGCCTGGATGAGAATCCCAGCTTAGCTTCCTGAGCAAACATCTTCCCTGCTCCGGGCCTCAGTTCCCTCATCTATAAAACAAGGAGCTGAACAGGCTGGGATGTCCTCAGGGAATGTTGAAAAGCCCACACACTCCCTAGTTACTTTGAGAGAGGACCAGTGTCCGGGGCAGGAGGGCCCTTCTCAGGACTCATCTGGGACACCAAAAGTATAGGACGCAGATGAGCTAGAGAAGGGTCATCGGGATGCTGAAGGGACTCAAGATCACATTAACTGAAGGAAGTGGGGAGCTCGGGCCTAGAAAAGACAAAACTGAAGGGGAACTAGAAGAGGAATCAGTCAACCTCATTCAGTTGGGCCAAACAGGGAGCGATCAGTGAGGCAGAGCCCAGATGAGCTGATCACTGAGGCCTGACACCTTCGTAATCAGAGCTGTTCCAAAGTGGAGGGCTGCCTGTGAAAAGCAGGGGGTCTTTGAGGAGAGGCTGCCTGGCCACTCATGCACAAGCCCAGGGTTGACAAGATGGTGGCTGAGAAGGCCCTGGGATTCAGTGCCTGAGACTGGAGACCATGATCAGCTTGGTGCTACAGCAACAGAAACAGTACAGGACACAAAGGGAAATAAAGAGCTCTGTTCTGAACACATCAGACTCCCCCGGATTCAGCGGAGTCAAGACACCAACAACTAACGACCTACAGGGAGCGCCTGCCCAGGGAAGGCTGTCAGCCTCAGAGGAGTAGAGGGGGGAGGGCACTGGGCCTGAAGTGAAGAAGGCCTGGGTTCAAATCTCACTTCAGACACATGCTAGCCAAGTCACTAGATGGGTAAGTGGGGTGGGCTCCATGGTCTGAGACCCCTTGAAACTCAAGATCTCTATGCCTGTGGCCTCTCAAATAATCCTGAAACACACGCAACAACCAAAGGCTTCAAAGTTCCCTTAAACTCTCTGGAAACCAAGATAAAAAATGAATGAACGAAGTTATAAACTAAGAAAAAATCATCTCGCCATCTTTGATTCTCAAAGGAAAATCCAAACAAAGGAGCCGCCATGTTGGCTTCCTAACTAGGAGCAAGGTATAGCCTCAGTCTGCTGCCAGAACCAAGCTCAAAGCATCTCCATCACAGGAGAAGCTGCCAGGGCTCCATACCTCCCTGCCCCAAGATGAGGCATCACAGGAGAACTCTGAGAGGGATGGGACAGAATTACAACAGGTGGACAGCCCAATGGGAAGGCCATCCTCTAAGATCCTGGAGATGCCAGGGAGCAAATGAGAAAAGTTCCCTCCTTATGGGAGGCCACGGATAAGACACACTGGAGCAGCAAGCAGGAGGAGGGGCAATGTGCCTAAGAGTTGTAGCACTCGACAGGCTTGGGTTTAGGCTGTAAAATCACAGAGGGGCATAAGGGGAGAGATCCTGGGAGGAGCCCTTTGTGCGTTTCTCAACTGCATTCAAGGGGAAATAAACAGGACACCACCTCGTCTTTTCCGCGCAGCGCTTTCCTCAATCCAATTCACTTTGGGGAGACCCTTCAGCAAGCGAAGAAGGTAGGGGATGATGTGGTCCTTGTGCTGAAAAAGAAGGAAGTGCCTGATGAAAAAGGACGAGTCAGTAGATCCAGTGTGCGCGCGTGCACACACACACACACACACCCAACTGCCCTCATCCTAACCCAGGGACTCACTAAGCCCAATCCACAAACACAGTGCAAGCACCAAGCTCTGGGGACATCTGGTCTACCCTGGGAGCCAAGCACCCACCAAGGAGCACGGCCCAAGGAAAACTTAAGCCCGTGAAGGTGCAAGTACCAGTGAAGCCCAAGAGAAGGCCATGGTTCCCATATTGAACACTGAGGAAAGCTCAAGATTTGGGGAGGTAGGGTGAGAGGAGAGACCATCCTAGGCATCGGGAAGCAGAGTCAAAAAAAAAAAAAAAGCAATGAGAGAGGAGGCAGGAGGCAGGTAGGTGGCTCAGCAGATTGAGAGCCAGACCTAGAGATGAGAGGTCCTGGGTTCAAATGTGGCCTCGGACACTTCCCAGCTGTGTGGGCCTTGAAATCTTCTGCCTTGAAATCAATACACAATACTGATTCTAAGACAGAAGAAGGCAAGCTGGCCGGGGTTGGGGAGCTGAGGGCACAGGGAAAGAACCACCTCTTTCTCAACTAAGAATGGGAGGAGAACTAAGGAAGTAAGGAGGTCGTGAGGTACGAAATGGAGTCTCTGCTGAAAGAGAAGGGGACAGAGGAGACAGGGGCCTGAAGAGGGGAAAGAAGTAGGAGGAGGATAGAAAAGGATATAGGAAATAGCTTATAACTTTAATTTTAATGTTTTAGAGAAGTTTTTATTCAAATAACCATCCCCTTTTATTAGTCAAATATTTGAGGAATGCTTAGGCCTGTTTCTTAGTTAAGAAGAGTAATTTAAATTTCGATAATCTGGGAATACAAGCCCTCTTAATGACAGTCTGACAAACATTCGCTCAGACTCTGATGACTGGCCTTTAATTTAGGTACGCTTTTTCCTCTCCCTGAACCTTCTTCAGGGCCGCTGGGAAATAAAACAGCCAAATTATCATTTGGTTTTCAGATAAAATTGCCAAAATGCAACAGCAAAAAGTGTTTGAAATAAAATAAATAATTATTAATATGCTTTAAATTGGAGTAGCTGAAAGAAACCTACATCTACCACTGAAAAGTAAAAATGATGGGCACTGGATTCAAGTTCCATCACACAAAAATATGCTTTGGATGCTAAATTCTTTTGATTAACCTGTCTTCTTGAACTTTGTGACTTAAATCAATTCTCCTCTGAGCAATATACTTCATCACCAGATAAATGAACACAAGAAACCAAGTAAAGCCCATACCTGCAGATCTGATTCAATAAGAAAGATACCCAAAGCGATAACAGCATCTCTCCGACGTTCATCTAACTGGAAAATCCCATGAAAATCAACAGGACACATGCAGAGTAGTTTCTGGACCTAGAAAAACACAAATGAGTAGAAATGAAAACCAATCACGATTTGGATGGGATCTGAGCGCCAGATATGCATGGGGCTCCCCAGAAAAATTGGGCTACTCACTAGGACGGTTCAGTATAAGAGATCACCTCCTAAAGAGATCAGAAAGAAAATCATTGAGTCTGGGAAAAATTGGATCTCAAGGACCACGTCGGAAACTTTCTCCAACAAGACAAAGGCTGGGCTGTAAATGTCTATCACAAAAAATGTCTATCACTCCCACCTCAGTCTGATCCAAGAGATTCTGGGGAATCTCACCCAAACTGATGACAGTTCAGTGAAAGCAGCAGTGAAAGCAAGAAAAAACCTAGCTTCACTTCTTTTTTTTTTTTTTTTTTAATTTTACTTTTTAGAAAAATTTTCCATGGTTACATGTGATTCATGTTCTTTTTCTCCCCCACAACCCCCCCCCATAGCCAACATACATTTCCACTGGGTTTTACATGTGTTACTGTTCAAGACCTGTTTCCATATTATTGATAGTTGCACTGGGGTGATTGTTTAGAGTCTACATCCCCAATCATATCCCCATCGGCCCATGTGATCCAGTAGTTGTTTTTCTTCTGCGTTTCTGCTCCCACAGTTCTTCCTCTGACTGTGGATAGCATTCTTTCTCATAAGTCCCTCAGAATTGTCCTGGATCAATGCATTGCTGCCTAGCTTCACTTCTCATCTTATAAAATCACTGCTGGTCGAGAAAAAATAGCTGCTCACACTTGGCGCTGGTTTAAAACAGAGAAGTAGACAAGGGAGAATCCTGAACAAGAGGACTCAGTTGCTCAATGTTGGATAAATTCAAAATCAAATTCCTTAGCAAGGAACTCCTGGTCTGATAAGAAAAAGTGCTGAAAAACCAGGAAGCAGTCTGGCAAAAATTAGGCTAAAAGCAACATCTTATGCCATATCCTATCACAAAACCAAAATAGATCTTAAAAGATCATAATAATAACAAATTGGGAAAGAAGTAGATGATACACTTCTCACAGAATTGGATGGAAAGTGTATTCTTAACCAAAGAAAGGAAAGAGAATTAGAAAAGATTAAACAAATAATTAATTATATAACATGGAAAACTTCTGAAGGAAAACTGGTTTATGAAGAGAGGCAATTGAAAAGAAAAAAAAAATCTTTGTATCAAAGTTCTCAGATAAGGGTTTGGTATCCAAGATACACAAACAACTGACAGATATAAATATATGACCAAGAGTCATTTTCCAATAGACAAGTGGTCAAAGGACATGAACAAACAGCTCTCATCAGAAGAAATGCAAATTATTCACAAGTATAAGAAAGGCAGCTCCACATCACCAATGGGAAGATACCAATCAAAACAACCCTGAAGTTTTGTCTCACAGAATGGCAGACATGACAAAAGATAGAAATAGTCAATGTTGGAAGAGAGCTTAGATAACAGGTACATTATTGGTGGAGCTGCAAATCAGTACATACCACCATTCCAGAAAGCAACTTGAAACTGGGCAAATAAAATGATTAAAATGTCCATACACTTTGACCTAGAGCCATGATGGAGAACTGATGGCATGTGTGCCAAAGAGGGTACGGAGAGCCCTCTCTGTGGGCACATGCACCATCACCTACCCGAGTTAGATACTAGAAAGGCAGAGGGACTTGGGCAGAGCTGCTTTCTTCCTCCTCTCTACCACCCCTCCCCACCTCTCTGCCCAGCAGCCCAATGGAAGCACTTTCCCCCTCCCCTGTCTGGGGGAAGGGGAAGGGGAGCATCACTTGGGGGGGGGGGGCAGGGCACAGCACATGCTTTCTAAAAGGTTTGCCATCACTGGCCTAGAGATTCCAACACTAGGCAGAGACTCCAAGAAGATCAATCAGTCAGTTAGTCAGTCAATAAACACTGACTAAGCATGGTCTATAGGCCAGACACTATGCTAAGTGTTGCAGATGCGAATCAAGAGAAAAGACAGTCCTTGCCTTCAAGGAGCTCACTGTCCAATCAGTGAGACAACATGCAAACAAATATATATATAAGGAAAAGATGTGCAGGCTAAATTGAAGGTAATGGAAACTGAGAAGCATTGGGATTAAGAGGGTTGGGGAAGGCTCCCTGTAGAGGGTGGGACATTAGCTGGGACTCAGAGGAAGCCCGGGAGGTCAGTGGTCCGTGTGGAGGAGGGAGAGCCTTCCCGGCATAGAGGACAGCCAGAGAGAATGAAAGAGAGAAGAATACAAGTAATGTGCAAGAAGACTAGAAAAGATAAAGCCCCATTTACACCAAAATCCTGATGGCAGCACTTTCTGTAGCAGCAAAGAACTGCAAACAAAGGAGATGCCCATCCTTCAGGGAACGAGAATGGAGCTGGCATATGATCCTGCTCTGAGAAACGATGACGAAGGTGAACTCAGAGAAGCACAGACCCCTCTACAAGAACTCACAGAGAACAAGGCCAGGAAAACAACATACACAAGGACTTCAATAACAGAAGGGCAGCCATATGGCCAAATAGTGCCCAGAGCGCTGGACCTGGAATCAGGAAGACTTATCTTCTTGAGTTCAAAGCTGGCCTCAGACACTTCCTAGCTGGGCGACCCTGGGCATGTCACTCAACCCCATTTGCCTCAGTTTCCTCATCTGTAAAGTGAGCTGGAGAAGGAAAAGTCAAACCACCTCAAGAAAACCCCCAAATGGGGTAATAAAGAGTTGGCAACAACTGAACAAAAATAATATAAATGGAAACAGCCAGAAAAACGATTGGATGCACAATTAGAGAGAATGTGCAGGGCCCCGAAGAAGAGGGAAAAGAAAATAATTTGCAGATTTTTTTGCAGAAGTGGGAGGTCCCCGAGTGTGGAAAACTGTAGGTATCTTCAGCCTTCTCCAACACATTGATCAGTTTTGCTGATTTTTTTCCTATCCTTCCTTTTTTTTCCTCTTTAAAAAATATTCTTTATTCTATGCAATGGCTCTCTTGGAGTAGAGGAAAGAGAAATGCTATGAGACATGTAGGCAAAGTCAAAAGATAGCCATAAAAATCTATTTTTAAAAGTATCAGCTGACACTAATATAGTGTTTTATTATTCCAAAGAGATTCCCGATTCTCCCCAAAACACCACCACCGAGGCTAAACAAGTAGGATCGTCTCCACTGTATGAGGGAAGAAAAGCTGGGCCCACAGAGGGGAAGTTTAAGATCATCTGAGATCCAGGCAACCACAGCCACTGAAGGTGGTGAAGGAAGACTGGGCCCAGGGGGCTGGTGGCTTCAGCCTGGAGCTGGACTCTGTCCAGAGCACAACCATGTCAAGGGGCAGGTAAGAACGAGAACCCTTTAAAGGCATGCCAAATGATTTTTTTAAAGAATTTTCAAAATGCCAAGAGTCAAGGACTGAATTGAGATCCACAGGGAAGCCTTCTCCCTGCATGTCTGGCAGTTCCTGTGGGCACCACTCTCCCACTCCTCCCTCCCAAAGGGGTACCTCCTGCTCCTTAGAGCCTAGAAGATAAAACAGACATTCCTTGCCATGGCCTCTGAAGCCCCCTATAGGCTGACATCCTCCCCCTGCACCTTTCCCAACCAATTTCAGTTCCCTTCAGAACACCTTTCTAGCTCCCTGGGAACTCCTAACTTTTTCCAGCCTCACAATCTAGTCCCATCATCCTTTTCATCTGGATCACACACCCACCACTTCTTGGACAGTTATAAGTCTTCTCTGTCTTCAAGAATCAGCTCAGGAAAGGACACCTAAGTGCCTCAGTAGACAGAGCCAGACCTGGAAATGGTAGGTCTTGGGTTCAAATCTGGCCTCTGATACTTCCTTGCTGTGGGACCCTGGGCAGATTACTTAGTCCCAATTGCTTAGCCCTTACCTTCCAAGCTTTTCTACTTTGGAACCAATAGGAAGGAAGGAAGGAAGGAAGGAAGGAAGGAAGGAAGGAAGGAAGGAAGGAAGGAAGGAAGGAAGGAAGGAAGAAAGAAAGAAAGAAAGAAAGAAAGAAAGAAAGAAAGAAAGAAAGAAAGAAAGAGAAAGAAAGAAATCAGCTCAAGCACCACCCCCTTCCCCATAGCCTTCCCCGATATCCTCAGAGCTGTAAGGGAGTCCTTCCTTTTGGTCCCAATCCCACAAGCTTTTCTGTTTGAGCTCCCCTCCCCACAGATCACTTTCTAACTTGAATTGCATTTTTGGTGGATTATGGAATCCCAGACTCTTGGAAGAGGGAAGTGGCCTCCAAGATCACGGAGTGCAAATGTGAACTGAGAAGCCATGCCCTCGACATCCCTGACTGCTGCAATACTCTGAGTTATGGATGGGGTCTCTGCCTTTGGAAGGCAGCCTATGGGTTTAGAGAGTTCTATGTGTTAGGAAGTTTCCTCCTTATCTGAGTGAAAATCTGCCTCTTTCTGGCTTTTCTGGATACTCCCTGGTTCTGCCCTCTGGGCTAGGTAAAGCAGGTTGGCTCCCTCTTTCACATGGCATCCTTTCACAGAGTGGAACAGCTATCACGTTCCTTTTAAGCCTTCTCTGTTTCAGGCTCCCTGTTCCTCTCCCTCTCCCTTTCCCTTTCCCTCTGTCTCTTTCTCCACCCCACAAAAATACCCTTTACACCTTCTTTGTTAGAGTCAACACTACCTATTGGTTCCAAGGTAGAAGAGCAGTAAGGGCTGGGTAATTGGGGCATTGAAAAAGTGACTGCGGCCACATTTGAACCCAAGACCTCCCATCTCTAGAGATCTAGCACTCAAGTCACTGAGCCACTTAGCTGCCCTCTTGTTCCCTCTTCTTTCAACTGTTACCTGTATGCTGTGGCTTAGAGTCCTCTCATCTGACCCGCTCTGTATGCGTGGGTGAGCCTCCTGAGGCCAGGCCCTGGAGCTTTCCAGCCTGGCATTTGCTATTTCTCTCCTGGCCCCTTCTACATAGTTGGCTCATCACGGCACCTGAGGATTATGTGAAGGGACTGAGACCTTTTCAGTCAGAAGAAGAGATGACTCGGGGGGCACCTGATGAAGGGCCCCCTGAAGAAGAGAAGAGATTCGATGAAATTTGTTTTGTTTGGCTGGAGAAGGCAGACCCAAGGGAGATGGGCACACAGCACAGAGGTCAATTTGGGCTGGATGTTGGGTCCTGAAGTGGCAGCTGGACCCGTGCGTGCATGCCTTCAGGTCCGGTCACATCTATCCCCTCCTCAGGAAATCCCAAGCCCTCCAGGATCAGTCAAAAGAGTCTCTGTCCCAGGATCCCCCAGTTGGTAAGTTCTTGAGTCAGAATTTGAACTCAGGTATTCCTGACTCCAAGTCGAGTGACCAAGTTGCCTCCAAGGGGCTCCCAGTCTAACAAGAATATGAAGCCACATGAGAGTGATCCAAGGTCAAGCCCAAGACCAGCATTTATCCCAGCCCTATGAGGAAAACCTGAGGAAGAACTTACTTGGGCAACCCAGCTGCCCTTTTTTCCAGGCCCCAAGAAGCTCATTATTAGGAAAACCTCATTGTCCTGGGGGAGCTAGGTGGCTCAGTGGGTTGGGAACCAGACCTGGAGATGGGGGGGGGGGGGAAGTCCTAGATTCCAATCTGGCCTTAGACACTGCCTAGTTGTGTGACCCTGGGCCAGTTATTTCACCCCCATTGCCTAGGCTTTACCGCTCTTCTGCCTTGGAATCAGTATGCAGTATTGATCTAAGACAGAAAGTAAAGGTTTTAAAAGAAACAAAAAGCCTCTCTTAATATGCCCCTCTTCTCTAGACTCAGCCTCATCACCAGCCTCCACTTCTCTGGCTGGAAGATGGAGCCGCCCCTCAATTCTGAGCCGCTGCACTGCTTCTGCCCATTCCTCCAGCTCCCTCTGTGTGTTGTTGGAAGTCCCTGAGGGACTTAGGACAGTGCCTGGCCTCTAGGAGGTACTTAGAAATGTTGACTGGCTGACTGACAGCAGATGTCAGCTCCGTTCCAAACATCCTGGCTGACGGATGTGGCCCGACCCCAAAAGCACAGCAAGCAGTGAGCTCCTCCTCAAAAGCAGGGGCTGCCTTCTGCCTCTCTTTGTATCCCAGAACCTGGCGTGCAATAGGGCACTCCTCATTTTTCTAGTCTGTGCTCCCAGCAGACCCCCTCTCATCAATCTAAGATTTGCCCTGGGGGGGGGGAGCTCTCTCTACCTCACACCAGGCCAGTGTGCACAGAGCCCTCCGGCTTCACTGTCTCATGGCCACAGAATCCTACACACAAGTGACAGTCAGTCGATTGATATTTGTGGAAAAGAATGGAAACAACATTGCGGAGGAATCACTGGAACCAGAAAGTCCATCAGGGCACCCACGGGATAGATCAACGCTCTCAGGAATCTCTTCTACAGGCATTGCAAAAGGCAGCTAGCTGACAATGCCTGGCACTGGCCTGGCACCTTTGGCAGGCAAAACGACCATAAGAACCCAAATGGGCCTGACCCACACATCTGCAGACAGTCATGGTCAATGTGTCCATAACGCTATACGTTGGTACCCACAGCCTGAGACTGACACAGCTGTTTGCTCCACCCCCATAACTGTCCTTAGCCATGGCACTCCTCCTTGGGACCAATGAGATGCCACTACAGGGACCCCAGACCTAGCGGGTAGCCTGTCCTTCCTCCACTTATCTGTCTCCAAGTTTCTCATGTTTTACCCAGGCTAGTTTTCTACAGAGACTACGGGCCCATGATCCTTTTCTTCCTCCTGTAAACTGAACTCTAGGAACCCTAGGGTCCGTCTTCAGATCTTGTTAAGAGATATCCATCGCATGGTGGATCCTCAGAAGTGTCCTGAAGTGAAACACACACACACATACACACACACACACGAACAGGGAGGGAGCAGTGAGGACCCCCCTCCCCCCATGAGCCTGCCTACTTCCTCCTAACTACCATCTGTCCCAGCTCGGCCAGCCCTCTGCCTCCAGTCAAGCATGCCCACAGAATTCACAGTCTTGTAGGAGCAGGCTCCCCTTGATGAGGGCCTTCGCTTTAGTTTGCCTCTAATTCCATATGGCCATGCTGCCTCCCTCTATAAATGAAGGTTTCATGAAGGCAGGAACTGTCGCACTTTCATTTCTGTGTCCCCTATAGCCTGGCACTGAGCCTGGCACAGAGGAGATGTCTAATAAATGCTTGCTGGCTAGGTTCTCAAGGCAAGGGAGATGAGGAAGTGAAATGAAAAGGCCTCCTCCTAGGCCTGCCCTCTCTTGTTTACTCCAGTTTCTCCATCCACAAACATCTGGGATATGCCCACAAGGTGCCAGGCACTGGAGACAAAAAGGTAAAGATAAAGGGATTCCCTGCTCTCTGAGACTTTCGACTCTAAAAGGAAAGGCCACAAGCACAGAGAGGATACTTTTTTGTGGACTATTTTCCTGAGACCTCCTAAGGTCCTTTTCCAGTACCCCCTTCTTGGCCTGGTGACCGGGGGCTCCCAAGGCCATGCTGGTAGAACTTAAATTGGTAGCGCCCACCGAGGACTTCAAGCACCAACTCTATTCTAGACTGTGTGCCTGGCATCGGAGGACCAGACCCCAGGAATTCAGAACCACTGCCAGACCACTGATTTTCAACCCAGTCACCCTTGGAAGTCCAACCATTAAAGCCAAGGCAGATTGGAATTTACAGTGGCAGAAAGACTACCCATCCCAATGGCAGGAATGCTCAAAAGAATAAAGTATTTTCATGGAATAAGTCCGTGTAATTTTAAAATTGTGATGGCTGTCTAAAATTAGAAACACAGTCCCTGCATGTCTGCTCTGCCAGAAATAAGGAAATGTGCAGAAAGCTGACAGGAGGGCCTGTGACCTGGCTCCCCGAGTGGAAGCTAGGTTTAGTCAACAGAATTTGTGGGGGGGTTTGGGGTAAGCCCACAGAGCTCTATTATATGCCTCCCCCCTGCCCCATAACACTTGTCTACCCAGAAGTCAACCTTCTAGATCCTCTGGGCTTCCAAAATAACCAAGGCCCCATACAGTTAGAAAAACAAAACAAAAAGCCTCTGACGTAGAAATGGCAGCTTCTCAGCTCCCAGCAAAGGACACAGCGTCTGCTGTGCTCCGACTGCTTGGCTTCCCTTAATGAAAAGAAATGTGTTCTGATTGACTGGCGAAGTCTATCAAAAGGCCAATGTTTTCAGGCTGAAGTGACAAGGGAGAAGAACCCAGGAAGAAGGCAGACATCAGCAGCTAATAAGTACCAGCCTGGGGGGGAGGAGGAGGGGAAACCAAGGTTCACAAGAGGCTTACACAGGCTCCATGGGTCCATCCCAGGCAGGTCTGCATCTCTAACGGCCATGGTGGCACCACAGGATAACTAAGAAAGTTTATAGTCCACAGCAAACACATTTCGACCCCAATACAGTTAAAACCATTTCGGTAAAAACTCTCGTCCTTTAGAACATTTGCCTCTCCAGAGTGACTCATTCTCCAAGAGAGCCGAAGAATCAATCACAGTCAGAAATACGGACCCTTTCTATGCATTCAGCTCATTTAGGCTCCATATTTAACCCCATCAAGGAGACATTACCTGATGAGGCCGGGGAGTTCTCAAGTGCAGCTAGTCTGGCCTCTCTGCTGATGTTCTACTTCCCTGCCTTGCTCAGTCTTTTCAGTGGCTACCTTCTGCCTCAAGAATAAATGACCAACTGCTCAGCTTGGCTCTGAAAACCTTCACAAACTAGTACTGATTTTCCTCTCCAGTCTTGTTTCATACATTCAGTATGATGATCATCCTGGACTATTTGCTGCCTTTGGCAGGTGGCAATCTGTTTTATTCTGAGAGCTTTTGGATTCCTCCTTCATCTTCTCTAGGAATCCTTATCATCAGCCAGAGCCCAGCCCAGAGGGCCTCTTTCAGGATGCCTTCCCAGGCCTTCTAAGTCATTAGAGTTCTTCCCTCAAATTACCTTATACTTATTCGTTTGTGTGTAGATATTTTGAATTCCGTCATGGCCATTTCAAGAATATTTGCTAAACTAAATACCGTAGTTAAGTACTGCTGACTCCCCAAAGTGCTGTTGTCCTGGGACTTTATTCAAACCAGAATTTGGTGATTCCAGACAATCTGGGGCTTACAGGGTATCTCACCATCAGCAAGAGAACCCATGTGCTACAGGTGCTGTTCAGCACGGATAAACAGCAGGCCTCTGTGCTCTCAGAAGCCTAAGGTTCTCTTAGGTTACTGGCCAACAGCTGGTTTTTCTGCTCTGCAAATGATGCACCAAGCAGCCATCTGAGAAAACACCACCAGCCTAGATTCCTGGCTGCCCCTCATCTGGAAAAAAGATATTGACCCATGTGAGTGGGAGGGAGGTGGGAATGGGGAAAGGAGCCTGACAAGGCACCAAAGAGCCCAGGAGACCTGGCTTAGAATTCCACTTCTGACACTTTAACTAGAGGCATGTCACTAGAAGGAGCTGGGCTTCCTTCAACATACTCCTCTGTGAAATGGGAGTGTTGTAGAGATGTTGCGGGAATCATCAAAACCCTTGTTCAAGGTCAGCTCTTAGGGTGATTCTAGCAGGGCTGGAAACTATCTCCATCCACTGCAGGCCAGCTGCCTTTTAGAACAAAGCACTTCCATCATGCTGTTCTAGCCTGACCACTCTTGTTACTATAACTTCCCTGAGAAAATGGGTGTCAATACCTTGGCTTCTCTAGAAGCCTGAGAAAAGCCTGGACTGACCTGACCGGCCACACAAGCATTCCAAGCCTGTAAGCAGCTTATTTCTCAGTGTAAGGTAACAAGCTGGCATTCTGATTCCTAATGCAATCTCAGCTGTGAGTCTGGTTAACATGAATCAATATCCTAGGATCCATTTGATCCAGGTCAGGTGGTAAAATATTTCACAACCGCAGGGGGTGAAGGGGAAAGTAGGAGCCTGAATCAGGTAACCATGTTAAAAATGATTATTAATAAATGTTTAAAAAAAATATTTCACAACCTTCAAAGCTAATGCCCCAGACATTAGGTACTTGGGGAACCCAGCAGCCAACATGCAGAAACCTAAAAGGGCCTTCCTGGAACTGACTTCGATTTCTACCCATTATAAAGGCAGGCCCAAACCTCAGTAATGTCCTCTCCAGATGGGCACACTTCTAACCACTCATCCTCCTCCAAGAAACATCCTCAGACAAATTATGCAACCAAGGAGGTAGCTGGGCCGACTGAGTTCAAAGAGAGCCTCAGCAGGGAAGTCAAACTCCAAGATCCCAGCGGGCCACAATACCAGCTTAGAAAATGACAAATTAACATCACCTATGCCATACCGTATTTGAGTTTATTTTGTTCCAACATTTCCCAATTACCTTTCGATTTGGGTCAGTTTTACAAGAGCAAGTTGGACATTTCTGACTTATAGCAATCTCCCAATGAGAGTTATTTCAACGGAATGGACTGTCTAGGGAAACAACAAGCCCCCTGCAGCCTTCAAAGGCTAAAGAAGCATATCTGATGGGTTTGAAGTTGAGGAAATCCTCTTTCAGGTCCGGGTTAAATTTGTTGCCCTCTAGATCCCTCTCCACTCTGTTTGTCTAGAATTTATGGGAGGGTGTTGGCAAAGCCTGCCCATCACGGAAAGGTAAAGAGGGGCTGCAATGTGTGCCTTGGAGGAAGGACCCTACTGATCTAACTACTACCCTTCCACCTGGGGGAAGGGGGAGGGTTCTGGGCAGTTTTCTTTCCTAAGGCAGGGTGAGGAGGAGAAGCTGTCTGCCCAGTGTGGATGCTCTTGGGAGAACTGGTCGGGGGCTACCCCTACCCAGGGCCGCCTGGAAAGATCCTGTCCTCCTTCTCAGGAGGCCTCAGGCAGCCCAGAGGCTGGCTCCAGTTTCCAGGACGGATCTGGATCTGGATCTCCTCTCCACTCACAACCGGGCCCAGTCCTTCCCTGCCCCCCAACCCCAGGCCTCCAGAGAAGACGGGTCCCTGCCCTAGCATCCTCACTGACCCCCTTTGACGCAATACGCAGTTCCCGGGCCAGGCCGGGAAGGCGGGCATGAGTCGGAGGAGAACTGGCGAGCTCAAGGAGGCACCAGACAAACCCGGCCTCTCTTGACCTCCAATCGGGGTGGGATGGGGAGGGGGCTTCAATCCGGCCCCCTTCCCCGGAGGCCCGAACTTTACGCCTGGGACAGCCCGGGACGACCCCGGGGGCAGGATTCCAGCACCCGCAGCTGGCCTGTAGGAGGTGCCGGGAGGAAGGGTCTCTCCGCCCCCAACATCCCTGGCTCTCGGACAGCGGCGCCAGGCGTTCCCCTCCCCCGCCCTGGACCCTGCCGGTCACCTTGTCCAGGGCCGCAGGTCTCTGCACGGCTAGCGAACGGGCCAGAGACAAGACCGTGTTGAAGTAGAAGCCGCGGGGAGGGCTGGGGCCGAAGCCGTGCCCCGCGCTGGCCGATCCTGCCGCCATGGGCGCAGCCGAGGAGCACAGCTCCGCCTTTAGGACCTCAGCTGGACAGGGACAGCTCGCGGTCTTTCCCAGCCGGGGCGCCCACAGCGCAGGCGCCGGCGCAGCGCTCGGGCCGCTTCCGGCTGACTGCGCACGTGACCCGCTCTGTTGTCAAACCCCGGGGGTGGGGTCCTCAGGCGGGCTCACCTCCACGGGAGGGGGGAAGGAAACGGAAACAGCCACGGCTCCAGCTCCGGGGGGTACAGAACACCCCTCAGCGCGTGTGCTTGGTGGTCGACTCCCGGGGCGGGGCCGCGCACGCGCCCTGGGCGGAAGTAGGAGCCGTTCGTCCGTCTGAGAGCACAGCGGAAGGAGCTAGTCGCTGACTGTGGCCGCAGGTGAGGCGGCCGAGGCCGGGCCAGGCCGGGGCGTCAGGCGGGGATCCGTAGCTGGGAGCTGAGGGGGAACCTGTGGCTCAGAGAGGGAGGGGAAGTCACCCGGCTAGGGCATCTTTGTGGGGCAAGACAGTGGCCTGGAGCTTGTGACGGGCGGGGCCCTCAGGACACCCCTCGGGAAGCAGACCAGGAAGACCAGGGCTTCCAGCACCCCAGCTTACCGACTGGGGCACTGAGGCCTAGAGAGGCAGCCTTATCCCAGGCTCCGGCCCGCCCTCCCCGGGGGTGCTCAGAGGTGGAGGAAGCCCAAGAAAACTCTCCCAAGTCCTCCGCCACCACCTCTCGGCCAAGGAGAGCGCAAGCCCCGGGCTCCGGGCCTCTTCTAGACTGGTGAAGTGAGGAGTTCCCAGGCATTGGGCCCGCCTCTCCGGGGAGATGGGGGACTGGAGCAGCCGGCACCCGAACCCCTCCCTAGCCGGAGTGGTCTCCAGCACAGACCCTGCCACCAGCTCTGGCTATAGTGTGCTCTCCCATTCTCCTTCTCTTGTACCTTCGGCCATACCAGTGCGCGCCTGCACACTTGCATACAGAGACACAGGCACATTCGCACACTCACACCCTGCCTAGCTGGACTGGCCTTTGGTTCGGACCCAGCCACTGGCCCTGGCCCGCCTGAGAAACTTGTCAGGAAGTTGGCCACGGATGGTGGATATTCTTGGAGGAGGGCATACCCTCTTCACCAGTTATCTATCTCAAGTACTAGGAACACAGCCAGCCCCAGGGGATAGAGGGCAGCACTTGGAGGCAGAAAGATCCGAATTCAAATCCTGTCCTTGATACTTGGTAGTTCCAGGAACCTGAGTGCGGGACTTAACCTCTCAACCCCTTGGATATCTCCTTAGAGTTAAAAGTGAATTGATCTATAACTGACTGATTTAACTGATAACTGAATTAATTGATAATAATTGAGTTCCAAGGCAGTACTGGGGGCTCTGGGAGTTCTCTACTTCCTGGTGAACAAAAGTCACCAATGTGGATCCCCATCCTTTCTGCCTCTCCCATCTGTAAGTATGGTATAGTGAGATGAAGGTGGTGCTTGGGAGACCAGAGGCCTGACTTCTGGTCAGTCCCCACTGGACTAGGCAGGCCACCTGGACTCTGAGCCTCAAACTGGTGCATAAGATGTAAGCAACCATATTTGTGCTGCCTGTCCAGGGTGGTTATGCTGGAAGCTCTTGTTCAACTTTAATAGCTTAATACTTCCAGGTGTGGGGATTTTATTCAGTTGTAAGCAACTTCAAGACAGAGGCTGCCCTTTCCTTGTTTTCTTTGTAGCCCCAACACCTAGCACACTGCCTTGTGGGTAATAGTTGCTTAATGATCACTTGGTGACCATTTTTGGTTACCATACAACTTTTCCTTTTCCTCCAGATAAAGACTTTGAATCTGTCAAAACAATTGTTCCAGAATACTGAGCTTTTGCAAACAGGACATTTCAAGATCTCCTTGAGTTTCCTGAATAGTTCAGGCTCAGGACACACAGCACACCATGTCGGCTTATCCCAAAAATTACAATCCATTTGATGATGACGCGGATGATGAAGACTTAAAGCCTGTGAAATGGAAGAATGAAGAGGATTTCTCCGATAAGCCTAGGGAGCCTCTGGACAGACAACAATACCTGCGGCAGGAAGTGCTGAGGCGGACAGAGGCTTCTGTGGAGAGCACCAACAGGTCCCTTTCCTCCATTTATGAATCAGAGAAGGTTGGAATTGCTTCATCTGAGGTAAGACAAATCAAGGAAAAGGCTGGCCCAGATTCTAGCATAAGAAGCTGAAATTTATTTTATTAGAGTTCATTCAGGAGCTCTCTAGGATGAGGATTTATCTATCCTCTCTAAACCTCTTTCAGGTCCTTAGGGCACCTGCTTTAATACAGATGATTTGCAATTACTCTAACAACTGTGTAAACAGATGTTTCAAAAGCACCCATTCTCAACAAGTAGTGGACCCCCCCATGCAATGTGATTTTGTTGCTGCTCAGCATTTCAAAATTCTGAAGTAATGAAGTTTTCCTGTGTTAAGAAAATAGATCACTTGGAATCAGCAGTTTCCTTGTATACAGAATGGGTAGTTGAAGAAATCCATCTTGTTTGTTCTTCAGTCTCCCCAGTTAACATGTTCTAATTTTTAATTATGATTGAAGTATCTCAGATTCGGGATTTGATCAAAACCTGAAAGCCAGGGGCATGTAGGTGGCTGCGTAGATTGAGAGCCAGGCCTAGAGAAGGGAGGTCCTGGCTTCAAATCTTGCCATAGACATTTCCCAGCTGTGTGACCCTGGGCAAGTTATTTAACCCCCATTGCCTAGCCCTTGCCACTCTTCTGCCTTAGAACCAATACACAATATTGATTCCAAGATGGAAGGTAGAAGTTTAAAAAAAAAAAAATCTGAAAAGCCAAAGGCCCTAAGAAAAGCTACTAGTACATGAAAGATAATGATATTAGTACAGTCAGCATATTCAGGAAGAACCATGAAATGTATTGATCACATCTGTTCCAGGTTCAGAGAACCCATTTGGGTAGGGGTGGTCCTCAGACTTCCCAGAGGAGGAGCTGACTTGGAGCTGGTCTGTCAGGGTAGTGAAGAGGAGGAAGGGTATTCCCCAGGAGCCTTTCACCAGGACTATGGGAATAGATTCCTCCCTGATCTTCCCATCTCCATTTAAAGAGTCAGTGGAAGGAGAGAGACTAATGTGGGAGGGACACCATAGGAAGAGCTAGCATGTGAAAGAGGCCTCTCCTGGGGCCCCCAGCTGCTAGGAGCTTCTTTGAGATTGCCCTCCTTATGTGTCACATAAGCATCTGCCCATGTATGTGGCATCTCCCCTGTTAGGCTGTGAGCTCTGTGGGGACAGACTCTTGTCTTTTTGCTTTGTATCCCTGATGTTTAGGACACCGGGAGGATTTAAAACAGTGCTCGTTGGCTGACTGACCCCAGAGAAGAGAAGTGGTAGTGATAAGGAGAGATTGAAGCTTGAGTCAGTTAGAGCTGACTGTCCCAACTGAAATGGGCTGCCTTGGGATAGACAGGAGCTCCTCATCCAAGGAGGTCTTCAGTCAAAGGTTTCTCTCTGAGAAATTGCTGAAATCAGCTCTAAAATTTGGCTCTGTAAAAAAACATGAAGCCATCAGCAGGAGCTGAAGAAAACTGGGCCCTACAGCCCTTTGAACTCCTCTGAGGACCTCCAGCTGAACAGGAAGGGGCCACCTCCATGTTCTTCTTTATCTAGTCCCTTCTTTTTGCTGAATCGAATTCCTTCTCTGTCCAGAAACTCCTTGCTCCTCCTAATTCAAGGGCAACTTCTCTGTCCTTCAACACTGTCAAGGGAGTTTTGGGTCTGACTTCCTGTCTTCACAGGGAACAGCTGGCTTGAAAGCTTGAGACTTCCTTAAGGAAGAGAGTGGAGACTGTAGTGTCCTCACAGGCCTGGCACCAGCCTGCATCTGGACAGACTGTACCGTCTCTTAACAAATTAATTATGGCCAGCCCAGAGATCATTCACAGTCTCCCCTTCCAATTGGCTTCCAATCCAAAAGATTGATAGCAGGTCGACTAGTTCAAAGGCTGTGGTATTCCAAGTACCCTCATCCCTGTCACATTCATACTCCCTGATCCCGAGATAGCCCTTTGAGGTATGCCAAGCACTTGCCATATGATCTAGTCCTCACAACAGCCTTGGAGATTAGTACTATGGCCATTATTATTTTTTTAAACCCTTACTTTCACTATGTGTTGGTTCTAAGGCAGAAGAGTGGTAACGGTTAGGCATTAGGGGTCCAGAGTCACCCAGCTAGGAAGGGTCCGAAGCCAGATTTGAACCCAGGACCTCCCATCTCTAGGCCTGGCTCTGAATCCACCGTGCTACCTAGCTGCCCCCCACTATGGCCATTATTAGCCAATTTTGCAAATGAAGAAACAGGTGCTCTGAGCAGGTAAATGGCATCAGAGGGAGCTCACAACCCAGCTGTCTTTCCGTTGTTGTACCAGGTCTCTTCCTGCATGAAGTAACAAAGGCCTCATCTGTTGTTCCAAAGTAGTTACAAAGAAAAAGTCATGCATTTGCCCTTGTCCTGTTAATAGTAATTAGCAAGTCTTCTTCCCCAAGCCTGGCCCCCTTCCTGGATTTCTTGGACCACTGCCCTCCCAGTCAAGGCTGTCACCTTGACTCTCCCTTAGCCCTCATGGCCCTGCTGTCCAGGCCCCATGCATTCAGGGCCCCAATCCTTTGGATAACAAATCTGCAGCCTCTCTCTTCTCCACTGACACTGCCTTCAGCCTCCCATAGGCCCTCATTCCCTGTGCTGTTATCTTAGTCTCCTTCTTGTCTCCATGCCCCTGTCTCTCTCTCTCTCTCTCTCTCCCTAATCTGTCTTCACAGTCTTCCTAATAGACAGCTCTTATCCCAGCACTCCTTTGCTTAGAAACTCTCCCTGGGGGTGGCGGCAGGGGGTCAGCTAGGTGCCTCCTAAGCGTCGATGGAAAGCCAGACCCAGAGACAGGAAGTCCTGAGGCTGTGTGACTCTGGGCCAGTCTCTTAACCCCATTGGCTTAGCCCTCGCCCTTCTGCCTTAGAATTAGCACTAAGGCAGAAAGGCAGGGTGTATTTGCCTGCCTGCTTTTCTATAGCCCCTCTCCTGGATGGTTTCTCAGAAACATTCCCGCCTCTGGTTTTTGCCCTTTGGACAAAACTTGTCATCGCTTAACTAGTGATAGAATCATAGAGTTCTGCTCAGTTCAGCAACATGTGCAGGGAGCCCTGTGGTCAGGGCTGGGGACCATACAGGCCAAACAAATGAATAGGCTGGACTTGGAAGGGACCTCAAGGCTCATCTAGACCAGCTCCTTCTTTTTACAGAGAAAGAGCCTGAGACCCCCAGTCATACGAGTACAAGAAAAGTGAAATCCACTTCTGGCCTCAGATACTTCCTAGCTGTGTGACCCTGACTGAGTCATTTAACCCCATTGCCTAGCCTTTGCTGCTCTTCTGCCTTGGTACCAATGTACAACACTGGTTCCAAGATGGAAAGTAAGGGCTTTCATGAAAAAAGAAAGACACCTTCCCCAGGGTCCTCTGGCTTGTGACTCCTAGTCTGCTGTCCCTCCCTTCCCTGTTCCATCTCCATGCTTAAAATTCTCCCTTGGCTGCTCATCCCTTCCTGTTGGGATCCTTGCCATTGCTCAAGGCCTCCATCCACCTCCAGTCATACTGTGCAGGGGTGGGTTCAGCTTGCCAGTGACCAGGTGAAGTGGCTCTTCAGGCATGGGAATGACGCCTGGGGCCCTCCCAGGTTGGAATGCCAAGTCATCGTCCTAAGTGTCGGGTGTGCGTGGGGGAAGGCCCCGTGATCTTTACCCTAGCTGGAGCTTCACCGAAGGGCTTTCCTGACAACAAGCTCCCTAGCATTCCATTTCTAAATCTCTCAGGGAATCTTCTCTTTGCTTTTCAAAGCTTTCAGAGCTGTTGAGAAGAAGGGAAAGGAGATTGTAATCAAGCGTTCAGTCCGCTCTCCCTCTCCTCACCACCACCATAAGACAGGGGCAGTGGGTGCCACCAGAGGGTCCTGAACAAGGCTCTGCACTCTGCTAGCACCTGTCTCCAGGATGCTCTAAAGATCACCGTCTATGGTTGAGTCATTTTTCATTCATGTCTGGCTTCCTGACCCCATTTGAGGTTTCCTTGGCAAAGATACTAAAGCAGCTTGCCATTTCCTTTTTCAGCTCATTTTACAGATGAGGCAAACAGAATTGAGTGACTTATCCAGGGTCATGCAGCTAGAAAATGTCTGAGGCCAGATTTGACCTCAGGAAGATGACTCCAGGCTCAGTGTATTAGGGCTTCCTAATCACCAATTGCAGTTTTGAAAGAAGCTCCTTGTGAACCAAAACTACTGTGTCATGTGAGTCCTGTAAGCTTCAAGGAGCTGAGTTCTAAGGCCAGAAGGGACCTCTGGGGCCATCGCCCTTTACTGAGGAGGGCAATAAGGCCCAGAGGCGGGAGAGACTGCTGCAGCCAAGACTTAGCAGAGTCATCCCCTGATGTCTCAGCTCCATAAGGGCAGTTTAGGCATTCCCTTCAACCCCCCAGAGCTCTCCCTTGTCTCCCCCAGCCAGCCTTTGCCCTGGCTCAGGCCTTCATCACTTTTTGCCTCTTCTTTGGTCTCCTTTCCTGAAGTTTTTTTCCCTGTTATGACCTGCCTCCCTCCCACTGCCCAGTGGACATTCCTGAGACCCTCTGGCCACCCTCCATGGTTCTTACCTAGAGTCTAGGAACTCCTAAAAATGTTAATAACTGTTTTTCAGCATTTCCTTTGTTAAGTCAATAAGTGTTTATTAAGCATTGCTGTGTGCCAGACATTGTTCCAAGTGCTGAGGTACTAGAAAGGCCAGAATAGCCCCTGCCCACAAGGGCTCCCCATTTCATGGTTTCATAATCCTGATTTTGAGAAGGAATCTATAGTTTTCACCAGAATCCCAGAGGAAGCAATGGCACAAAAAAGATTCAGAATCTCTGCTCTAAGCAAAACTCTTAAATGGTCATTATACCCAAGTTAAAATACAAAGTCCTCAGCCTGGCATTTAAAGATACCCACTAGGGGTAGCTAGGCAGCACAGTGGATAGAACACCAGACACTTTCTAGCTCTGTGACCCTGGGCAAGTCACTTAACTCTTATTTGTCTAGCCCTTGCCTGTCTCTCTTAGAGTAGTAACTAGGGCAGAAAGAAAGTAGAGGACTTTAAAAAAAGGCAATATGAGGCATGTTCAGAAGAAGAAGGCTCTGATACCCCTGTTTAAGGACCTTCCCTTCTGGTAAGAGATTTGGCCACGTCACCTTTCTGTGGTCTGTGCTTGGAGGAGCTCAGGGATGTAGGCAGCAAGGTTCTTCCCAGCTTCTCTGGGCATTGTTCTCTCCTCTGTAAAAGGAGGGAGCCTGTCAAGTCTGACTGTTATTTCTTGCCTTCTCTGGGTAGCAGTTGTATCCCCCAGTGGAAGGGGGAAGGCTTCCTAAGGGCAGAACGGTGTTTGTGACTTTTCTCTGCGTAGCCCCTGCTCTCTTGGAGGGTCCCTGTTCCCCTGGGTATTACTGAATGGGTTGATGTGTAAGGCACATACTGTGAAGGAGACTGGCACATAACATGAACTCTGGAGCTGGTGACCATTGGGCTTCACATCCCAGATTCGTCTGCCATAAACTTCTTCAGACTGGGTGTACCTCAGAAGACAGCCCGAGCTCCATTGTTGCTAATGTGGCTTAAAGAAAGTGGGTTGAATTTGACAGTGAATTTCAATAGGCCTCTAGAGGAACATGGGGCAGAAAGTTGGAACTGACTTCAGTCAGCAGCATGTAACTAGTGTACCCAGAAAGCCTGATTTTGTTATCTAATCTCAGATCCATCCAGCATTCATCTCCTATTCCCCCATTGTTTCAAGCTGAAAAAATGTAGGATCCCCAATGCAGCTTCTCCCTGCCCCAAATAAGATGCCAGGCCAAGTGTAAAAGCAGTACCAATTGGAAAAGAGACTATTTAAAGAGGGTCTGAAAAAAGAAGGTGACACTGGAACAGCCCTCTGGCCCATTGGGTGACTTGCCCAAGGCTGCTTCCTGGCTGGTATTGTGAATGTCCATGGCCTGGGCCCTGGACAATTCTCTGTTTTCTCAGCCTTTGTGAATGCACATTTTTTTGAAATAGAATGGAGTTTCACAAAGGAAATGACAATAAAAATGAAACAACTGGGCCAGCAGCCACAGAGAATGAGGCGGCGTGTGACTTAACCCTTTGTTATAAGCCAGCAGTGGAGTGAAGGTCTCTCCACTCTGAATTTCAGGCCTTTTTCTGTTATCATTACACAGCCCAGCTATAGGGCAAGTGGGGAAAAGGCTCACAGCAGCGTCTGAAAGCTGGCATTTGTGAGGCCAAATGGAACTGCTTGATCTGGTATCGTGATGTGGGTTGAGATGAGGAAGAGATGACTGACCGTAAAGGGAAGAGGAAGGAAAATGAAGGAAGAAAGAATTTTTGTCCACCATTGACCCTTAAGCCCTATGCTTCCACCTTAGGGCAGTGATGGCTAACCTTTAGAGATGGAGTGTTGGGCACGCTCCCCCTCTCCCCCCCCCCCCCCCCACCCCCCC
>NC_058130.1:783421516-783441718 GCF_016433145.1 Gracilinanus agilis | reverse complement strand
CCCCCAGACAAGAGGAGGGAGAAATCGCTTCCGTTAGGCTTCTGGGCAGAGGGGCTGGTGATGAGAGGCTGGTGGAGAGGGAAAGGAGAGTGGCTTGAGCGCTCTGCTCTCCACCAGCTATGTGCCACTATGCTCGCCTCAAACCTAGCTCCTCTCCAACCCACAGACTCAACTGGCTGCCTTTGTGCACACCCTCTCGAAGAATGTGAGCCCTGCCCAGCTCCTTACCCCAGACAGGGGAGGGAGGAATCGCTCCCACTGGACTGCTTGCTGGGCAGAAGAGGAGGGGAACAGTCATTCTGTCCTTGATGTCTTCTAGAATTAGATGTCCAACTCAGCAGCCTAGAGTGGCAGGAATCACTATTTGTTCTCTTAATGATTGGGATCCCAGTTCTATAATACAGTGTACCAGCTGCCCCTCCTAGTCTTATCCCTTCCCCAAAATGAAGAAGTCTTGTTATCTATACTTTTTTTTTTTTTTTAACCCATATCTTCTGTCTAAAGTACTAAGATCCTAAGTATCAGTTCTAAGGTAGAAACAAGTGGTAAGGGCTAGGTAACAGGGGGTTAGGTGACTTGCCCAGGGTCACATAGCTAGGAAGTGTCTGAGGCCATATTTGAACCCAGGTCCTCCTGTCTCTAGGCCTGGCTCTCTATCCACTGAGCCACCTAGTGTACACCTTGTTGTCTACACTTTCACACAAGTCATTGAGAAAAATGTTGAACAGAACAGCCAAAGACAAAGCCCTATGGCAGCATCCTATTAATGACTTCTGCCCAGGCTGGTATTGTTTCCTTTTTCTCCACCAATCCCAAATCCACCGAGCTGTACTATCATCTATCTCACCCTTCTCTGACTTGTCAACAAAGACAGGATGAGAGACCTTGATCAGTGCCTTCCTGTGTTGGGAACCTCCCCTGGTATTCTAGGTATCTTGGGGGTGGGACAGCTAATCGACATGTGAAAGAGAACAGCCAGAGACATAGTAAGCTTGTAGAAAGCTGTTCTGATCTGCCATCTGCTGATTTTCATTTTTATACCTTTTTCTTAGGATTACATACATGTTGGCATGAATTCCATTCCCCCCATACATCTTTTCTTGGAGACAGTGTATTAAGTCATACCTTTCATTTTCCAATAACTTTTGATATTTTTCAAGGTGTGTTTGACATATCTCTTGGACTAAAGTGGTGTGAAAGTACAGGAGGTAATTTCTCCATTTATCACTTCATTGTTCTTTTATATGTACTGTACCGAATCAGGGACCAGGGAGGGGGGAAACTTGGAGACTGTTCTGGCCTATTTTTGCAGGCACCTGTGTATGGGAACCTAAGTTAGGGTTTTTAAATCTTTAACATTAACTCACTATTTGCTGGTTTGTTGTGGGGTGTGTAAGAAGGAGATTTTAGATATTATACAGATATATATTTAAGGTGTGGCTGCCAGGAATCAATAATTCAGATTGATTCCAAATTTAAAATAGACCCAAGTCAGGATCGGGTTTAAGGTAGTTTATTTACAATTAGGAAGGTAGAAGGTAGGGAAATAGAGAGAGGGTTAAAAGGCTAATAAAACTAGATTACACGCCACAAGGCCTTAGCAATCAGAGAGGCAAGAGGCCTACTTAAGGTAGAGAGTCTGGGAAATGCCAAGGTAGGCCAAGGAAGTCAGCCTAACTTACCCACGTGACAATTTGGAGTGGAAGCAGCCTGAGGACTCAGCCGATATCCTTCAGCACCAAGTTCAAAGCAGGAACTGCCCCAACAGGAAGTAACCAACATACTTGAAGAGAGATAGTGTCTCTTGTCACTTCCTGTGGGTCCACCTCTAATTCAAGTGGACAGATGGCAGCCTCTACACTGATTTGGACTGCCCAAAGGGCAGTCCCTTGTTCTTGATTTGTTACTTATTGTCACGTGTGGGTAGCTCATCTCCCCTCCCCACTAAGGGGGGTGGGGATGATATTATCTCTGATGAGTAGAGTTTTGACTATGAATGGGCTAGAGCTAATTCCACTTACACAGGTGATTTCAGGGGAAGTTTCTGTATCATAACATATAAATGTGGGGTTTACTTAGGTGTTTGTGAGGGGCTTGTCCCGGGGGCTCTGCTATTAGCCTGTATTGTTTTTCTGTGTTTCTCTGGGGCTGAATAAGGATATTGATTACAATAATTCCAATAAAGGGGAATGTTAGTGAGAAAAGAGTCACATAGGGGAATCTGAGTGGAATCACCATCCTTCTGTCACCTACTGAGCCGGTTTCATAGTTCATGCAGGACCGTGCGAACATCATGAACTTTGATGGCTTCCTGCATGGCTGAACCATTTGTACTCTGCCTGAAGAGCTCACCTGATCCCCCTTCTGACAACTCTGAAAGGAAGATGAAGTTAGACCAGCATGACTTATTCCATTTTTCTCTTTAAACATGTCTTCATTTTAAAATCCCTTATCCCCAGAATTCTCCCCAAATGAAAAAAAGAAAATGATAACCCTGCTAACAAAAAATCACAAAAGCCCACACATCGACCCCTTCCAAAAATACCTGTCTCATTATGCATCATAAGTCCATCAGTCCTCTTCTTTATCAGCTCTCTGGAACTGTGATGGGTCATTACACTAGTCTGTTTTCAGTCTTCTCAGGGGTGGTTTTCCTGGTTCTTCTGCTCACTTTACTGCATCAGTTCATACAGATCTTTTTAGGTTTCTCTGAAACTATCATCATTTCCCAAGAAAATGCCATTCCACTGCCCTGTACATAGACCTTCATTGGTTTCCCCATTCCTCCCTTGCTAGGTCCTCTTTGCTACATCAAAAGTTGCAGCTACAAATAGCTTTGGTCTTTTTGGACCATCCACCTTGTGGTGTGGCTGGGTCAGCTATGCCTTCTAAAGGACCTTTGCTGGCTTAGTGATATCCGCTCCCCTTTTCCAGAGCTCACAAGTCATTCTGTCATTGACGTCTTCTAGAATTAGACATCCAGCTCAGTGGCCTAGTGGCAGGAATCACCATTTCCCATTTTTAAGGTCAAGAAGTCCTGTGGTTTAGCAGCAACGTTGGCAAATTCTCTCATTTCCTCGGGCCATCATTGATGTATTTTTTTTTTTATTTGTCTCTTCTTTGAATTCACCAAGAGTGGGTAGGTCTCAGATCTTGATATCTCCTCTGTACCACCCAGCTGCCCCTTAATAACCTTAGAATGCTGCATAGATGGAAGGAGTTGCTGGTGTTCTTATTTTGGGGGGATTGAAGTACCTGGGAGGTCATCGAGCCTTCATTACTGTGACATCCCTTTATTCTGTGATTGGCCTGGGTGTGATGGCTCACAGACTCAGGAGATTTAACCCTCAATCAGATGTGCCTGAAGCAGTCCTAGTAGGCCAGATGCCACGGAGCATCTGTCCCCCTGGACATCTGCACGATTCTCCTCTCATCCATTTGCTTTCTCAGTTCCTCCTCGGGGTCTTGGCACCTGATATGGACTTGGGTATGATTTCATCCAACAGGTATGAATGAGGTCCTGGCATTTAGCATTGCTTTAGCCCAGGGGTCTGCAACGTATGGCTCTCGAGCCATATCTGGCTCCACCTCCCAACCCACCAGTCCGGGCAGAACCCCAGGATGTGCCCCAGGAGGCCCTTCAGCCCCCACCCCAGATTCCAGCATCCATCCTCCTCCTTCCGCACGCGTTTATGGCTCTCATGGCCAAAAAGGTTTCTGACCCCTGCTTTAGCCCATGGACTCTATGGGTCCCAGAGAGCAGCTCCTTCGGCTGAGTGCCTCCGAGTCTGTCCCATTTAGAGATAAGCCTTTTAAAGTAGAATTAGTCTATAGGAAGGTTAGGAATACTAACCCACCAATTCCTAAAGTACATCTCCATGGAGAGTGAAGGGGAAACGCCTTTGTTACTATTTCCACTAGAGCCAGTTAGACCAAAAAGCTGAATTGGATTTGGAAAAAAAGATTAAGAAAAACAAACTAAAAGCTGGATCCAGATGAATCCTTTCAGCTGTGGAGAGAGCACCTGATAGCAGGTTATAGTATGGTCCTCTCAGTAGATGCCCAAAGCCCTTTTATACAATACTAGAAGACGGTTAGGTTTCTGTTGGATTTATCTCACTCAAACATGTCCTGTACAGTCTGGGATGAGTCATTAGCCTTGAAAGGAGAGGAGACCTCAGGACTAGAGTTCAAGGTTTTCTCCCTTCCTGGAGCACAGAAGCTCCCTGGGAATCCCCACTCAGACCTCCTGGTTGATACTGTCCATCTCTGGGCTAGCCTCCCTTGCCCGAGGATTGTTGCTACTTTGCTTCTCTCCACATCTTCCCCTTCATGGCTCCATCCCCGACCTTCTCTCCTCCAGAACCAGTGAGCTTATACACTAGTCATGGGAGAAAGGTGTTAAGAGTTCCCTCCCCCTGGAGACAAGTAAATAATTGATCTTTCTAGAAGACTCATTTGTATTCACAAAACAAAATGTGGAGGATGGACTTGGTGTAAAGTCTGTCTCTCAAATCAGATGTTTTTGATGATTATTTATACCTCAGCCATTACGTAGGGCCAAAGGAGGTGGAACCGCTGGGGGTCTTGGGTTCTTGAAGGCTTTGCACACAGAGCACAAGTCTATCAACCTAGAAATATTTTTCTCTGCAGCCAACTGCATGAGTCTTGTGCAAGGACCAGCCCAGCTAGGCCCAGAAAGCTTGAGCCTAAGGATAGTACAGACTCTGAACCTTAACAGGCCTCATCACCAACAAAGTGTGGCCCAGGCCCAGGGACAGCATTTTGGTAGGTTTTGAACGGTGAGGGCAGTAATGTAGATTTCTGAAGTTGCACAGAAACTTTTTTTTTAACCCTTCCCTTCTGTCTTAGAATCAGTATTATATATTGGCTCCAAGGCAGAAGAATGGGAAGGGCTAAGCAATGAGGGTTAAGTGACTCGGCCAGGGTCACATAGCTTGGAAGTGTCTACAACCAGATTGGAACCCAGGACCTCCTGTCTCTAGGCCTGGCTCTCAGTCTGTCAAGCTACCTGGCTGCCTCCTACTAAGAAACTTCTAAAGCCTTCACTGTGAGGCCCAAGACCCACAGGCATAGGTACTATCCATGGAGAAATCTCCAGATTAATGGATAGTGTGAGTGTCTTCTAGAGGGGAAAGAGCTGATGCTTCAGGAGAATCTTGATAATTGAGGCAGATCAGCCAGCCAGGGAGGCTGGAATGAGCTCTGAGTATGAGCCAATGGAAAGCCACATAATTATGTCCTTGGCTCATTTTTCTCAATTGATTATCACAGTGGGCTCCCTGTGGATCTCCCCCCATTCCATGCCCTCCTAGACTGGCAGAGTGATTTTCTGTAAATGCAGATCTGGCCATGTTGCCCCTCTGCTCCATCAGAGCTAATGGCTCCCTGTTACCTTGAGAATGAAGTATAAACTCTTTCCTTTACCTTTTAAAGCCTTTCACAAGGTGGCCTCAAGACTCATTGAACCTTATGGACCCCCCCCCCCCCTTCCTCCAAGCTTGGTGATCTAGCCAAGGCAGTCTTCTTGCTAAGCCTTTGCCCTGCCTGTGTCCCATACCAGGAGTGTCCTCCCTCTTCACCTCATTGAATTCTTTTCTCTCCTTCACAGTCTCGCTTGTATCTATTAGAATTTATTCTCTTTTGAAGTGTATACATATTCAGACACACCCGTGTGCCTCTCCTGATGGCACGTGAAGAGGGATCCTTCATTGTTTTGTATCGATACCCAGAGTGTGGCACATAGTAGGTGTGGGATAGATCCCGCTCACATCTGGAGCTTACCTGTGCTCTTCGTCTTTGACTCTTCTTCCTTAGGAGTTGAGTAAAAGATGATTTTCTCCATGAAGATCAGGCTCCCTCCCTCACCCTTCTGTCTACCCCTGTTGACTATAGACTCCCTATATGGTGCCTGGGATGGGGTACGCTCTCATTGTTCATCTTTGTACCCAAGCCGCCTGGCGGGCCCCTAGTCACCCCTTGGTGTTCGTTGCATTAACCTGGGAGTTCCTCCTTGCCCTGGAAGCCCACTGGGCTAGACCTGAGACCAGCCATGACTGTGGCCAGCTATATCATCTCTGAGCCTCAGTTTCCTCATCTACCCTCCCTCACCGAGTATTAGAAAGGCTCAGAAGGGCCGTGCCTGGCCGGCTTCTTGGATTCTGTGTGGTGAGGCTGTGGAGTGTGACCTTCTCTTGTCACTTTTCCCACAGGAGCTCATGCGTCAGCGGGGAGTGCTTCAGCGCACAGAACAGATGGTGGACAAGATGGACCAGGACTTAAAGACTAGCCAGAGGCACATTAACAACATCAAGAGCATGTTTGGGGGCCTGGTCAATTACTTTAAGTCCAAGCCTGCCGACGCCGCACCCCCCCAGAATGGCGTCGCCGACTCCCAGCCTAACACACGGTGAGCAGCCCCGCTGGGCAGGAAGGTGGTCAGTCCCTGTGGGAGTCCAGGCCAGACATCTGATAATCCAAGGAGCAGCAGAGCCTTGATTAAGCCCTTAATGTGTGCCCGGGACTCTGCTAAACACAAGTGATACGGATTAGGGGCCATGATGGGGAAGCCAAAGGAGGGAGGTTAGAAGCAAGGTACCCTGGGAGGGAAGGGGCATGGCCAGGGCTCTCAGAAAATAGCAGTTATAAATAGTGTGAGATGGTTGTAGCTAGGTGGCACAGTGGATAGAGAGCCAGACCTGGGGTCCGAAGGTCCTGGGTTCAAATTTGGCCTCAGACACTAATTAGTTATGTGACCCTGGGCAAGTCACATAACTCCCTTTGTCTAGCCTTTACTACTTTTCTGCCTTGGAACCAATGGATAATATATTGATTCTAAGATGGAAGGTAAGGGTTTCAAAAAGAAGAATTGAAAGATCTAGTTAAACCTGACAGATCAAGGCCCACCTCTAAGGTGCTGCTTTTGAGGAAGGAAGGCGGGGGGGGGGGGGGGGGGGCCAGGGAGCATAGTAGAAAGACCCCGGGATTGAGGTCATGTGTCACTTAGGGCCCGTGTGTCTCTCTGTTGGGCCTGGGCCTGTGCTCGGTGCCAAAAAAGGCAAAAGATTGTCCCTGCCCTCAGGAGCTCGCAGGCTAGGGGGCAGACATAGCACACATCTCCCAAACAGGCTCGAGAGCATGATGCCTGACACGTGGTTAATGCCATGTAACTGGAGGCTGTTCTTACCATTATTATTCCAGTCGAGGCAGGTGCCAGCATCAGAGTTCAGGAGGTCTGGGAAAGGGCAGCTCACTCCTGCTCTAGCACCAGATGACTCCCCAACGGGTGAGGCCCAGAGCAGGTGCTCCATGGTGTGGCTGGATGGTCTAGTCAGGCCCTGCGAGAGGATGGGACCCAGCTCTCCCAGGGAGTCAAGACGAGCCAGGATAGGGGCTGCCATTCAGTGTTGTTGACTGACAAAGAATAAGCTCTGTGCCCCAGGAAAGCCTGGGGAGCTGCTAGTAATATGTTATGTTCCTTTTTTTTTCTTTTGTTCATTCGTTACTTGCAGACTGAAAGAAGCCATAGTCACAAGCAAAGAACAAGAGGAGAATTATCAGGCGAGCCACCCTAACCTGAGAAGGCTGCAGAGTTCAGGTCAGTACAAGGCCTAGGGCAATCTCTGTGGGGGTGTGGGGGTGCTGGGCTGGTGATTCCTTTCTGCTTTGCAGAGGGGTGGGCCCAGGCATGGTAGAGAGGGGAGACAGGGAGTCAAGCCAGCTGGAGTAAGTCGAGGGCTTTCTTGATCTCGGTGAGACGGGACAGGGTCGTTTGGGGCCACCCTTGAAGGTAGGGATAGCAAGGTCAGAGGGAAGCCCGGTGGGCTAATGATTGCTAGTTTTCCCAAGCGTCCTGGCAGTCACCAGCTTTGATCCCCACCACAAGCGAGGTTGCCTGTCATTTCTGGGGAATGCTTTGTAGGGGTGAAATACCAAGCAGTGGTGAGAAATTGTGCAAACACTCACAGGGCTGGCCAAAGAGCAGCACTGACCAAATGTCAGCTGTAACCGAGAGCTGGTGGCCTTGTGAAAGCTCGGCAGAATCTGGCATCTCCTGTGGGTACACATTCCCACCACACCTTAGAAGCTGTGGAAACCTGGAGATTGGGTGGCCTGGAGCTCGGGAGAGGGTCTGGGTGGGTATATTTTGGAGACAAAAGTGTAGAGAGAAAAGCGAGCAGGCCTAGGTTCGAATCATGGGAGGCACCCACATTTAGTGATAAGAAAAACCTGGGGACCTAAGAAGACCGAAAATAGTCCAACAGGTAGAAGAAACAGGATTCCAGGTAGCAAGCATCTGGGAGCAGGACAAGGGGGGAGGTGTCAGCAGGCCTGGAGATGGGAGGTCCTGGGTTCCAATCTGACCTCAGATATTCCTAGCTGTTTGACCCTGGGCAAGTCACTTAACCCCAATTTCCTGGCCCTTTACCACTCTTCTGCCCTGGAACCAGCACTTAGTGTTGATTCTTCTAAGAAAGTGAGGAAGGAGAGGAGGCCAGTAAGTCAGGGGCAGCTAGGTAGCAAAGTGGATAGAGTGCCAGGTCTGGATGCTCAGTGATTTTGAAGCTGCTGAATGCCAGGGACTGTCAGGAAGGGGGCAAATTAGGGCTTGATTTATCTATTTACCGTCTAAACCAGTGGTTCCCAAACTTTTTTGGCCTCCCGCCCCCTTTCCAGAAAAAATATTACTTAGCCCCCTGGAAATTAATTTTTTTTTTAATTTTAATAGCAATTAATAGGAAAGATAAATGCACCTGTGGCCATCACCGCCCTCCTGGGTTGCTGCAGCACCCACCAGGGGGCAGTGGCGCCCACTTTGGGAATTACTGCTCTAGACTAAAGAAAGTGATGGCACAAACATTGAAGTTTTCAATTCCACTTAAAAAAAGAAAAAGAGTATCCTGGAAACTTCCTTTGGGTGCAGGGATACCTGCATTGGCATTCTTGGTCAGACTCTGCATCATCCAGATGGTGGTATTGGTAGAAGCCTAGACTCTCAGAGCTGAAAGGAACTCAGACTACTAGGGGTGCCAGGGGTGCTGGGAGCCCCACATCGATCGTGTCACTACTTCTTTCTTAAACAGACGCTATCATGGGTGGGTCCAGCTCCGCCATCAGCACTGACGCCTATCCAAAGAATCAACATCTCCGAGCCTATCACCAAAAAATAGATAGCAATCTCGGTAAGTCTTCAGGCCTGCCCTGGCCTTGGGGTGAGGGGTGAGCAGAGCTGCCTGGGCATCACACCATCCCCTCGTGCTAAGAGGTCAGCCAGGAAAACTCAGCGTGAACAGCTGATGCTTCTCAAAGCCTCTGCCTGCAGTGCTGTCCTGATGAGGAGCAGCCCGGTAAGCCTCATGGAGCCTGCCTCCATCTTCCCTCTCTCCTGGGCCCAGCTGTATCCTGCCTGTGTGCAGGCAGGGTTAGCTGATTTCGTTGGTGTGCTGCAAGCAGACAGAACAGCTGAGGAGAGATGTGGAGTGGGCACAGGTGGGCTACAGCCCAGGGCCAGACAGGGAGATCTGGGAGGTATGCTAGATAGAAGGGCTGCATAGCTGAGCCCCTCAAGGTAAATGGTGGTGAGGAAAAGAGCTGGGCTTTCTTACAATAAGGACTTGTTTTGGAGGGCCATTCCAGTGCTCTCCTGGTGTCCAGAGAGCTTCAGAGGAGCCTGAGAAAGGCCCCCAGGCCACTGGGTAGATGCTCTCTGAAGGAGTATGAGAGAGCGTGGACAAGATCCAAAAGAGGAGACGGCCTCCATAGAGGGAGCCGCCCCATCACGGAGCCCAGGTGAGTGGATGCCTGGTGGCTGTCCACAGCACGAGGAGCCTTGAGGCATGGCATCCCATTTCTTACAAGACGGAATGAGGACATTGCTGTGTGATGTCCGAAGGAGGCAGGAGCCGTCATTTCGTAGGACGGATCAGGGAAGGTCATCTCCATAGAGAATATTGTGTTTGAGCCAAATCAAATTAACATCAAGGAGCATAGCTCGAGAGATGGAAGGGACCTTTCTGATCACCTCCTCCACATTTTACAGATGAGGAGACTGAGGCCTAGCTTTCTGTCGTTTCTGTGTTAACTGAACTAATGAGCCCCAGTATGGTAAGGACCCCAATCCTAGCCTCACAGCTGCCTTGGAAGGGACACCAGGATTCTCTGTGTTGGTGGGTTAGAGAGCTGAGCCTCACAGAAGCAAAGGAGTTTGCCCACGGTCGGGGCTGACATAGCTGGCAGGCAGCAGGTACTTGCTCCTTAGGTCTCTGAGGAAGACAGAGACTGGATTGAGTAGACTTTGTGGCCTGTCTCACAGGGCCACATAAGAAAGTACAAACATTGGCAACTTTGCTCTGGAGGGGGAGATGAAGTAGAGGAGGGCGCCTGTACTTGGAGGCAAGAGACCTGGCTTGGAATCTTGGCACTCCCATGCTTAATGAGTCCCTGCGCCTCAGTGGGCCTCAGGGACCCTTTTATTTCCACTTGAAGGAGTCAGTTTATAGGATCAAAGACTTCAAACTGAAAACAGCCTTGGGGCATTTGGGGCTGGCTGGCAGCTGAGGACACTTCTTGTCTAAGTCATCTAATCTGTGGATCCAAAGGATGGCAGAGAGCAGAGACCACCTAGGTCAATCCTTCACTGAATACCAGAGACCCCTAACTAGCAAGGGATCACTGTCCAGCCTTTGCTTAAGGTCCTCAGGAAAGAGGAGCCCCAAAGCCCACCAGAGCAACCTTTTCCCCTCTGGGATGGCTCTGTGGTAGGAGTTGGATTCTAAGAGCCTGCGTTTGCCTCTCCTTGATCAAGGGCCAGGCAGAACAGTGCTAGTCCTTCTTCCACCAGTCTGGGAGTATGTCCTTCCTAAGTCATTGTTTCTCTGGGCCAGGGTCAGCAAACTGTGACCTCCTGAGCAAGCCAAGAGGGGTTGCTCCTTTTTTAAATCAAGGTTTATGCTGTACAACCTTAGTTTCCCCAGGCTGTTGTCATCTGGTTTAGTCTCAAGGCCTCCAGGAGCCTGGTTTCCCTCCTCTGGAAATTCCCCATCTTGTCCTTCCCAAAAGATGGAACCAAGAACAAACAAAGCATAGTATTCTTAAAAGTGGGCTGAATAGGACAGAACTAAACCCCTCTATCACCGGTTGTGAGGTGAGGGAGTCCTTTCCTCCCCCAAGGTTCTCTCCATTTCTGTTTTAGCAGCCAGGTCCTCCCATTTACTTCTTTAATCCCAGCCTTCTTGTGAGCTGGCCCTAATCTTTCTGCATGCGACAGCCTGCCGGAGGCTCAAGAACTAAAAAGAATATTAAAATTCCGACCATTTTTAAGCACTTGCAGTTTCAGTGAGTTTAGATACTTGTTCAGTGCTGTGGATGGGCTCCCCTTGGTGATGTTGGAAAGGCCTTGGAGGAAGATAGCGGTGAGGGTATTGTGGTTCCTGTGCCTAAGTGCTGGAGATAGAAAGAAACATAAAACAGAGTCCCTGCCCTCAAAGAATTCACAGTCTAATGGGGGAGGCATGAAAGCAGTTATCTACAAACAAGATGTGTGGAGGGGAAATTTCAGGTAATCTGCAGGAGGAAGACTCCATAATTAAGAGGAATTGAGAGGCAGCTAGGTAGCAGAGTGGATAGAGTGCCAGGCCTGGAGTCAGAAGGACTTGGATTCAAATCTGACCTCAGACACTTCTTAGCTGGGTGACCCTGGGCAAGTCACTTAACTCTGATCGCCTGGCTCTTGCCCTTCTGTCTTAAAATTGTTACTAAGACAGAAGGTATAGGTTAAAAAAATAGGAAAGACTTCAGGTAGAAGCTGAGATTTGAAGTAGGACTTGAAGGAAGCCAGGAGAGAAGAGAGATGAGGAGAGGGAGGTGGAGTATCCTTAGGAGGAACACTAAGTTGGCCAACGTCACAGGAGTACATGGAGGGGGATAATGTATAAGATGTCCAGAAGGGTAAGATGGCAGAGTAGGCAGCTTGTGAAAGGCCAATAGGATTTTATATTGGATCCTGGAGGTAATTAGGGAACCATTACTGAGTGAGGTTGCCATGGTCAGACCTTCACAGAACAGACTAGAGTGGGGAGAGATTTGAGGTAGGCAGAAGCTTCCCCCTTCCCCTCAAGAAGGCTATTGCAATTGTCCAGGTTTGAAGTATTAGGGTTGCCCTGGAATGAAGGCAACGTCCAAGGAGAGGAGGGAGCCTATCCAAAAGGTGAAACCGATAGACTTTGGCGCCATATTGAATATATGGGAAGTGAGAGAGCGAGGAGCCCAAGATCCTGGGAGAATAGTGGGGCCCTCTATAATAATAGGGAAGTGGAAGGATGAGGTGGCTTGGGAGGGGTGAGGATAATAAGGCCAGTTTTGGGTGTGTGGACAATTTTTATGGGATCTCCAGTTCAGGATGGCCAAGAGGCAGTTGCGGATGCAAACCTGCAGAGTCTAAAGCTTCTCGCTGTTTTCCCTTCTCACAGATGAGATGTCCAAGGGACTTGGCCGGCTCAAGGACATTGCCTTGGGAATGCAGACTGAAATTGAAGAACAAGACGACATCATTGACCGACTCAACACTAAAGTTGACAAGCTAGACATAAATATCAAAAGCACAGACAAAAAAGTCCGGCAGCTTTAGAGACAAATTAGGTTTTCTGTTTGTTTGCCATGGAACGATCTGAGAAATTCTTTCCTTCCCAAGATGTTTTTCAAAGCCTTTGGAAGAATTCCATTTCACTACTTTAGTAAGTTACTGATTAAGCTGTGTCTGCAAGTGGTACAACAGTGTAAGTCTTCTAAAGAGTTACTTAGCCAAGATGGATAGGGAGGAGGGCAACCCTGAGCGGCCAACGCCCCGGCTGCTTTGCTGGAATGAGAAGAAAGTAACTCCACTTCTCAATCTAACGAAAAGGCCGTCCTAGGAAACGAGGAAAGATTCTCACATTGCTGTTGTGAGAAAACCAGGAAGCTGCTCTGCTCCTCATCTAGAGGCGTCAGACCCGGAGGGCTGAATTGGGGTCCCAGGCCTCCCTTGTGTCATCTCCCTTCTTGTTGGAGTGGGAATCACCTCCCCACCTGGACCCTCCATCTGACTGACAGCATCACCCTGCTGAGATGGCAGTTCTGAAATCAGGCATCTCCTTGTGTGTTTAATTAATCTCTGTCATCTCTGAGCCTCCTTCTTCCCTGAGAGATGGCATCCATGACTGCTCCAGCAACTTTCTTTCCTATCCGCTGTCATTGTCCTTGCCGCCTGCCCCAAATTAGGAGCCCTACCTCTCTGGGCCCACAACTGCTGCCTTGGCAAAGCCCTCAAGGATTGTAGGCCATTTGCAGTCCTTTTTGTTTGTGTGTTGATTTTTTCCCAGCAGCTCCTTTCCCAAGAACTGGACAGAAACTCTACCTTTTGTCTGTCCCCGTCCCCCCTTCCCGCACATTAGCCTTCTTCGAACAAAGTCTAGGGTGTAACTGCATGTTTACACAGTGGTCGTGTTCTGACTAATCCCCTATTCTTGGTGTCAATTCATGCAAGTCAATCTATTTTGCAAAAAGAGAATTTGAAAAAATAAGGCTTGACTCATAGAGAGACGAGGCCTCTGGCAGAAAAGAGGCCCCCCAAACTCGAGCCAGAGCTCAGCCTCTCCTGGGCTCTGGATTCCCTCTTTATTGGGTCACATTCCACCACAGTAAGAATATCTGCAGCAAGACTAGGAGACTCTAGGAGGAAACCCAAGGAGCCCTGAGGCCAGACAAGGTGGGGATACACTTGAGGCAGAGGTATGTCATCTCGTGATTTAGTAAGACAGCCTGTTAGTTAAGAAATAGGCCAGCCAGGGTGGAGCAGCTGGCCTCTTTCCCGCTGACAGTTCCTGTTTTTTTAGTCTATTCCTTGGTAACTTCGCTGTTTTAGGCCTCTCACTATCTAGCAAAAGAGAGGGAGGGAGAGAGAATAGTTAGGCGTGTGTGTGTGTCTCCATATAGAGATATTTTTACAAGGGAGAGATGTGCAAAGACATGTCTACCGAATGCCGAATGACACTAACCGTGTGTGTGGAACACCTCTGCAAAGAAGAATCTGGGATCCATTTGTTTTAATGGGCATGACTTGACTGACCTCAGTTTACTTTTTGAGCATTAAGGGAAAGAGATTTCTTAAGCCCCTCGCCTTGGTTATAGATAAACCAAGCAGGAAGTCATTTTTAAAGCACCTTATTTCATAGGAGCCTTTTCAGAGGAAGAAAATCAGCTTTCATTATGAGACCTGTGAGGAGGATTTCTGTTGACCCTCGTGCCTATTTACTGCATCTTCAGGTGCTCTGTGCCTCTCTGGCCTTGGTAACCTACAGAAATAGGGCTTCCCTGTGGGGAGGCCTCTGGAGAGCAGCACTGACATTAGTGGGTAAAGCTCAGCAGCATGACTGAAGATCTGCCCTTTGCCAAACCTGCTCAGGACCAGGCTGGATCCTCCCACTGATGCCTGGGAAGAGAGAAGCAGAGGGAGCTCTGAAATGGGAAGGGCATTGAGTCGAGGAAGTAAGAGTTGGGTTCGCCTTTGCCCTAGACCAGTTAGACCATGGACAGAAGACGCCTTATCCCCAGGAGAGCGATGGAGACTGAGTTGCTTGAGCTTTGGGGGCAGAGGCTTGAAGACCGCACCCAGGCGGACTAGAGCAGCTTGGCGCCATTCTCCAAGGGGTTTTTGGATGGCCGTTCTTGAACTTCCTTCACCTTGCCTGTTTCTGTCTGCTGGTATTTCATCATGCAAGGGCTGAGTCATTATACCTTGGACTTGGACAAGTGGCTTTGAAGGTGGCCAGTGATTCCTGTCTGCCAAGGAACAAAGTGCTAGAAAACCAACATAGATCATTAAACAACTTATTCTGCATAGATGGCCTGAGCCCTGCTGAAGAATCCTTAAGAAAGCGTATCTCCTAGGAGAGAGACCATCAAGTCACCTGATGGGCCAGTGAAGGCGCCTGTTTTGCCTGCTTGATATTCAGCCAAAGACCGTCTTCGGTGCCAAGCATCATCTTACAAAGGAGACTGCTGCGAGGTTTTGTCATCTTTTCACCTACATACTTTGATGAAAAAGCATTCATAAATGTCTCTCCTAAACTCTCCAACAAAACTTGAGAGGTTTGGCCCTGCCTGTGGGCATCGGGGAAAAACACTGGTGCTGACCCTGGGACCCGGCCACAGATGCGTTCCCTGCTTACGCCTCCCGCAACTGACAACACGGCCAAATGGGTTTTCCATATGGGTACACGGGAACATAGAGGCACACCAAGGCAAATCACCTTGGCAAAGACTCCCTGAGCTTCATTGCTCTGCCACACATGGGGCTCCTCGAGACGTCCTGCCCTCTCTCCTTGCTGAAGACGAAAGCCGGCCAGACACAACCCAAGTGGGTCAGGCTGTGTTTGCTTCTGTCTGCTGCCATCCTGCCTCCGCTCAACTGCTGTGCCCAGAGGTTGTTGAACATGGCTTCTCACCAGGTAGGGCCCCTCTCAGAAGCTACAAATGCCACTCCTTACTGAAGGGAATCTAATTTCCCTGACTGGGGGGCCGGAAGCAAATTGCCTTTCCAGAAGTGACTTATCTCTCGAAAGAAGACTGCTTTTAACCCCCAGCCAGTACCAGCCTTTCTGTGCATTCTCTGGGAAAGAATCCTTTGATTTGAAGGCAAGAATCTGATAGACTCAGATTAAAAGGCAGACATTTAAGGATGTGATTAATCTAGCCTCAGTACCTCTAATCGGATTTCGTTGATCTGTGATTTTAATCATAAACCCTACCAATTTCATACTAATCTCATATTTGACAGAAACACAAATCCTTTCATGGAGACTTTTAAAAGCAAAAAGACCTTGTTTTAACAATTTCCTCTGTAAAAATTGAAATGTTATGTTATTAAAAGTGCTTACTGTACAATGAAGGGAAATGTTTGGCTTTTCATTATGTGAGTCCTGGCCACATAATTGGGAGTCTTTTTCACAGTCCCTATTAAGCGGGGGACTAGATTCGGTTAAAATTAATATACTTTTGCATAAATGTTCAGTTGAGTTTAGAAATTTCTTACCCAAAGAACATAAAATATGTAACTAGGGGAAAATATTCAAAATTAAAATTAAAAAAAAAATTCTTACCCAATAGAGAAATAGGAAGGGAAAAGGATAAGAGATATGGGAGAGGGAATGATAAAAGGAAGGTCAGAAGCAAAGCAGTCTTATAAGGAGAGAGAGGATAAAAAGAAGAAAATAGGATAGAGGAAAATATGCAATTATTGAAAGGCATGAACTCACCCATAAAATGGATACAGGTAACAGAATGGATTAGAAAGCAGAATCCAGCAATATGTCGTTTGCAAGAGGCAGAAAGACAAAGGGTGAAATTTTTTTTTTAAATCAATATAAGCTCCTTGAGGGCAGGAAAATATTCACAGAATCCCAGAGGTGGAGCAATTTGAGAGTTCTAGTTAGAGCTAGAAGAGCTATCCAGTCCCACTCCATTTTACAAGGGAAGAAACTGAGACTTGGGGTGATTAAGTGACTTGCCCATGGTTATGGAGATAGGAACAATAGGAATGTGTCCTAGGGGTGTCTGACCCAAGAATCGGTGCCGTTCCAGAGTGACACGCTGCCTTCTTTAGAAGCTGTCTAGGCCAGCCTGCACTCAAACGATATCATCTAGCCTTTGCTTGAAGGCCTCCTGTAGGAGGGAAGCCACCAGCTCCTAAGGCAATCCATTCCATTTTTAGTTCTTAGCAGGTGTCTAATTACAAGTCAAGCCTGCTTCTTTGCGACCTCTACCACTGCTTCCAGTTCTGTACTTTGGGGCCAAGCAAAAGAAGCCCGTCAGACACTTAAAGGGAGTTACCCTAAGCCATTGCCCGCTAGGACAAATCCCCCCCAGTTCCTGAGGGTCTCGATCTTTGGTGATCTAGCTTTATCATCCTGGTTCCATTTTTGCCTTTGGAGTTCAAGTAGCTGTCATGGTGCTGCATGCTAGGTGCTTATTCGTTTGATATTGATTTGAAGCAGATATCAGGAAGGCAAAGTTTGGTATTGAAGGAATTTCATTGTAGAGAAAAGAGTACTCGCAAGTGACTTGGGAATCAGGAGATGACAATCAGTCACCCCCTTTCTATATCCCCGGTGCCCTCTGAGCCTCCTTTTCTCTTGGCCAGCCTTGGCAAAGTAAAAAAGGAGGGAAGTGGTGACCATTTTTCCTTTTTAGCCTTCCCCACTATTTCCTCTATTCCAAGCAATGTTCAGAATGAAGAAGAGTGTCCTTGTACTGTACTTGACCCTGATCAAACCAAATCGGGAGTATCTTGTTAATGCTTCTGGGCTAGACTCTTTAAAGCAGAGATTCTTAACTTTTTGGGGTGTCGGGCCCTCTGGCAAAACCCAGGAGCCCTTTCTCAGAATGATACTTTTTAATTCATGATTAGAGGAAATGCTAACTTTCATTCATTCAGAGGTTAGTGAAACTAAAGGCATAATTTCCCCCCTTATTTAAGTTAACTGGGGTTAATAACCCCCTTTTTTAAGGATACAGAGGAGATAAGGCATACTGAAAAAGAAAATAAGGGCAGCTAGATGGCCCAGTGGATTGAGACCCAGGCCTAATGACAGATAGTCCTGGGTTTAAATCTGGTCCTAGAAATTCCCTGTGTGACCCTGATCAAGTCATTTAACCCCAATTAAATTGCCTAGTACTTAGCGCTCTTTTGCCTTGATTAACCAATACACAGTATTGAATCTAAGATGAAAGGTATGGGTTAAAAAAAACAATAACTTTGGTGAGGGAACTCAAGACTATGCCATACTAGAGGCAGCTGGGAAAAATTGTAGATTTTTAGTTTGAGGGAGAGAAGATTTGTGAGGGAGTATAACAGAGCTGTCTTGAAGTATTTGAAGGGTTATATGGAAAGGAAATTAGGAATTATTCTGTGTGGCTCCATCGTGTGGAAGTTATAGATAGATTTTTACTAACAATATGGAAGAACTTCCCAACCCTTAGTGATATCCAAAAATGAAATGGATTATCTTGTTAGGCAATGAGAACCCACTACTTGAGGTGTCCAAGTAGACCTGAAGACCATTCTGCAGAGTTTTAATACAAATCAATTGAGTTTCCAACTCTAGGTTTCTATGATTTTTGTAGAGGTCTCTAAACCTATTGGACAACTTTAGCAAAGTTGCAGGATATAAAATAAGCCCACATAAATCATTGGCATTTCTTTATATTACCAAGAAAGCCCAACAGCAAGAGACAGAGAAATCCCATTTGAAATCATTGTAAACAATATAAAATACCTGGGAGTCTACCTGCCAAGACAAACTTGGGAACTATATGAAGACAACTGCAAAACACTTCACGAAAATAAAGTTGAACCCAAACAACTGGAAAATAATTGCTCATGGGTAGGCCGAACCAATATAATAAAAACTATCCTAGCTAAATTGATTTAACTAGTGCCGTACAAACCAAACTACCTAAAAATTATTTCATAGAGCTAGAAAAAATTATAAGAACAAAAGGCCAAGAATACCAAAGGAATTAATGAAAATATATGAAGGAATCTCTGAATTTTAAACTGAATTTCAGGAAAACTGAATTTTAAAGTGGCAACTATCAAAACAATCTGGTAGCAGATCAATGGAATAGGTTAGACACTCAGCACACAGTAGGAAATGGCCCTAGTAACCTACTGTTTGACCAACCTGAACATCCAAACTTCTGGAAGAAGAACTGAGTATTCAACAAAAACTGCTGGGAAAACTGGAAAACAATATGGCAGAAACTAGGCACAGACCAACATCGCACACCATATAACTAGGTAAAGTCAAAATGGATACATGATTTAGAAATAGTGATACCATAAGCAAATTAGGGGAACACAAAGTAGTTTGCTTGTCAGACCTATGACTAAGGGAGAATTTATGACCAAACAAGACAGAGAACATTACAAGATGTAAAATAGACTATATTAAATTTAAACCTTTTGGCACAAACAAATCAATGCAACCAAGATCAGAAGGGAAACAACAGACTGGGGGAAAACATAGCAAATCTCTCTAAGAAAGGTCTCATTTCTCAAATATATAGAGAATGTACTCAAATTAAAAGTATACATATCATTCCCCAGGTCACACATGGTCAAAGGATATGAACAGGCAGTTCTCAGGTAAAGAAATTAAAACTACCTTTAATCAAGAAAAAATGCTCCAAATCAATATCAATTAGAGAAATGCCAGTTAAAACAACCCTGAGGAACCACCTCACCTATCAGACTGGCTAATATGATAAAAAAGGGAAGTGACAAATATTGGAGTGGATATGGGAAAATTGGAACACGAATATACTGTTGGTGGGACAGTGAAATGATACAACCATTATTGAGAGCAATTTGGAGCCATGCCCAAAGGGCCATAAAATTGCGTTCCATTTGACCCAGCAATACCACTATTAGGTCTGTATCCTAGAGATCACAGCTAGAAGAAAAGGACATAACTTGTACAAAAATATTTATAGCAGCTCATTTTGTGGTGGCAAAGCATTGGAAACTGAAAGGATTTCCATCAACTGGGGAATGGCTGAACAGGCTGTGGTGTATAATTGTAATGGAATACTATTCTTATTGCCATAAGAAATGACAAAGAGGTATGTGAAGGAAATTTGCCCGTCCCCCTTTAGTCTTCGTCTACCTGGCGTGAGCCTGGACTTGGAGTATGTGAGGGAAATCACTGGGTGAATTGGGTCACGAGGATAAAATGGCAGCAATAGGGTCAAGAGATCACAAGAGGGCAGAGAGGATGCCTCCTGCACAGCCCCCCTGCCAGCCCAGGCAAAATAGAAAGCCACGGTTGGCTCCCGGGAGGTGATGTGTGAGTTAGTGGGTGGAGAAAAGGTCTGTAAGCTGAGGCAAGGGCAGATTTTACCCTCTTCTCTTCCATGTTTTGTATTGGCTGGACTTCCCTGTGTAGCCCCGCTTGGGGGCTCTGATGGCAGCCTCAGAATAGCAAGCTAAATAGAGCAATAAGGAAAGTAAGTGCTCTCTCTCTCTCTCTCTCTTTCTCTCTCCCTTCTTCCCTTCCTCCTTCTTTCCTTCATTCTTTCCTTCCTTCCTTCCTTTTTCCTTCTCTCTCTCTCTCTCTCTCTCCCTTCTTCCCTTCCTCCCTCCTTTCC
>NC_058130.1:783402670-783421116 GCF_016433145.1 Gracilinanus agilis | reverse complement strand
CTCTCTCTCTCTCTCTCTCTCTCTCTCTCTCTCTCTCTCTCTCTCTCCCTCTCCCTTCTTCCCTTCCTCCCTCCTTTCCTTCTTTCCTTCCTTCTTTCCTTCCTCTCTCTCTCTTTCTCTCTCTCTCTGTCTCTCTCTGTCTGTCTCTCTCTCTCTCTCTCTCTCTCTCTCTCTCTCTCTCTCCTTTTACCTATCCAAGTAATTCTAATAAACTTTATTAAAATCCAAGGACCAGATTCCTAATTTAATTAAAACTTAGGGCAATCACAAAAAAAAAACAAAACAAAACTGGAAATCTGAAGTGATGCAAAGTGAACGTGATGACAGCAATATTGTAATGATCAGCTATGAATGGCTTATCTGCAATGCAGGGATCCAAGATAACCCCAAGAGTCTCATGATAAAAAATGCTCTTCGCCACCACTGAACAAACTGATGAAGGCCAAATGCAGAGTGAAGCATATGATTTTTTCTCTAGTATAAGCAATATATGTCTAATTTCACAACATGATGATCATGGAAATATGTATTGCATGATAGCACATGTACAACTTTTATCATTTTACCTGCCCTCTCGGGGAGATGGAAGGAGTGGGAAGGAGGAAGCGAACATGGATTGCAAAATGTCAGAAATGATTATTAACATCATGTTGACATGTAATCTGGAAGAAAATGTAAGAGGGATTAGGAAAGGCTTCCACTAAAGAAAGGGATTTCAGTTGGGACTTCAAGGAAGCTAGGAAGTCCATAGTTGGAGCAGAAGGGGGAGAGCATTCCTGCATGGGGGACAGTCACAGAAAATATGAGAAGGGAAAGAGATGGGGTGTCTTTGAGGAAGGCAAGGAGGCCAGGGCCACTGAATTGAAGAGAACATGCAGGGAAATAAGATGTAAGAAGGCTGAACAGGTGGGAAACCAGGGCTAGGTTATGAAGAGCTTTGACTACCAGAGCATTTCATATTTGCTCTTGTAGGCAATAGAGAGCCTCTGGAGTTTATTGAGTGAATGTGGGCGAGGGAGAGATGATGGTCAGATCTGTGTTTCGGGAAAATCATTTTGATGGCTGAATGGAGGATGGATTGGAAGGGGAGAGACTCTCGAGGCAGGCAGACCCCTCAGAAGGCTACTGTGATCGTCCAGTTGTGAGGGGGTAAGCATCTGTACCAGGGAGGGGGAAAGTCAAGAGGAGAAAAGGGGTATATTAGAGAGATGTCATGGAGGTGAAGTTCCAAGCTTTGGAAACAGCTTGAATATAAGGGAGTGGTGCTGAGGGACTGGAAGAAGGGTGTTGTCCTCTAGCTTTTTTTTAATTCAACACAGTTTGAATTTTTTTTAATTTAGAATATTTTTCCATAGTTACATGATTCATGATTTTCCTCACCCCTCTTCTCCCACCCTCTCCCAGAGATGACAAATAATTCCACTGGGTTATACATGTATCATTGTTCAAAACCTATTTCCATATTATTCATATTTGCACTAGGGTAATTGTTTAGAATCTTCATCCCCAAACCTATTCCCATTGAACCACGTGATCAATCCTATATTTTTCTTCTGCGTTTCTGCTCCCACGGTTCTTTCTCTGAATGTGGAGAGCATCTTTCTCATAAGTCCCTTAGGACTGTCCTGGATCATTGCATTGCTACTAGTAGAGAAGTTTATTACATTTGATTGTGACCCAGTGTTTCTGTTTCTGTGTATGTTCTCCTGGTTCTGTTTATTTCATTCTGCATCAGTTCCTGGAGGTCATTCTGGTTCACATGGAATTCCTCCAGTTCATCATTCCTTTAAGCACAATAGTATTTCATCACCATTGGATACACAACTTGTTCAACCATTCCCCAATCAAGACTCCCCCTCGTTTTCCAATTTTTTGCCACCACAAAGAGCACAGCTATAAACATTTTTGTACAAGTATTTTTCCCTATGATCTCTTTGAGGTACAAACCCAGCAGTGGTATGGCTGGATCAAAGGGCAGTCTTTTTTTTTTAATTTTTAAATTTTTTTAAATTAATTTAGAACATTTTTCCATGGTTATAGAATTCATGCTCTTTCCCTCCCTTCCCCCCACTCCCTCCCATAACTGACACACAATTCCACTGGGTTTTACATGTGTCATTGATCAAAACTTATTTCCATATTATTGATATTTGCACTAGGGTGCAGTTTAGAGTCAATATCCCCAATCATATCTCCAACAACCCATGTGATCAAGCAGTTGTTTTTCTTCTGTGTTTCCGCTCCCACAGTTCTTTCTCTGGATGTGGAGAGCTTCTTTCTCATAAGTCCCTGAGAATTGTCCTGGATCATTGCATTTTTGCTAGTAGAGAAGTCCATTACATTCAATTGTACCACAGTGTATCCATCTCTGTACATAATGTTCTCCTGGGTCTGCTCCTTTCACTCTGCATCCGTCTTTCCAATCCACATGGAATTCCTCCAGTTCATTATTCCTTTCAGCACAATAGTATTCCATCACCAACAGATACCACAATTTGTTCAGCCATTCCCCAATCGAGGGGCACCCCCTCATTTTCCAATTTTTTGCCATCACAAAGAGCATAGCTATAAATATTTTTGTACAAGTATTTTTCCCTATGATCTCTTTGAGGTACAAACCCAGCAGTGGTATGGCTGGATCAAAGGGCAGGCAGTCTTTTAAAGCCCTTTGGGCATAGTTCCAAATTGCCCTCCAGAATAGTTGGATTAATTCACAACTCCACCAGCAATGCATTAGTGTCCCAATTTTGTCACAACCCCTCCAACATTTATTATTTTCCTTTACTGTCACATTGGCCACTCTGCTAGGTGTAAGATGGTACCTCAAGTATTGTTTTGATTTGCATTTCTCTAATCAAGAGGGATTTAGAGCACTTTTTCATGTGATTATTGATAGTTGTTGCCTTCTATCTTAACAAGGAAGGTAGGAGGGGAGGATTTAGAACTATGAAAGATGGGAGTTCTGTTTTGGACATGCTGAGTTTAAGGTATCTACTAGACATCTAGTGTCTGAAAGGCAGTTGGAGATGAGAAATTTGAGGTCATCAGAGAGGCTGGGGTAGGGAAGGTAGATTTGAGGATCATCAGCATAGAAATGGTTATTAAATCCACAGGCACTGATGAGATCACCAAGTGAGTAGAGAAGAGGACCCAGGAAAGAAACCTGAGGGATATCTAGGATTAGAGGGTATGAGCTGGAGTAGGAGCCAGCCAAGAAGGCAGAGGAGAGTGGTCAGAGAAGTAGGCAGAGAACCAGGAGAGAGGAGTACCCTAAAAACCTAGAGAAAAGAAAGAGAGTGTCAAGGAGAAGAGCTTGATCAACTGTGTCCAAGACTGCAGAGAGGTCAAGGAGAATGAAATTTGAAAAAAGGTCCCTGGATTTGGCACCTGAGACACCTTTCATTAGTGACTTTGGAGAAAAGAGTTCTGATAGAATAGGGTGGGAAGCTGATTGTAAGAAAGACAGTGGGAGGAAAGAAAGTAGGGGCATGTATTGTAGACAGCCTTTGGAGGAGTTTAACTAAAAAGGACAAAAGAGATAAGGGACAATAGTTAGAAGACAGCAGGGATGGAAGGAACAAATGAGGGTTGGTTTTGTTGTTAGGCTTTCCCCCCCCCTCCCCCCCGGGAAGGTGGGGACATGGGCATGCTTTTAGGCAGAAGGGAAAGAACCAGTAGAAAAGGAAAGATTGAAAATAAGTGAAAGACATATAATTAATATATTGCTAGCCCTCTCAAGAGGTAGGGGAGGAATGAAGAGGAAGGGAAGAATTTGGAACTCAAAATTTTTTTTAATGAATGTTAAAAAATATTTACACATAATTAGGAAATATTTAATGAAATAAATAAAAATATTTTTTAAATGAAAGAGTAGGGGCAGCTGGGTGACTCTGCGGATAGAGATCCAGGCCTAGAGATGGGAAGTGTTGGTTCAAATGTGACCTCAGACACTTCCTAGCTATGTGAGCCTCAGCAAGTCATTTAACCTCCATTTCCTAGCTCTTACCACTCTTCTGCCTTGAAACCAATACTTAGTAATGTAAATTTGTAGTGGTTCTTCCAAACCTTGATTCTAAGACATAAAGTAAGGGTTTCTTAAAAAGCAAAAGAGTGGGGATGACAGAGGGGGTAATCTGTTGGAGGAAATGGGATGGAATGGGATTACTTGAACAATTAGAGGGGTTATCCTTGGTAAAGAAGAAGACCACTTCGTTGTGTGAAATGGATGAAGAATGAGATGGTAGCATAAAGTATCTGAACAATAAGAGATAAGGAAGACTCGGGAGAAGACAGAGTTCACAGAAAATGACCTCAATTTTTGTGTGTATGTGAAATATGAGGCAAGGTTCTCAGCTAAAAAGAGTAGCCATGGGAGATTTGAGGAGGGATGAAAAGGTTTGGAAAAGCCATTGTGGAGAGTGGGAGACTGAGTTGATAAGAGAGGTAAAGGAGGATTGCCTAGCAGCAGTGAGGGCCCAATTGAGGTTGTATAACATCAATTTGTATAACAATAAATTTGATCTGATCAGAATGATTAGATAATTTTCTCCATCTTCATCAGGAATGAAGACTTCAAATGGTAGGAGTGATCCAAGTTTGAGGCTTGGCTGAGCATAATCAGGTTGAGTTGGTTCACTAAAGGGTCAAGATGGACTAAAGAGGAGAGAGATAAGTGGCCTGGGAGTGAATTCAGGGATCAAGAGGTTGGAGGTCATGATGTAGCTGTTTTGTAAGAGAAGGCAGAGGGAGAAATGGAAAGCCAATAGACTGTGGTCAGATCAGGAAGATTACAGAATTCTTGAACAGAGGTGGTATATTTGAGTGTGATGGCAAATTCGAGAGTATGATCATCTTTGTGTGGGACTGAGGTGTGGCAGAAGAGTAGCTCCTGGGAAATGAGTAGGTTGAGAAAGTAAATGATTAGGGTATTTGAGGAAGATTCGATATGTATGATAAAGTCCTCCAGTTTAAGGATAGAAGTCAGGTAGGAGAGAAAAATTGTGAAACTGAACTTACTGAGGAAGGAAGTGGAGTGACCTGGGGATCCATAGACATCAATTTCCTGGATTTGGATTGGGTAGTAGACTTGAAAGGTATGAAACCTCCAAGGAAGAAAAGTTACTGAATGGTGGAGGTAGGAGGAGAACCTGGAAGTAGCAATGGAGAACAGGGAATATTCTGACTCCCCTTTGAACAGTGGGCCAAGGTGGATAAGTGAAAGTGCAGCCAATACTGGAAAGGGTGGCCAGGGAGGCCCAGGTTGCAATAAGCATTAGTAGATGAAAGGAGCAGGAGAGGAAATGATTGCAGATGAAGGGAAGTTTGTGCCATAGAACAGGCATTTCAGGAAGAACTGAGGGGAATTGGGATGAAAAATCATGGGGTTGGGGGGGGTGAAGGGGAAAGTAAGAGCATGAATTATGTAACCATGTTAACTTTTCTAAAAAATAAATATTGATAAATGTTTAAAAAAAATCATGGGGTGAGATGGTTGATGGGGATGGAAATGAGGAATCAGTTGGCAGAGAGTGGGAAATAAGGTTTAGATGATCTATATGCTTTAAAGTCATTGAGATGTGAAGGGTATGACCAGGTATGAGAATATTCATGATTAAGTGGAGGGCACAATCCCCTTCCCAGTTGAAGTTGGAGATCAGCCTGGAGGCAAATGCAATATGAGATGGGAGACCCCACTCCATAATGCCTGTTACCTCCAAAGGCTGAAGATTAGGAAAGAAAAAGGGCTGAGATGGAGGTGAAAGTGAAGCTTGATCAGAAGGAAAAAGAAGTCTTTATTCCCCATCAACTTTCCTCTTTCACCTCCCTCAAAGGCTTGGTGCAGTAGGAAAAAGAAACCAATGGCCATTCAACAACCGATAAATGCTCAAAGGATATGAACAAACAGAACTACAAAATATTAGCAACCACATGAAAGAATGCACCATAAGAAGAGAAATGAAAATGAAAACAATCCTGGGGTGTCACTTCATATCCTGAAAATGGGCAAAGAAAATGAAAGATAATGGGAGTTAAAGCTGGAGCATTTGTAAGAAGAAGCACACTGGTGCATTTTTGATGGAATTGGCAAACCAGAATGAAAAGAAATTTGGAATTATGCCAATAATTTGATCAAAACATCCATATCCTTTGACCATTGCTGGACTTACCTCCCAAGGAAGCCATTGATAAGTACCCATACACACCAACATATTTATTACAGCACTTTCTATGATAGCAAAGAATTGAAAACAAAGATGTCCCTCAATTGGAGAATGACTAGATGAATTTTAGTACACGAATGTATTGGAAGAAGTGATGAATACAGAGAGGCAGGGAAGTTCTACATGAACGGATGCAGAAGGAAGTTATCAGAGCCAAGAAAAGAATACAGACACTATGACAATGTAGGACTGCTAGGTGGCACAGAAGATAGAGCACCAGGCCTAGAGTCAGGAAGACCTGAGTGCAAATGTCAACCGAACACTTGCTAGCTGTGTGACCCTGGGCAAGTCACTTGATTCTGTTTGCTTTGGTTTTTCCATTTGTAAAAATAAGCTGGAGAAGGAAAGGGCAAACCACTCCCAAACCTTTGCCAAGAAAACCCTAAATGGGGACACTAAGAGCTGGACATGAGTAAAACATTTGAACAACAAGGGTATAAATGGAAAGAACAAACACACAGAGATGGTAATATTGTGGGGCAATCGGGTGGCTCAGTGGATAGAGAGCCAAGCCTGGAGATAGGAGGTCCTGGGTTCAAATTTGACCTCAGACACTTTCTAGCTGTGTCCTTACTGCTCTTTTGCCTTGGAGCCAATACACAGTATTGATTCTAAGAGGGAAGATGAGGGTTTAAAAAACAAAGTTAAGTCCTGAGGGGGAGAGGGAGTGTCACTAATAACTTGGAGGATCAGGAGGTGGCCCTTCCTTCTCCAAAAGGATTCCAATAAGAGCAGCATGGTGAGGAAAAAGGAACTTTCTAGGTATAGAGGAAAGCCTTCCTTGTGGGGCAAAAGCCTGGGGAAGGTCACCTATGGTAGACCCCTCAGACTGGAGTCGATGAACATCTGGCCATGTGGGTGCCAAGAACCAGAGGAAGGGAATGACCCGATTAGAGAATGTCAGATCAGTCATGGAAGGCCAGCTCTGGCCTAGAACACGAGGGGCTTTAAATGCCAAGCAGGAGTTTGCCCATTAGCCCAGGGGCTCTCCTTGGGAGAAAGATCCTTCACTGAGGAAGAGATGGTTGATTCTGCCTGGGCAGGTTTGGCAGGAATGCATATGGCGACCAGGTGGTATGGGTCCAGATCACAAGTAACCCTACAATGGAAGGCCTAAAGGATGAAGGTGAAGTCTGGGACTTCTCCAATTGGACGCCTGAGCCGCTGCTTTTAAGGACGACTCAGGGGTCATCTAGTTCAGCTCTTCACCAAATCGTGCAGCCAATCCTCACCCTGCTTGAAGGAACCGCACCAGTGATGGGGAGCTCTCTACTTCCCAAGGTAATCCATTTCACGTTTAGGCAGAACAAATTCTTCAGAAGAATTTCCTTTATTTGGATCCAAATTCTTTCTAGCAACTTGTACCAATTGGGCCTTGTTTGCCATCTAAAAATGGCCAAAGAGAATAAGGTTAATCCTTCTAAGGGAGAACCTTTCTTTTCAAACTAAAAATCCTTCAGTAGACCCTCTTCTGCCAGAGATTTCCATTAGTCCCCATCACCACTTTTCTTGTTGACCTGCCTTGGACATAATCCAACTTGGCAATGGCCTTCCTCTCCAGTGGGGTCAGAAGGACATCAGATACTCTCGACACGGTCTGAGAGGGCAGAACAAAGCAGGCGGGCTGGCCCCTGAATCTGGACACCAGACTTCTAGATGGATGATGTTTAGGCGGAGCGGCGTGTCATCATCGTGGAATTGTTTTAATCACGTCTGACTCTTTGTGACTCCGTTTGGGGTTTCCTTGGCAGAGATCCCGGACTGGTTTGCCATTTCCTTCTCCAGCTCATTCCACAGATGAGGAAACTGAGAGGAACAAGGTGAAGTGATTGCCCGGGGCCACATATATGAATGCGGGTCTTCCTGACTCCGGGCCTGGCTCGCTGTGCATTTTGGCACCATCGAGTAGTTAGCATGTCATGCTGTTGACATTTTCACCCAGACTACTATCTAGCCAAGTCACCGACGTTAGCAGCTGACTTTCCAAACCAAGCGTTCCCAGGAAGCCTCTTCCTCCTGCTTCTAGAGAGGTTTCCCCACCTTCCTAATGTCTGCAGATTTGATAATTTCTCATGCAAAATCATGGATAAAAATATGGACCCTAAAATGCTAGAGACTCCCCTAAAGCCTCCCCTCCAGTTTGACAATGAGCCGTTCATGGATGCTCTAAGACCAGGCTCGCAGTCACCCATCTCCGCATCACTCCACTCCATGGGTCTCCCTCTTGTTTACAGGAATACGCCGAGAGGCTCCGTCAGGCGCCTTGCTGAAATCTGGGCAAAGGATCTCACAACCGTATCAAGTCATCTTTGGTCTTATTCCAGGCGTCCTGAGAATACAATTAAGCACGAAGGTGACACAGTCCCTGGCCTTCAAGAACTGACAGGGATATAACTCATGAACAGATCAGTAAATGGTGGGTCTCTGAATCTGGGGGTGGGAGGTGGCAGCTGGGAGAATCAGGAAAGGCCCCTTAAATGGGGACCACAGGCATTTATTTATCAAGTACCTCCTACGTGCCAGGCACTGTGCCAAGCACTTTACAAATATTATCTCACTTGACTCTCACAGGAACCCTGGGAGCTAGGTGTGATTATGGTCCCCATTTTACAGTGGAAGAAATGGAAACAGACAGAAGTGACTTGCCCAAGGTCACACAGCTAGTCTAAGGCTGAATTTGAATTCAGGTCTTCCTGACTCTAGGCCCACTGCTCTCCACTGCTCCATCTAACTGTCTCCTAGATGAGCTGAACCAATATTTATAGAGAGCCCGAGGTTCCAAGAGGCAGAAGAACTCAAGAGGAAGAGAATTTCAGGCATGAAGGACAATCTGCCCCAAAGTACAGAAACAAAAGAGAAAATGTGCCATGTCTGGAGCAGCCCCAAGGCTAGCCTGGCTGAACCCCCTGCCTCTGCTGCCCCCCTTCTCAGCAGCACAGAGCCCTGGTTTTCCCCTGGTGATAAGTATTGCCCTCCCATCCCCATTCCCTCTTCCTTTGGAGGCCTCAGCCTCTTCTCGGACTCAAAGAAGATAAAATAGCCTGGTCCTTGCTCCCAGAGGTCACTGCTGGACCAGCCAGCCACTCCCCACTTTCTTTCTTCATTTCCTGAAGCTCAGGCCCCCCTCTAAAATGCCATCCCTATTTACAGCCCAGCAGGAAATACGTCCCCCTGCTAAGAAAGCTTCAGAGGCCGCCTCCTTTTCCTTCTTCCTCTCCAGGACTGTCCTGGTCCTCCAGCTGCTGGCATCTTCCTAGAGTTGCTTTCTCATACATACATAGTAATTTATATATTGCCCACCTCATTGGAATGGGCGCCCCTTAAGGGCAGGGGCATCTCATTTCTTCTTGTCCCTGGCACTGGGCATGGAGTTAGTGCCCCATAAATGCCTGTTGCCGCCTGAGCAGTGATGGCCTTTGGCCAGTCTCCTCTGTGACTCCCACATCCACGTTAATGACATGTCCTTCGATTTTGCGACTATCCGTCTCCATATTGCACTAATCACAATGTCTGCTTCCTGGGAGTCTCGTGAAAGACTCTAACCAAGACCCAAGTTGGCCCTTTTCCCCCTCCCAGAAACCTTGCCCCCCTTTCTCAGAACTACTCTATTTTCATCCAGGACACCCCCATCCTCCAGCCACCCGGGGCCTCAATATCATCAGATATTGTCAGCTTCGATTTCCCTTGCCACCACGTCTAATCTGTTGTTGATGGCTGGGATTGCCGATTTTCCCAACGCAGTTCTAATAGTCATCCCTTCTCTCCATTCACACAGCCTCCACCCTGGGAAGCCAAGGAGCCCAGGAGGTGGAGATGGGGAAGGAGAATAGTCCAGTTTTGGAGGAGAGGCTGAGAAAATGCCTTGGGGTGAGAAACAGCAAGTAGCCAAACCAATGTCATTGGATCAGAGTATGTTGTTGGGGAAGGCAAGGAAGGCTGGTAAGGTAGAAGACGGTCAGGCAATGAGAGCAGATTTGATCTTGAAAGCAATAGGGAGCCACTGGAATTTACTGAGTAGGGGGTGGGTTACATGGCTGGGCAGCTAGATGGTCCCAGGGATAGACTACCATTTTCCTGAGTTCAAATCTGGCCTCAGACTTGTCCAACTGTGTGACCCTGGGCAATTCACTTCACCCTGTTGGCTTCAATTTTCTCAGCTATAAAACAAACTGGAGAAGGAAATGGCCAACCACTCCAGGATCTTTGCCAAGAAAACCCCAAATGAGGTCGCAAAGAATCAGAAATATAATGATGACAACAACATGGTAGCACCTGTATTTTAGGAAAATCCTTTTGATGGTTGAATGGAGGATGGACAAGAGTGGGGAGAGGCTGGAGCCAGGCAGAGCCTCACAGCAGCTATCGCAATAGTCCAGACAGGAGGGGATACGGGTCTGCACCAGGGCTAGAGATGTTATAGAGGTGAAGTTGACAAGTTTTGGCACTAATTTGGATGTGGGATGATGAGAGAGTGAGGAATCCAGGACTCCTGGGCTGGAAGCCTGAGGACCTGGGAGGCTGGGGCTGTCCTCTACAGTAAAAGGGAAGGCGGGAGAGGGAGGAGATTTAGAAGGAAAAATCATGAATTCTGCTTTGGATATGCTGGATCAGTTTTAAGGAGGATGGGGCAAAGGACTTGTCCAAGGTCATACAGCCAGATAAATGGCAAACCCAAGTCTCTTCTCTCAGGGCACATTGCTGTTTCCCAGTTCATTCCATGACTATAAAACTAAATGTTGTGTCCCCTATTATAGAGAGAAAGATGAAACCAGGCTGATCAAGGAAGCCCTGGATGTCTTCCTCTCTCTGTCAAATATCAGGGCAAAGATCTTTCTCTCTCTGGGAAGCCCTCAGTTTCCTCAACTATACAAGGAAGTGTAAGGATGGGATTTGGCAAGGGGGATGGGACCAAAGGAGCCAAAGAAAGCAGTTGCTGACAGTTGCTGACAGTTGATACCAGAGAGGATGCTGAGAGTTGCTCCGGAGGAAGGAGGAGGAGGAGAGGTCTTGGGGCAGAGGACTGGGAGAGAGAGGAGGAAGACATTCCAGCTCAGATCCAGTCCTGAGGGCTTCCTGAGGATCTTTCTTTGGAAATTGAAACCCTGATTCCCTAATCAAAGCCATTCCATCGCATCTTATCCATCAAGACTTCACTCATTGAGTTAGCCAAGTGTTTGGACTCCATTTTGGGAGTGATCTCTTAGTCACCTTCACCATTCCCAACCTTGCTGAGAGACCTTTTTCAGTCAAACCTTACAATTATAGAAAAGGATAGAAACAGAAGGAGAAGGGGAAGGGGAAGATGCTTAGGAGTAGGAACCCCAAAGGTTCCCACCCTAGTGATGGACCCCATAGAAATAGCAAAGAGGGCACCCCTAATCCCTCTGTCCTTCATCCCTTTCCCCAATCCCGGAATTAAGAATAACAAAAGCCATTCATCAGTCAGATAGTGTTCCAGAGTGCCTGAGAGACAGCAAGGGGAAGGGGAACCACAGCTTAGTCTGGCTGCCTCCATCTTGAAACCAGACCACCCACTGTGAAATTAACTGATGGGGGAAGGTTTGTGTGAACCCCATCCTTATTCAGAATTGGATTGGGGTGCCACATACCTCATCTTACAGGGAAGTCTCTCCCCCAACTCCTGTGGGGCGGCACAACCATCCAGGTCACCCAGTTTCGGGGTGACACCCCCTTTAAATCTCCCAGTGTATATTTGGCACAAAGGGAGAACTAGAAGGGAGACTCACCAGACATAGACTCTCTCTCTCTCTCTCCCCCTTCGATCTAACATTGGCTAAGGGCTCTCATTATTATTATAGAAAGAACTGGGCTAGATGACCCCCCAGTCCCCTTCTGACTCCTAAGAAGTGATGGATCTCAGTGAAACTATGTCCTCTGGTCATGACTCAAAGGTGGAGCAGGAAAATCTTGCTATTGTAGTTATTCCCCTGAAGTTTTTCTTCCTGGGTTGTTCTCAGTATCCTTGGATCATGCCTGGGGCTGACAGCTTTTGAGATGCCAAGGCGACCTTTAGCCATGTTCCCAAGACTCCAGCAGGGTGAAACCTCTTAACCACTACAAGTGCTACTTACTTTTTAAGCTAAACAGTAGTCATATCTCTCTTCTGCAAAGGTGGTCTCCTCCTTAACATCTACCAAGAAGTGCCAATTATCAATTGGTTCCCTCCCTAATTACTGCAGCTCCATAAAATTCCTCTCATTCAGCTCTTCAAGCACTCATTCCCTTTTTCCAGAACAGTTAGAAGTCACTGTTCACCTAGGAACAGCTCCAAATGGTTTTTCTAATATCAAGTCAAAATCTTCTTCTCTCTACAACTGGGAGCCATTGTTCCTAGTTTTGCCTCCTGGGGCCAAGCCAAGGAAAACTAATCCCTTAGAAACTTTCTGTTGGATAAATGAATGAATGAAGAGTTGAGCTGGAGGTTCATGGAGAGATCTGGCAGGCCTGAGCCTTTTTAAATTCTTGAGTATTCCAGATGTGATTCTGACTCAAACCTGTAATTGTAGGGAACTCTCAGGTAGGGAAAGTCCCTCCAGCAATGTGTATCTGCATTTGTTCAGCAACTGAAAATCACCAGGAATTTCTGGGGAGTCCAGGGACCCTGTGCAGCCCTGGGCAAGTTACTTAACCCCCCCACTGCCTAGCTCTTATTGCTCTTTTACCTTGGAACTGACATACAGGATTGATTCTAAGATGGAAGGTAAAAAGAAATTAGGCCAATGAATCTTCCTACCTTGGCCTCAAGTGTTCAAGTGAAAGGAAGAGTCAACTTATGGGGCAAACTTCATCGTTGTTTTATTTTTGAAAATTTCTACAGCCACCCCAACCTTCAGCAAGCACCACCTTGATCAGTCAACCACCATCAACATCGACACAAGACTCTCCAGCAGCATCAGGACTCTAGGAAGGCTCAGATGATACTCTGCATTTTTTAGCAATGAAGTATTTTTTCAATAAGATGTGCACCTTGGGTCAGCTGGGTAGCTCAGTGGATTGAGAGTCAGTCCTACAGAACGGAGGTCCTAGATTAAAATCTGGCCTCAGACACTTCCCAGCCATGTGACCTTGGGCAAGTCACTTGACCCCCATTACCTAGTCCTTACCACTCTTCTGCCTTGGAGCCAATACATAGTATTGACTCCAAGACAGAAGGTAAGGGTTAAGAAAAAAAAAAAAAAGCAAAAACAAACAAACAAACAAAACCCTTATCTAGGGGGCAGCTGGGTAGCTCAGTGGATAGAGAGCCAGGCCTAGAGATGGGAGGTCCTGGGTTCAAATCTGACCTCAGACACTTCCCAGCTGTGTGACCCTGGGCAAGTCACTTGACCCCCATTGCCTTAAAAAAAAAAAAAAGATGTGTACCTTGTTTTTTTTTTTTTTTAGACATAATACTGTTGTGCACTTAATAGACAACAGTATAGTATAAACATAACTTTTACAGGCACCAGGAAATCAAAAAAACGAGCGTGACTCACTTCATTGTCATATTCACTTTATCGTGGTGGTCTAGAACTGAACTCACGCTCTCTCCGAAGTGTGCCAGAACAGAGTTCAGACAAGGACGAAGGACATTTGCTTGAATGGCTTCACTTGGGCAGTGGGTGGTATCTGGAAGAAGGGTAGTTACAGCTAAATAGCTGTTGGATTAGAGTCTAATCATTAATTAATTGGAGTCTAATAGTTAATTAATTAGATTCATTAATCATTAATCATTAGACTGTTGGCTAGCTGCATAAAGTCAGGTTGGACAATATTAGTAATGGATGAATAATAAATCCCGTCCTTCGTGGATCGCTGCTATATTACGCTAATCATCTATCTGTACTGAATTTGAGACGCAGCACTCGATATCCACACGTCCACCTTTCGCCATGGCAGGGACACCTCCTCTCTGATAGGTAACTGTTGCCCAAATTGCTCTGCCACGATGCAGAAATTGTGGAGGTAAAAACCCGAGAAGTTAAAGCGGAGGGCAAAAAATAAAGCCCAAACCAGGCTAGGACTCTAAAAGGGCCACTGAGAGACAAAATTATACCGGAGTGACAGAGAAATATTATTTTCCATATTTCCATATTGTCCTTTTATGTCCTCTTAGGTCATAAAAGTTAAAGAAAAGAGAGATTTATAATGCCAAGTTCCTTCCATGTCATAAAAGCAGAGGAAATCTAGTTAAGTCAAGTCATAATCTCATGTCCTCCTTAAGGAAATAAAACTAGTTAAATAGACTAGAGGTAAACTAAGTCAGATGAGATTAAACCACTTCTAGAGGGTTCACAATAGGCTTATGGAGAGAGAAGAACTAAGTGTCACCAAGATAACCAAACACAGGGACCTCCTTAGCTAGGGGAGCTAAAAAAATAACTAAATGATTTCATACTCCCTCTTGGCTTTTATTGGAGGTATGTCAAGCAATCTATTCTTAACATCATTATTCTAGGAGTCATGTGTTGGTCAGGTGAGGTTAATATTAATAGAAGACAGGCTTTTGGTGAGCCAAAAGCTGCAGGAGCAATCAATGGCCCTGAGCCCTGGATAATAGAAATGAATAAAGAGAAAACAACTCTGGGATACTGTCAATAATCATATGCTGCTTCCTGATGCTGCTCTCTGGTGATCCTAGAACAGCAGGACCTTAGAGAAGCTACGGTTACTGGGACCCAGAGGGCAGCAGAAGGATGTGGGATGGACATCAGCAGGCTGAGGCATCTGACCAGGAGCAGTTGATTCATGAGAGGACCCAACACCAAAGACCCTTTCAGGGCTGGGTCTGATCAGAAAAGCCAGAGGACTGTTCATATATCAGCAACAAGGGTTAACAGATGGCCATCTTGAATGCTTCCTGGGTGCCCTTACATGTTAAGATGGGCAGAAGGCCTCCAGCCCGTTGGCTAGGCGCCCTCTGAAGATATCCCAGCCCTTTACATCAAAGTTATAAGACTAAGGGGGTTTTCACAAAGCCATCAGTTGAACCAATAATGTACAAAGTCCTGCATTTTATTTTATTTTATAAACTTTTACCTTCCGTCTTGGGAGTCAATACTGTGTATTGGCTCCAACGTGGAAGAGTGGTAAAGGCTAGGCAATGGGAGTCAAGTGACTTGCCCAGGGTCACACAGCCGGGAAGTGTCTGAGGCTGGATTTGAACCCAGGACCTCCGGTCTCTAGGTCTGGCTCTCAATCCACGGAACCACCCAGCTGCCCCCAAAGTCCTGCATTTTAGCTTATTTTGACTCTCAAAGAGATGCAAATTCAGAACCTAAAGCAAAACTCATAGAGTCAGGAAAGATAGAAGCTCAAAGAGGCCCATAGCCTGTACGTCTTAGACTATCCCAGGAGGCTTTATGGAAAGATATGACCCAGAATCTCACGGGAAGAGCAAGTGTGATTGTAGCACAGAGTCTGTCATCTTGGGGTCAGTCCAACTGCTAATAATAAAAACCATACTAATTGATGTTTTACGTAGTGCCCTAAGGTACAGAAACAAATATCGTCTTTATGTCCTCTCCTTTGATTTCCATAACAACCATGTGAGTCCTACATGTTATTATCCCCATTTTATAGATGAGGAAACTAAGTCTCGGGTCAAGGGATGGAGGTACCCGTGATCCCACGGCTGAGATCTTAATCCTGACTCCAAAGTCTACACGGCTTCTCCTACACACACAGCCCCATCTCAACTCATTTCCAAGAAGGCCAACCCTGGGTGACTGGCCTACTGAGTGATGGACTTTTTATGGCCACTTGTTCAGGTGTGAAGGAACTCTGATCTACATGCAGGTTGAGGATTGGGCCTACTTTTCATCTCTGAGTTCCCTAGATTGCTTTCCAATATTTAGGTCTTGTAATCCCCTCGGCTTCTAAAGGGAGTTGAGATGGAATACAAAGTGATGTTGGCAATAAGAAAATTAGAATAAAAAGAGAGCAAAACCATTTAAAGAAGAAAGAGAAGAAGATGTGCTTCTGGAAAGAATAACCAGATTACTGCAAGGTGGTGAGGGCCCAGTTGGGGACTGTGTTCTGTGAGCTTCTCAGAGTGGCTTTGAGGATCAAAGGAGATAATGGATGCTGGGTGTGAGCAGTCTAAATTAAGCAGTCTAAGAGAGGTGCCTCAGGGCACCGAAGAGTTGAATGACAGGAGTGACCAGAATTACACAAAGGGGAAGCTGGGCCATGAACCTAAGCTCCTGCTGGATAACCTCATTAGCCTGTGAGATCCTTTTAGTCTTGGGGCTCCACCTCATCACCACCCTCTCTCATGGCTCCACTCTTCAATGGGAGGTGCTCTGACTGAAGGACTGGGCCAAGAACTTGCTCTTCCATGATTTCTGACTCTTCATGACTTCATTTGGGGTTTTCTTGGCAAAAGTACTGGGCTGGTTTGTCATTTTCTTCTCCAGCCCATTTAATAGATGAGGAAACTGAGGCAAACAGGGTTAAGTGACTTGCCCAGGGTCATCCAGCTACTAAGTGTCAACTCCGGTCTTCCTGACTTCAAGCCCAGCTAGCCTCCTAGCTGCCCATCGCACTTAAACACAGTGTTTATTGTGTTTATTATGTTTATAAATAATGTTTATAATTAAAATTATAAATTAAATTAAAAAGATTTTCAAATATTTGTTTGATTTAATAAATAAAAATTAAAATATAAACTTGTTTATTATGTTTATAAATAAAAATTAAATATAAATAAATATAAATACATATATTTATTATGTTTATAAAAAAAAAGGTTCATTGACTATTGACTTGTGGATTCAAGTTTAGGAGAGAGGACTTGTTTATAGACCAGAGGATGAAGCTGTCAAGTAAAGAGGGAGAGATTAAGTACCAAGGATCTTGGGACATGGATGGGGCAAGGATCCAAAGGGAGATGGGATGTTTTGGCAGGAAGGCAGTCCCCACATCCTCTGAGAAGAGAGGGAAGACATCTACTGCAAAGTCACACTCCCTAACCCCAATTGGGCTCTCACTGCCATGTGATGATGGGGTTCTTTCCAAAATGACTGTCCAGCACAGCCTGGAGAAGGGCCTGCTCCAAACCTTCACTTTAGACTCTCCTCAGCCCTCCTCTTTGCAGAGGCCCTCACCACCTTCTGTGGGGCAACCACTGTGACCTGATCTCCCAACTGTCTCATGCCCCCTTTGTTTCTACCTGTGAGGAAGGGCTGGGCTGCCACCTTGTCAAGGCCAGGGATCCTTGTGATCCTTTACTAAGTGTTGGTTGAAGCAGAGTCCAGAAGGAAAGATCAAAGCCAACACCGTAGCTCATTCCTTCGAAGAAGGTGTGGAACATGGCTTATATTTCAGATTTTTTTTCACCGTATTGATGAGTTTTGCTCATTCCCCCCTTTTTTCCTTTAGAAATATTATTTTTTATATGGAAAACTCTCTGGGATGGGGAGAAATATTGACAGACATTTTGGTGATGTGAAAATGAAAGATATCTAATAAAATTTTGTATTAAAATAAGTGCTTACTAATTTCTTCTGAGAGTTTGCTCCTCCAGTCATCTCTTCCTTTTATAATCCCAGCCTCGATTGCCTGGCACCTTCCCCACTGCCTACACAAGGCCTTGGCCTCCTCCAAAGACCTTCCCCTGGCCCTGCTGTCCCCTCAACCTCCTGTCCTAGATCTTTCCAATTCCCCAACAAACTGCCAAAGCACTCCACACTTTTTGCCTCCACTTCCTCACATCCAATTCAGTTCTCAGTCCTTTGTAAGTCTGCCCCCCCCACTCAATTCTCCCATGTTTACCTCAACTTCTGACTGTTCCATTTGTTCATTTTCCCCTTATTCTCCTCCTAAAGGACCCCTGGAAGGCTTTTGATACCATTGACAGCTCCTGGGGGCAGCTAAGAGGCATAATGGAAAGAGTGCTGAGAGTAGAGTTTGAAAGACCAGAGTTCAAATCCTGCCTCAGCCACTTCCTAGCTGTGTGAGCCTGGGCAAGTGATTTCACATCCATCTGCTTCAGTTTCTTCATCTGTAAAATGAGGATCTTAACAGCATCTCCCTGCCAGGTGGTTGTGAAGTTCGAGATCATGATTGTAAAGGGCTTTGCGCAGAGTAGGTACTTCATAAATGCATGTTCCTCCTCTTCAAGAAGCCTTACCTGAATGCTTGCACTAGTTCACCACTTCTCAACAACAGGGAACCCCGTTATCACTTTCCTTTGAAACATCAGCCAATCAGTTGGGGGGGGGG
>NC_058130.1:783376388-783389301 GCF_016433145.1 Gracilinanus agilis | reverse complement strand
CGGCGGCGGCGGCAGCGCGGAGAGTGGCCCCTGAGCGGAGCGGCGGCGGCCCGAGATCGCCCGCGGGCTTCCGTAGCCGGCGCGCGTGCACGCGCTCCCCTTCCCTCTCTCTCCCACTCGGCGCGCGGCTCCGGCAGCGGCTCCGGCCCCGGCAGCAGCCCCAGCCATGGCGGCAGCGCGTTTCGACTCGTCGGATCGCTCGGCCTGGTACGTGGGGCCCGTGTCGCGGCAGGAGGCGCAGAGCCGGCTGCAGGGCCAGCGGCACGGCGTGTTCCTAGTGCGGGATTCGTCCACCTGCCCCGGGGACTACGTGCTGTCTGTGTCCGAGAACTCGCGCGTGTCCCACTACATCATCAACTCGCTTCCCAGCCGGCGCTTCAAGATCGGGGACCAGGAGTTCGAGCACCTGCCGGCGCTGCTCGAGTTTTACAAGATCCACTATCTGGACACCACCACGCTGCTCGAGCCCGCTCCCAGGTGCGCCCGAGAGGCGGGAGGGGACGCGAATGGCCGGAAGGCCGCTGCCGGGGTTGGGGGCCGAGAAAAGAGGCTCAGGGCAGATCCTGGGGCCCCTGCGGCGGGATCTGGGGGGAGAACCGGAGTGCCAGAGAGGGGAAAAGGGAGAGGGCATGTGGGGGTTACTGCGGTGCTGGCAGCCGGCCTCTGGGGTCAGGGAGGACACATGGACACATAGGGGTGAGCCAAGGTCCCCGACAGAGTGCCAGCAGGGATGGGATGTGGGCACAAAGGAGCTGGATCACCCCAGTGAGACCCCGGAGACGGAGGTGGGAGCCCACAAAGGGTCTCCATTGGTGCTGGAAAACCTGAGACTGCTAGGGGAGCCAGGGGAGGGGGATTCACGAGGATCGCCGGGGCAGCCGTTGTCAGTAAAAGGACCCGTTTCAATGGTCAGCGAATCTCTGGTGGGTTTCTCCACTAAAGTTTTGGAGAGGTAAAGGTCATAGAAGAGCAGGACATTTGGGGAACCAGGCTGAACATTCCTCTGATTTTTCTCTCTTGAATGTGGGGGTAGGGGAAAGAACAGCCTTGGGAAGTAGCGGTCTTGTTCCACACCTGCCTTTTGGGTTAACAGATTTTGACTGGACTTAGTTAGCTAAGGCTAAGATTTTGACTGTACTTAGCTAAGGCTAAGATCCCATTCTGTCTTTAGTTTTCCCACCTCTGAAATGCTCTCTAGTCTCTAAATCCTGGCTCGCCTCTAGGAGTAGAGTAGAATTAATATCTCCTCCAATTGTTGCCTTCTTCCTTAGTATCAATTCTAAGACAGAAGAGCAGTAAGGGCTGGGCATTTGGGGTTAAGTGACTTGCCCAGGGTCACAACGAACCCAGGACTTCCTGATTCCAGGCTTGGCTCTCTATTGTGCTACCTAGCTGCCTGTAGCTCTTGAGAGGAAGAAGAGGGTTCCCCAAGTGTTTGCTAAGCCATTTTCTTTGGACTGGAATGGGGAATGGCAATGTCCTTCCTCAACTGAAATGGCATTCCCTGAATCCTACCATTCTGATAGGATTTTCTTTGCTGCTGTGGCTAATCCCATCAGGGTGTGAGCTTGTGGCTACTCTAATCTCTTCATTAGCTGGGTGGTTACTTGATGCTTACTCTTTGCTAGGCAGGATGAAGGCCCATAGAGGAGACCAAGGTAGGCGGGCAGGTTGGGTGGTGTGCTGAGAAGAGAGAGATCAGCCTGGAAGAAGAAAGGGAGGCTGGAACCAGGTAGTGAAGGCTTGGTCATTGGGGCTCTCCTCCATTTTCTGGGACCTGAAGAATAGTGGCATGGCCATGCCTGTGCTCAGACACCAGGGAGCCTGGGGAAACCAAGTCAGTAGACCTTTTGCCTCTTTCTCATCACCAGTAAAGAATGATGGTGTGGACTCCATGCTTTGGCACTAAATGCTCTGGTGGCTTTGAAGCTACTTAGTTAAATCAGATTCTAATTGCCTTTCATCACTTTCTCCATTTGGATCACCCACTGGGGAATTGCCAAATGAGGATAGATTTCAGTGAGCAGATACACAAATCTGGATTGTAGGTCTCTCTGCTTAAAGAATTGGATATGGACTAACCTAGGTCGCAAGATCGCCCCTTGATGGTTTTGCTATAAAAAGGGCACAGATGAAAAGCTGTAAGGATGGCCTAATTAATGCTTGTTTCAGGAAATTGGCTTTGTTGAACAGGGATCCTTTTTTGCAAGCCCAAATCATGATCAAGATAGAAACAAAGTTAATTCCCGTTTGTGTAGTGCTTGTCAGTTTTAGAAAACCTGTCTTCCTTACCAAAAGCCTTGTAATACCAAGAGTATTAATCCCAATTGTAGGGGGCAGCCAGGTGGCCCAGTGGCTAGCCAACCAAGCTTGGAAACAGGAGGTCCTGGGCTCAGTGACCCTGGGCAAGTCACTTAATCCCCACTGCCTATCCAACCCTGACTGCTCTTCTGTCTTGGAAACAATACACAATATTGATTCAAAGATGAAAGGTGAGGGGTTTAACTTTTAAAATCCCAGCATTACAGAAGGGAATGGAAGCTCAGGGACACAGTGGGCAGCATGGGTTTGTTCTGATGCAAACAGGAGACTGCCTTGCCTCACTCCCGGGTGATTAATTTATTAGTTAGAATAGCTTGCTCTCCGAATCAGTTGGGTTCTCAGAGGTGGACTTGTCCAACCAGTTCTCTCCTTAGATTCCTCCCAGCTGCCCATTTGTGGTGATGGGGAGCTCACTACCTCTGCATCTTCTAGGTCAGCCATTGCAGGCTGGCATAACTCCAGCAGGTTTGATAAGGAACCTCTTTGTTTCATGGGACCTCATTCAGTCTTCCCTGGAGTTTGTATTTCAGTTGCAGTTCAGCTCTATAAACATTTGTCTGGCACCTCCGGTGTCCAAGGAGGACCCATCGAGAATGAAGCAGGCCCTGGCCTCAGGGAGCTGCCATTCTTTGGGGCATAAACAGGTACCCAGAGAACTGAATACAAAATAGTTCAAGGAGGAGAACTTTAATCATGGAGGATCAAAGAAGACTTTAGGGAGGAAAGGAGTGGTTGGGCTTGAAAGGGAAGGGAAGATGAATATGCCTGGTTGGGAGAACAGCCAGTAAGGAGGCTGGTTTATTGTGGGGGAAGGAGGAGGAATGCACAGTTGGGTTCTGGTCTCTGTGCTTGAAAACAGTCTCACCTGGAAATCTTCTGGAGACTAAAACAGCCCTAGAACCTAGACTCCCAAGGGGGAATGGCAGCCTCTCCCTTTGGATTCAGGTGTTTGCCTGCTGCTGAGAATTCAGCATCTGCCAAAGCAGAAAGAAAGCCTTGCATGTAGAAAGGTTGCTGCCTGATGCAGGTGAGGTGCTTTTTGTTCTGTTGATGTTGGAGGGCTGAGCAGAGCCCCAGCATTGCCACCTTTCTATTTAAAGGCTGATGGCAGACCTCATTAGTGCTCTGTGCCTGTTTCCTGAAGGCGACCTAAGTTAAGAAGCTAGATTTGGGTGCGAAGGTGTGAAGGGCCTCTGGCTTCCCCCCACACCCCTTTGCTCTCACAAAGTAACTTCCCATTTGAGTTTTTTAAAGGGTGCCTCAACCAGGCAACAAGCTTTTATGCTGGGGGAATGGGTCAATGGCCCCACCCCTTGGGAGTTCTACACTGTCCTTGAGTGGGAGAGGAGGCTGGCAATTTAGGGTGTGAACTTTTGCCTTTCCAGTGTGCCTTGTAAGGGTAGACAACATAAACACAATCAGGGGGGTCAGGAAAGTCTTTCTTTCCTTAAATCCTTACCTTCTGTTTTGGAATCATAACAGTTCCAAGGCAGAAGAGCTAAGCAACAGGGGTTTGCCCAGGGTTATACAGGTAGGAAATAAAGTGTCTGCCTAGATTTGAACCCAGGGAATCCTGAAGAGTGGAGCTTCTTAAGAGTTCCCCCAGGGCAGTTGGGTGGCTCAGTGGATTGAGAGTCAGAGGAAGACACAAGAGGTCCTGGGTTCAAACCTGGCCTTGGACACTTCCTAGCCCTGTGACCCTGGACAAGTCACTTAACCTTCCTCATTGCCTAGCCCATACCACTCTTCTGCCTTGGAGACAATACACAGTATTGATCCTAAGATGGAATCATCTTAGATGAGGGTTTTTAAAAAAAAAGTTTCCTCAAGGAGAATAGGGCCTGCATTTCAGGGAGGACAAAGGCTAGGTGATTGGAAAAGCAGCCAGAAGGCCAGTCTGCTTAGAAAGCGTGGGGATGAAGTAAAACAAAGTTGAAAAGGTAGTGTTGAACTTTATTTTGGAAGATTTTACAGAGCAAACCAGAGTTTTTATTCTATCCTAAAGGCAGTAGGGAGCCATTGGGAGTGAAATGGTCAAACCCATCAGTGTTTAGGAAAATCACTTTAGCAGCTGTGGGGAGAGAGACAGGTAGATGAATGAGTTGACACCAGCTACACAAATAGGACCTTTAAGAGGAGGAAGTTGAGAGCGTCCAGCATCGACTAGTACCTACCTAGTGGACAGTTTTGTTGCTCTAAGCCCCACGTTGAACCTCTGCCAAAAGTCCAAGTCCGGTGCTTCCGGGCTCATTACTAACATGAGGAGAAAGGATTACCATGAAGACGAATAGAGCACAAATGTCTGAGGAGCAGTCATTTCTAAGCAACGGCAGATGGTGTTTACTTCAGGCACGGCTGGGTTTGGTGTAATTCTAGAATCCTCTTAACAAAGGAGTTTGGAGCTGGCTCCGAATTCATCATAATGAGAGAATTTATCATAATGAGATTTAAGCTGTATCAGTGACTCAGGAGATCAGTTCCCCCATAAGTGAAGGTATGTATGTTTTTATGATTGAGGGGAAACCTAGGAAACCCAAGTGCCAGGATCTTGCTCCATCAAATGGACCCAGCTTACTATTTCGAAAGCTGGTGTGGACTATGGTAAAAAATGGCTTGATCATTTGGAGGCCTGTCGTGGGGGCCATGCTTTTAAAATTCAGGCCCTCCCTACTGTGTCACGTTGGGCCCTGGCTGGCGAATGGCCCCGTCTTGTTGGGTATTAACAACAATTTGGGCAGAGAGAGAAGGCATCTTTTCGTGGGGAGACCAATCAAAATGGTCCTCATAGGCTGGGTAGCTGGATCTAATAAGAGGGCAGAATGTAATAATCTTCTGCACTGTATAGAGCAGTGATTCCCAAAGTGGGCACCACCGCCCCCTGGTGGGTGCTGCAGCGATCCAGGAGGGCAGTGATGGCACAGGTGCATTTATCTCTCCTATTAATTGCTATTAAAATTAAAAAAAATTAATTTCCAGGGGGCTGAGGAATATTTTTTTCTGGAAAGGGGGCGGGAGGCCAAAAAAGCTTGGGAACCTCTGGGCTAGAGGAGGATGGGCCTCACTTGATAATCATTCTGATAAGAATCAAGGGCTTTTGAGATGAATATTCTCCAATTACATAGCGAGTAAGGAGCCCGAGCCACTGTTGGCTTTGGTAGGTCTCATTCCAGGGTGGGAGATCAAAGCATGTTGCTCTTCTTGGGTCCCTTTGGAGTCTTCCGTTCTGAGAAGTACCAGTAGGCTGCAAAGGCTCTTGGAGTAAGAACCTAGTGACATCTCTGGGGAACAGTCCAGTATTGACAGGAGTCACCTGGACACCCCCTTCCGCCAGTGCCAAGGCCTCTATTTCACCTTTGTAATGCCTCCCTAATAGCCTCCCTTCTCTCCTGACACAAGCCTCCGACCCTGGTGCAACCCGCATTCCCTCACACTTGGACTGTGGCAGTAGTGGCTAGAGCAGGGGTTCCCAGGCTTTTTTGGCCTGCCGCCCCCTTTCCAGAAAAAATATCCCTTAGCGCCCTGGAAATTAATTTTTAAAAAATTTTAATAGCAATTAATAGGAAAGATAAATGCCCCTGTGGCCATCACCACTTCCTGGATCGCTGCAGCACCCACCAGGAGGCAGTAGTGCCCACTTTGGGAATCACTGGGCTAGAGGTTCAACCTGTGTGTATTGGCTCCTAGGTGGAAGAGTGGTAAGGGTAGGCAATGGGGGTCAAGTGACTTGCCCAGGGTCACACAGCTGGGAAGTGTCTGGGGCCGGATTTGAACCCAGGACCTCCCTTCTCTAGGCCTGACTCTCAATCCACTGAGCTACCCAGCTGCCCCTTTCAGTCTGTCTTTCATTCAGCCACCAAAAGGATTTTCCTGTAGCACAGTCTGATCATGTCATCCCCCCTAATAACTCCAATGGCTCCCTATTGCCTCCAGGAGCAAATACAGAATGCTGTGTTTGGCATTCCAAGCCTTTTGTAACCTTGTTCCCTCCCACCTTCCCAGTCTCCTTACAGTTTATTCCTTGACACAAAGCATCCAGTGACCCTGGCCTCTGGACTGTTCTGTGAACAAGATCTTCAGTGTCACCTTGGCTCTAGGCATTCTCTCTGGTTACCTGAACCACTCACTTCTCTGCTCTACCCACTGACCTCCCCAGCTTCCTTTTAAGGCCCAGCTGAAATCCCATCTCTACAGGAAGCCTTCCCCGGCCCCCTCCCAATTTCAGTGCCTTCTCTCTTAATTGTTTCCTGCTTATCTTGTCTGTGCTGTTGTCCTGACTCTTGGGTGATCTCCTTTGGAGTTTTCTTAGCAGAGATATTGGAGTGGTTTGCCATTTCCTTCTCTGGCTCCTTTGACAAGCCGGCTTTAGGTGAGTCTGTCTGTATCCTGTCTGTGTCTTGTTTGTGTTTGTTTGCTTGTTGCCATCTCCTCGAGGGCAGGCGCTATCCTTTGCCTCCTTTCATATCCTCATGCTCTTGTACGCTGCCTTGGCATATATTAGGCACTTAATAAATGGTTTTTAACTGTTAAGTATTTGGGTGGAGGAAGCTGTCTATCCCAGCCAAGCCAGCCACTTGCCAAGCCTTAGGGGGGACAGTGTGGAAGGAAGCGTGACAGTAGTCAGTCCTGTGTGCTGGAGGTGCATGGGGTATGCTGGGAGGACCAGCCCCTCTGGGGGAGGTCTGCTAAGCCCTTCTCAGGGCTGCTCATCCATCTTTGGTGCCCGGCTCTCGCCCAGTGGCTCCAAGCAGTGGCCACGCCAAGGTAGGCTGTCTGGGCAGATGGGCTAACCCAGGTTGAGGGGAACAGTTGGGCCACAAACCCATGGGTGATATCAGTCATCCTGACTTGGAGGACTCTCCTTGGGCAGCATTAGATGGGGATGCAGTGTTGTGTCAGGAGCCTGTAGCAGTGGGGCAGGTGAGAGGGAGGTGCAGAGGGCCCGGCCCGAAGCTTTGAAGATGGATCTGACAACACTTGTGGGTGGGTGTCTCAGTGGTTAGAGTGCTGGAGTCAGAAAGACTTCCTGGGGTCAAATCTGGCCTCAGACCTTTACTAGCTGTGCGCCCCTGGGCGAGCCATTTAACCTTGTTTGCCTCGGTTTTCTCATCTGTAAAATGAGTACTAGTCCAGGACCTTGGCCAGGTAACCCCAAATGGGGTCACAGTAAGTCAGACAGGACCAAACAAAAGCAAACATAAACAAGTAAACAGATTGGTGGGGTGGGGCTCAGGCTTTGACCTGAGTGCCTTTAGGCCTCCTGCCCTGTGAGGAGACTAGTAGGGCAGGGGGATAGCAAGGCTCAGACATTGTGCCTCCCCTTGGGCTCCAAGTTCTACTCGGTATATCCAGGGGTCTTCCCGTAGCACACCCAAACACTGGGAGCCGCCACCCTACCAAGAGGACAGCTTTTGGAAACTGCTGGAAGGAAAGGTGTTCTCAGCTTAGAAGACCAGGCAGAGAATTCCACATTGGTGGAATCTGGCCCTCTGATCAGGCTTGAGGGACCTGCCAGAGATGGGGGCTCTTGGTGAATAGTAAACGATGCTTGGAGGTAGTGGGGAAGTGATTGGATTTCTCTGACTGTAGACACAGTAAGTGTACGGGCTGAAATCCTTACCTTCTGAGGCAGAAGAGAGGTGGTACAGGACTAGGCACCAGGCTCACACAGCTGGGCTGGGACTGAGAGCAGATTTGAACCCAGGTCCTCTGGACTCTAGGCCTAGTGCTCTATCTTCTTGCTACCTAGCTGCCCCCTCTGCTTCTGTGTGGATTACCTTTTCTGGCCATCTCTCTCTTTCCAGCTAGCTGTGATGATCCCCAGGCATATGCAGGTTAAGAGGGACACCCTAAGGCTTGCTACTAATAATTTCTTCCCCTATTTCAAAGGCCTCCAATGCCCTGAAGAGACAAAGGTAGAACCCAAACCCAGCATGCCTGTGAAGCTTCCTGCTTCCTAAAAAAGGAAGAGGTGGGGAGGGGGAAGGCACTTTGAGAGAGAATTCTGGCCAGCCTGCCAAGAGGGAGGGAAAGAGAACCTTCCCCACGGACTGTGGATTGATAGCCTGCACTAGGCCTTAGAGGCTGAAGATGGAATCTTCAAGGAATCTCAAGGAAAGGGCAGGTGCCCCCTTTGGGTTGGGTTTTATAACATTGGACACTTGTGTGGTAGATATGAGAGCAGGATTGTAAAAGGTTCTGAATGTTCAGCCAGGGAGTTGTATAGTCATGGAAACTGAGGCACAGGCAGGTGAAGAATCTTGGAAAATGGTAGGGCGGTGACTACCCCAAGATTTTTAGTCCAGTATCCTTTCCACCAGACAGCCCTGCCCAAAGTCTGAGGATTCTTTTAGAGACCTTTGACATGAAGTGCCTTCTCCTGCTCTGTTAGGAAGAGATCCAGCTGCTTCTCTTCATGTCTTTAAAACTGGGGATGGCAGCCGACTGCCCACAAGTGAAGGATGGTTTTGAGCGTTTTAAATACAAGAACGTTTTATTTACAAATGCTCTTTGCTGTCCCCTGTTTTAAAGTTCATGCTCTCCTCAGCCTGGGCGGTCTCTCCTTCAGGATCCTCCTGTCCACTTCTCCCATAAGGCAGCTGCACAAGGCCTCCCTTTTGATGAAGGGGAGGCTTTCCTCGCCTGGGTGCTGGTGGAGCACACAGACTCTCTGTCCATCAGGAGCACGATGATCCCTCCTTGTCATCATGTGTGGCCCACCTTCCAGGGCCTGCTGGCTAGGCTGGTCATTCTCACATCTTTGAAGACTGGCAACATTCCGTGCAGCCGTACAGAAAGGACATTGCAACAAAGACATTCCTTCTTCCCAGGGAAAATTTGGGGCCCTTAAAAGAAAAACCATTTTCCTGGCCATTGTTGGATTTCAGATCTTTGAATTTCTGGAGTGCTTACTCTGGGCCTGCCCCTGAGCTGAGCCTGGGGCCACGGGGGAGGGCAGAGACCGTCCCTGCCCTCAAGCAGCATCCTGTTTCAGGGGGTGCTGGACTTGGATGGCCTGTAGGGTCTCTTGTAGTCTTGGGATTTGGAGTAGTTTGAAGATCTGTGCCATTATTACATCTAATTTTTTTGCAAAGTTTAATGCCTACCTTTGGCCTTCGTCTAGTTGCCTGACCAGCCTCAGAGCCTGGTTAGAATCAAATTTCTGTTGATTTGGGCTTGACTTACACTTGGCAAGCTTGCCCAGAGGGTTGGAGACCCTGCATTGCCCTTCTTGGCCTGGCATTTGAATGAAGCCTCCAACCCTGGTTTTCTCTTGCCTTCAAGTCTGCCCCTTTGAGGTCTGCACTTGGATCAGGGACTGTTTAGGTCTCTGGGAAACTTAGCTCCAGCCTGTGGGCTATTTGTTTTCTGGGAGAAAAGGCAACATTGAGAGACTCCAGGGCAGGGGTCGGCAAGGTATGGCTCTCGAGCCATATCTGGCTCTTTTGAGGTCCAGATGTGGCTCTTTCTGCAGGAGCCATAAAGTCCTTTTTTTTTTCAGGCACTGTTACAGGAGCCGCACTGGGAGCACTGGACGGCTCTCACGAAATGACATTTTAAAAAAATGTGGTGTTTATGGCTCTCACAGCCAAAAAGGTTGCCGACCCCTGATCTAGGGTCTTCCTTAGGTGGAGATGGAGACATCCAGGACTCCAAATCTCCTTTTCCTGCTCCCAGAGGGCAGGCAGCCTTTGCCCTGAGCTAGATGGAAGCCTCCAGGGATCGCCTGTGTTGGGAGGTTTCTTTTGGCCTCAGGCTTCCCTTGGTCACTCTGGAGCTTCTGTCCCTGGAACCTAGCAGAGCTAGTCTGAGCCCCTCTTCTTAGGGACAGCTTCTCTTTGTCTCTCCTCCAGGCCACACAGGCCCAATTCCTCCATCCCGTCCCCATGTGGCTTTATTTTTCTTTAACAGGAATAGTGAAAGCCCCTGCTGCTTGCTAAGTAAAGGCAAGACCGGACCCAGGCCATTCCAGGGAAATAAACAAAGAGCAATCAACTGGCATTTGGGGGGAATTCTAGTTTTTTAAAATTACCAGGCATTGATTTTCTCTTCCTTCTGTCTCTCCCCTTCCCAGAACCAGGAGACCCTTGGAACCACTGTGGGAATAGTCCAGCAATCAGATATCCAGATTGGCCCTGTCCAGGGATTTTATAACCTGTCAGGACGTGAATAGCAGACCTGTCGTTGTTCCCCTGTGTGGTCACTCAGCAGCATAGTAGAGAGTTCTGGAGCTGGAGTCAGGAAGACCTGAGTTTAGATCCAGCCTCAAACACTTCCTGGCTGTGTGACTCCAGACAAGTCATTTAACCATGGTCTGCCTCAGTTTTATCATCTTTAAGATGGGGATAATAACACCACCCACCTCACAGAGCTGTTGTGAGGCTAAGAAGTTAATATTTGCCAAATGTTTTGCTCTGGCTATTGCAATTATTCTTAGATGACACATTTTATAAGGGGGGGGCAGGGTCAAAGAGAGATGCGAAGATGAATTTGTGGAGTTTGATTCAAAGGGGTTTGGGGAGAGGTGAGGAGGAGGAGGAACTGCTGGGGGAGGTGAAGGCCTTTTTTCTTTTATTTTGCTCTTTGTCAGTATTTTATATGTTGGTTTCTATTTAGTTTATTCCCAAGGGGAACACATTTTAAAACTTTAATAGATTGTTTTTCAAGTTCAAGATTAATGGCTTCTTTAACTTTTTGGAGCAGACCAAACAGCCCTGAGAAGGGGGTTGTGACTTGTTCACCGTCATGCTGAGTCCAAAGTGGCACTGGGGGCCTTTGGCTCATGTCATGGAGCTCTGAATTTGTGGACTCTTCTCTCTGTTGCTAGCTCCCCCTGGGCCTCCCCATTGTGCCTTGATTCCATCTTGCTTCTTCTTTTCTTTTCTTTTCTTTTTTTTTTTTTTTAGCCCTTACCTTCCATCTTAAAATCAATACTATGTATTGGTTCCAAGGCAGAAGAGTATTAGGGATAGGCAATAGGGGTCAAGTGACTTGCCCAGGGTCACACAGCTGGGAAGTGTCTGAGGCCAGATTTGAACCTAGGACCTCCCGTCTCCAGGCCTGGCTCTCAATTCAGTGAGCCACCAAGCTGCCTTCTCCATCTTGATTGCTTATGCCATGGTATTAGGACTTCCTTCTGAGGTTATTTGGCATCTACCTGTCCATTCCCTTTCTCTGGTCTCCGCCCATTGTGGAGCTACTTGTGTAAGTGATTTTCCTCGGCTCCTACTATGTTTCAGCTTGTTGGATACAGCCTGTCTTGGCCTGTCAAGGAATGTAGTCTGGAATGTGTTGACCTGGAGATGACAGTTTCCTGGATATTTAACCTTCTATATACTTGCATTGTTTTGTCTTTTTAGAAAAATTTTTTTTTTTTTACTTTTTAACCCCATACCTTCTGTCTTAGAATGGATTCAAGTATCGGTTCCAAGGTAGAAGATGGTAAAGTCTAGGCAGAGGGGGTTAAGTGACTTACCCAAGGTCATTATAGCCGGTGATAGGTCTGATTTGAACCTAGGTCCTTTAGAGTCTAGGCCTGGCACACTTCCACTGAGCCACCCAGCTGCCTCATTTATTTTTATGTCACCTTCATTTTCATTTCTGGGTTCCTTCTTAGTGGCTCAGTGCCATTGGCTCAGATCCTCATGGCCTTGCCCTGAGGTGGGTAGATATTCACCCTCTCCCAGGATCCTTCGCAGCTCTTTGGTGGAAGCAGTGCTAGGACCTCATCCCCTTCTCTTCTCACCCACGGGTTGTCTCAAGGACCCAGTAGGCTACATGACTGGTGGAGCTTCAAGGCCTCATCATTTCTAATCCCTTTTGCTCACATTAGCCTTGTGAGATGGGAAGTACAGAGATTACATTCCTTTTTCATAGAGGCCACTGAGGATCAGTAAGTTCAAGCTCAAACTCACCCTTTGGGCAGATGAGAGCTATGATTTGAACCCAGGTCATCTAACCTTGAATTCAGGACCCTTGCCTCTTGGCCTCTGCTAGGGATGGTATAGTTTGTGGCCTAGGATGATCCCCAAAATGAGAGAGATGAGTGCTTGAAGATGGGACCGGGAAAGCAGAGAGAGAGAGAGAGAGAGAGAGAGAGAGAGGGAGGAGAAGGAGGAGAAGGAGGAGGAACAGGCTGAGTGCCAGGCAGCCGAAAGGCAGGCATAGACACGCTGGCACTGAATTCTTCAAAGTAGCCTCAATTACGAGTAAAAATTTGCTTTTTGAGAGGATGTTTCTTTTAACACTTTATTTACTTTTACTGTCAACCTCAGGAGACCTGAGTTTCCTGGGCAAGTCACCAAACTGCTATTTTCTTCAGTTTCCTCATCTGTAAAATAGGGGTAGTCCTGACATCTACTTGAGGGTTGTCGTGAGGATCAAAGGAGATGTGCACTTAGCACAATGCCCAGCACATAGTAGGTACTATAGAAATGTTATGATTGACACAGAACTGAGCCATAGGATTGGGTGTGACTGAAGGTCTCTTCTTTACCACTTGGTTTTCTTTTAAGTATGGAACAACTTCAGCCTGTGGTTTTCAAAGCCATCAGCCAATTCTTTCTCTTCCTTCTCTCTTCCCCCCCCCCCCCCC
>NC_058130.1:783309122-783376306 GCF_016433145.1 Gracilinanus agilis | reverse complement strand
CTTCCCCCCCCCCCCCCCCCCGTTTTTTCTTTCTTTCTAATGTCATTGTCTGAATTCTTCTTGGGTTCTGCCCCCAAAGACCTGAAGGAGCCTTTTCTTGTCAGGCCCTTCCAGCATGGCTCCCTGTTTGCTGAGTGCTGCTGGCAGAATTTGAATCCACCTCTCTCCCTAGTCATTCTGCCCCCCCCCCCCTTTCTGAGTCTTAGTTGGATGAGAAGCCCCTACGAGTCTTTGAATGGAGATATTCTATCGCAGCCCTTTGTTTTTGCCTTAGTATTCTCCGCCCCTCTTTTCTCCCTCCCGTCCACATTTCTGTCAGTTCTCTGCCTTGTCTAGCTTGGGAAATGGAAGAAAGCCCACAGGTGAGCTCTGTTGCTTCTTCTAACACTAGTGTGTTATAGCCTTGGCCAAGGCCTTGTAGCTCTGCCCGTGGCCTTGGCTATGTGTGAAGTGAGGGCTCAAAATAAAGCATGGAGATGGTCTTCATCTTTTGGGGGGGGTCCTGGTCTCCCTGGGCAGTCTAAGACAGCCTGAGGCCCTTTCTTAGACTAATGGGGGTGTAAATGCATCAAATACAGAGGGTTGCAAAGCAATCGGATTCTATTGCAGTATAGCTATCTAAAATGTAAACGTTCACAGCCCACGGCCAGGTTAAGAACTGCTAGACCAGACCTTCCAGCCCCAGAGGCCTGTGGTTCCCTCAGGCCTGGAAAGATCTGGCCTTTTATGGCTTGGGTGGCAGCTGCCTTCTGGTCAGTGAAAACAGCCAGTCACAATTCCTTGGGTATAACTTTGGTCTTCTCAGCTGTTTGTGGCCCTCTGTGGACAGTGATGGCCGCCCCCCCTTTTCTGGTCTTGGAACCATTACAAGCATTTGAGGAAGCAGGAAGGCTGGTGCCCAGATAATTTTTTTCTGAAATACCCCCACAGTTGCCGGCTTTGGGTGGTGGTGAGGGCATTCTGCCCAAAGGCGATAATAGCTGTAACAAGTCCCGTCCCCCACCTCCCCCTTGACACTGAATATTTTGGACATTTCCGAGACACAGTAGTATGTTTGTATGCCCAGTGGTTAGCTCCCTCGTCTTTCTGCTGCCCTGTTTTAGATCTTCCACAAAACACTGACTCCTGTTCTCCCAAGCAGGACTCTCTTTTTTATGTTTATCTGTGATTTCACAGGAGGTGGAATTGGAAAGGCAGGGTGTGTGTGTGTCTGTCTGTCTGTCTGTCTGTCTGAGTGTGTGGACTTGTTTGCAGCCTTACAGTGGCCCCTTTTTGTAGCGATCCTTTGTGGAAGCTCAGGCTGGGGGTATTTGGGCCCACCTGCACTGGCTCTGCTGAGTGGCCTACTTAGAGGTTGGCCCAATTAAAAGGTTTTAAGTAGGTCTTTCTAAAGAAGGGCCCGACAGAGGCACTAGTTGGATTGTAATGAGCCTGATGGCAGAGCCTGTTTGCACCTTAAGCTGCATTTAAAATTGGGAAGGTAGGGCTGAACTTTCCGGGGAGTCTGTGACCTGCTGAGTGAGGCGGGCGACTTCCAGTTCTCTTTCCAGCCCAGGTGTTGGGGCTGCCTTAAGAGCTGGAATAACTTGCAGTAGGGCCAGTGGCAGACTCTGTTTCTCCACTTAATGACAGGTTGACCTCAGTGCTTCTTCCCTGTAAAATGGGGTTAGTAGAATCTTAAGAAGGGGCTTGGAGTCCAACCTTCCCTCCTGGGATTTTGTTAGCTTTAATGCATTTTGTGAACAGTCAGCTTTCTCCTGTTTGTCTTGTTTGGGGTTTTTTCTTAGCTCCTTACCTGCTTTCTTAGAATCAAAACTAAATCTTGGTTCCAAGGCAGAAGAGTGCTAAAGGGCTAGGCAGTGGGGGTCATGCAGCTGGGAAGTGTCTGAGGCCAGATTTAAACCCAGGACCTCCCATCTCTAGACTTGACTCTCCATCCACTGAGCCAGCTGCTCCTCTGACCTGTTTTGTTTTCAAAGAACTTCAGTAAGTGACTCCCTCTGAATGGAGTCTGGAATGGACTGACCCATTATACTAGCTTATACTTTGTAGTAGGCAGCTTTTCAGGGGTTTCAAATTCATGATGCACTTTCTGCTTCAGAGCTTGAGATTCTAATTCTGACTCAAGTGAACTCTCTGGGGTTTAGAGATAATCGTTCAGCCAGGACCCAGGCTTTCTGTTTTTGAGGGGGATGGACAAAGAAGGGTGTGGCATCAGTTTGATTTAAGGCTGGTGCCTTTTAACTGGTGCCTCTAAATCTCCTGGGGTCCATGGATGCCAAAGGGGCCCCTGGGTGGATTTCAGGGAGTTCTTGAATGTAGATGAGGGGAAAATGATGCTTTATATTCCCCAACCTTTCATGGACATTGAGCATTTGCTTCATTTATGAATGCAGGCAACAAGCTCAGCTTCTGAGAGAAGGGGAGGGTCCGTAGGTGGTGCCAGAGTATCAGAGGCAAACCATGGCCCAAAGAGGGGGAAGATGTGCTGTTGGCCATCAGTGCCCCCTGTCTAGGTATATCTCTGTGACTCCTTATGGTCTAGAGGCTGCTTGTAAAAAGGGAATTGAAAGTAAAACTAGAGCCCAAGATTCCAGCTGAAAGAGACAGCCCCAAAGGGTGAGCCGAGGAAGTACTGTGGGAGGGTGGGGTCCCTCCTTGGCTAGGCCAAGAAACTGGACTCTGCTCTTCGTACTAACTGACGTGAGAGCCAGAGATGAGCTGGAGAGATTTGGAGGAAAGAGCGTGGTCTTAGTGGAAGAGTGCCAGTGCCCCTGGGCACGTACCCTCTTGGCCTAGGACAGGACCTGTGGCCCTCCAGGCCTTAATGTCCTCCCCCTTCTACAAAATGAGGAAGCTGGATGAGAACATCTCAGGAGGGCCTGTCCGGTTTGGCATCCTGATTCTCTGAAAAATGGAGCTACTTCTAGGGAGAGGTGGGTCAGTGTCCAGTGTGGCCTGTGGTCTGTTTTGCTGCTGGCAGCCTCGATTTCATCATGTTCCTGCCCTTGCTGAAACGCTCAGAGGAAGTAGCTCCCCAGGTCTGCATGCAGGGCTCCTGGCTGGCCTTCTGTGAGCTGGGTGTCATCCATTTAGACTCACTTGTCCTCCAGGCCCTTGTCCTGCCCCCAGCTGAGTCCACATTGGCACAGGCCAAGGATTCCTGGTGATGCTTTCCCATGGCCAGTGGAAACAAAAGGGGACAATCAGTGATGAATCAGTGAAAAGGTTTTTACAATTTGGCTTCATGCTCTTCCATTGAGTTGAGGAGTGTCCAGAGGAGACAGTGAAGATGGCAGATGGCCTGAGTTCCTGCCACGTGATGAGGATTGGTAGAAAGAACTGGGAATGGTTAGCTTTGACAAGAGGAATAGGAGATTGTTGGTTGTTGTTTTTTTTTTTTTTTTTTTTTTTAAACTTTTACCTTCCATCTTGGAGTCAATCTCTCCATCCACTGAGCCACCCAGCTGCCTCTAGGAGTTTTTTTAAAAGCAATTTTAAGAAAGATTAGTCTTGTTATCTCTGGAAGGCACAAATGGGAACTGTGGGTGGGAATGGCAAAGAGGCAGATTCAGACTTCACTTTGCAATGATTAGAGCTGTCCACAAACGGGCTGGGCACCTTGCAGGCTTCAGGGTTCCTCTGGGAACATGGGAGGTGTCTGAGACCCCCATTATTCTGTTCACATGAAGCATCCTACCTTTGTAATCTCGTTGGACTCTTAAGAGAAACCCTGGAAAGTAGGTTGAACAGAAACCATGACTCGGTGACTTAGCTAGTAATAATAATATTAATAATAGCTAACTTTGATGTAGGTCTTGCCATGTGCCAGGCACTGTGCTAAGCACTTCATACATTTATTGATCACAACCGCCCTGGGAGGTAGGTGCTATCATTGAACCCATCTTACAGATATGGGAGGAAACTGACACAAATAGGGGTGAAGTGACTTGCCCAGAGTCATACAGCTAGGAAGGGCTTGAGGCTGGATTTGAATTCAGGCATCCTCATTCTAAGTCCTGTGCTCAAGAGCCAGGTCTTGAGACCTTTACCAGGATGTCTGGGGAAGTCTGCCTATTGTGGGGAAGATAGGAGCGGGAGTGGGGCGAGATTTGGTAATGCTTCTGAGGCAAGAAGTGACTTCATTTAGACAGACCCGTGTCAGTCTGTCCTAAAGGTACAGGCCAAGGTTCTCGTTGTTGGAGAGTCACAGGAAGAATTGGGGTCTGGATTCCCAGCCTTGTGACCTCGTGTGCAGGAGGAATAGTAAATTCTGTTTTCTGATTTCTAGGTATCCCAGCCCGCCTATGGGCTCTGCCTCAGCACCCAACCTGCCTCCCACAGAAGAAAATGTGGAATATGTACGGACTCTCTACGAATTTTCTGGGAACGACCCCGAAGATCTGGCATTTAAGAAGGGCGAGATCTTGGCCATCGTGGAGAAGCCCGAGGAGCAGTGGTGGAGTGCCCGCAACAAGGATGGGCTGGTTGGGATGATTCCTGTGCCTTACGTAGAAAAGCTCGTGAGATCTTCCCCGCATGGGAAGCACGGAAATAGGAATTCCAATAGTTATGGGATCCCTGAACCCGCTCACGCCTACGCCCAGCCTCAGACGGCGAATCCTCTCCCTTCGGTGTCCAGTCCTCCTGGGGCAGTGATGAGCCCCCTGCCCTCCACCCAGAATGGACCTGTCCTGGCAAAAGCAATTCAGAAGAGAGTCCCCTGCGCTTATGATAAGACTGCCCTGGCCTTGGAGGTAAAGCAGCTGTGTTTGGGTGGGGGCTGGAGGTGGGGCAGGGGGGTGTTTCTAGTCTTCTGAGAAGGGATTTAATCCCTCCTTGGAGCTTTATCCCTAGGTTTGTGCACTTACCATTTCCCTCCTTCCCCTAAATCTTGGTCTGCTCAATTTGGCTGGAAATTGTCATGACATGGGCAAACTGGGGACAGATGTTGACATTCTGCCACGTGGGGCAGTTAGAGCACTTGGATTCTGTCCCACTCCTGCCACGAACCTTCTAGGTGACCTTGGATGAGTCACTTAATCAAGGTCATCCGTTTTCTCCTATTAAATAAAAAAACAAGAGGGGGAAGCTAGGGGGACTTGGTGTGTTGAGAGCCAGGCTTAGAGATAAGAGGTTCTGGGTTCAAGTGTGACCCTAGCTGTATGACCCTGGGCAAGTCTCTTAACCCCCATTGTCTAACCTTTACCACTCTTCTGCCTTGGAACCAATGCACAATATCGATTCTAAGACAGAGGGTAAGAGTTTAAAAAAAGAGCGAGAGCTTTAACCATATGCTGTTGTCTAAGGAAGAACCAAGTTTGGTAAGTCAGCTGTGTAAATATTGCCCAATTTTGTAGCATTTCTGACCAGTGAAAGCCAACCTGGGACTAGAGAGCAGCCGGGCACTGGCCCTTAGAGACAGGACGTGGTCAGGAAAGCACTTTCGAAACTTCTTTCTCTTGTTTTGATTCACACATTTATTTCTGAAAAGCCTTTGTGAGGGGGACCCACTGCTGCCTGCTGCCTAGAGCAGCCTGGGCTTCCGGTGCAGCCGAGTCAGTCGAGAGTTAGCTAAAAAGTGGTCAAGAAGCCATCTGGCGGACTTGGTTAAGTCGATGGTGGGGCCCAAGATAGGATCTGGATGCCCAGCCTGCTGCATCGCTCTTATCACTGGGCTCCCGGCTCTTGTCAGAGGGAAGGCCTGGTAGCATCTGGGCCATTCCTGAGAACGGCCCATCTCCGAGCTGCAGGAAGAGCTCATTCTCGAACTCTGTGCACGAGGCCAAGGCCTTGTTGAGGCCACTCAAGACTCGTCAGAGTTCCCCTCTGTTAGCCCAGAACAAGACCGCCCAGCACAGGGGCTTCTGGGCCTCTTCTTTTGAGGGGAAGGTAGGGAATGGCACAAACCTGGCTCCGAACAATGCCTTCTTGAGGGGAGCCGGGGAGGAGGCGTGGAACCCTCCGAGTGAGCTTTCTGGATTTCTGACCTCAGATGGGGACCCCATCCTGCACATGCGGGTCTGAACCCGTGTGCTTCCCCAGCCACCAGGAGTCAGAGATAGAACTTGAACCCATATCTTCTGGGCTCCATATTGGGCTGCCTCTAGCAACTTATTTTTCAGGCTGCTTTGGATTCGTAGTTTTGTTAGCTTCACCCCATTTCTCTGTTGTTCCCTGGAATAGCAGCCTGAGAGGAGGCCGGGGAGGAGGGGAGAAGCTATCCCCTGTGCACTGGGCCTGGAGGAGAGGAGAGGAGAGCAGGTGCGGCCTCCTTTCCCTGGGGCTCGGCTGAGAGGGAGGCAGGAGGTGGGAGGACGACCCCCCCCTCGCCCCCCAAGAGTCCCGGGGGGGGGCTTTGGGAAGGAGGAGCACCAGCGTGGGGCACCTCACTAGCAACACCAGTGTGGTTCGGGTTGAGCAAATGAAGTTAGAATAAATGGCATTAAAAACAGGTGGATCTCCGGGAGGCGTCGGATGGGTGACCTGCCTGGATTTGGCAGCACGACTTCTCAAGAGGAAGAGCAAGGCTACGCCTGCTCCGGGTGCTCTTGGGAGTGTTGTTGCAATTAGGTCGTCAGGAACTGAGTGGAGCCCAAATGGGAAACGAGGAGGCAAGTAGGGCAGAGCACGGCCCTCGCCGGGCCCCTCTGCCTCTGGCAGCGTCCCCAAATCACAGGGGCTCAGGGGACTGCTGGAGTTGGCTTGAGAAGTTGCATCATTGGATTACTTTTCAAAGGGGAGTTGGGCGATGGCTGCCATCCTTCTTGTTCTTTCTTAGTCATTTTTGTCTTTGAAACCCTGACCTTCTGTCTTGGAATCCATACTGAGTATTGATGCCGAGCCAAGAGTGGGGAGACTTGCCTGAGATGGATCTACAGCCAGATTTGAACCCAGGACCTCTCCTGCCTGTAGGCTGCCCCCAAGGCAGCAATACTTGATGGGCAGTTGTGCTCAGGCTGCTTGTGTGGGTGTCCCTGTCCTGTCCAGGGGTGCCCTCGAGGAGGCCACCGAGCATGGCTCTTGAAATGCAGCCGGAGCCCAGCAGGGGTGCCTGGATGCTGTGTTCAGAGGGAGCCAGCCCCAGCCCCTACATGTGCTCACTGTCCTCCACGGCCTCTTTGGTGGGCTCGGGAGAACCAGTGCTGGGGTTTGGGTGGGGGCCGCTATAGAGCCTCCTCACATGCCAGCCCTGCTTGGTATGGTGGAAGAGTTCAAGGTTCACCAGGACTGTCTGGAGCCCGAGTGAGAGGCCCGGGCTGCCCCCTGCTGGCCTTGGAGGCCGGGTCTTCCGTGAGGGAGAAGTGGCCTTGGCCTTGCTTCTGGCCGCAGGCTCTGCTTAGTCTTCCTTCTTGTCCCCTGGACCCCCAGGCCATGCCCCTGTTTGGCCTCTCCTGCTAGGACTGCTCTACCTCTCCAGCTCCAAGCCCTGAGAGAAGAGGCCGGGTACAGGCGGGCCTCCACCCTGGGGTGGGTTGGAACTTGGTGCTTCCAAAGTATCTTCCACGGGGTGACACACTGTGTTCTGGGGGAGCTTATTGGCTGCAAGGGAGAGCCCAGGGTCGAGGCAGTGACGGTCTGTCAAGTTTCTTGTTTACCTTCTTGTAGCTAGAGAACAGCCAGAAGTCCTCGTCTGTCAGGCTTCCCATTGACCTTTTTAGAAGGCCTCAGGCTCCGTGATGGGATGCAGCCCGGACCTGCCAGAGGACCTGGATTCTAGTCCTAGCTCTGCCTCGGGGACCTAGTCAAGTCCCGCTTGAGCCCTGGGTTCAAATGCCCATTCTGCCGCTCAGAAGACCTTGTCCCCTAGCTCATAAGGCCCAGCCCCTTCTCTGTGAAACTAGGGGTGAATCTGTGAGAGGGAGCAGATCTTAGCCCTGCCTGCTTTAGTTCAGTTTAGCTGATGTTGGTGACACCCTCGGCAGAAATCAGGTACCAGACCAGGAAAACTGCACGGGAGAACTTTGGGGGTTGGAGAGGGAGTTGGGAAAGGCTCCTGGGAGGGGGAGAGATAGTTGGTGGAGCCCCTCCGAGGGGAGGGGAGGGGAGGAGTCTGTTCAGAGATGAAGTGATAGAAAAAACAAGCTACCCAGAAGGAAACCACAGGGTGCTGCGCATGGACCTCGGGGCCCTCTCAGTGTGCCCCGAAATGCTTGATTTGTATGAGACCCATCACAGTCAGGAAGACTCTAGTTAGAGAATGGGGGGAGGTTGGAGAAAGCTTCTGTTAGCGTGACTGGAGCAACCAGGCACATTTCTGGAGCTCGGCCATTTGCCTCTTAATGCTGGGAGGTGGTTTCCTCCGCCTGGGCTTTTGCTTTCAGTTCCAAGAAGTTACTAACAGCTCGTTTCCGAAGCCCTCTGGGGCTTACGAAGGCCCTTTCCTCACAGCCTTGTGAGAGCAGCTCTCCCAGGGCTCTTTATTCCTTTTCCCAGATCAGGAATCAGGCTCGGGAAGATGAGGTGACCTGTAGCCTTAAAGCTAATGAGTGTAGAAGCCCCAGCCCAGCTCCGAGGCCCGAGGAGGGCTCACGTGAACGGTGCAGCCCTGGCCGCCATGCTTTCCCAAGTTTTCCAGCAGTGTCAGAATGTGGGGAGAGGAGTGCTTCAGGAACTTCTCAACAGGCTGGGGATTTGCTTCTCTCTTTATTGCTTCCAGAAGTTGGGCCAAGAGAATGAATAATGGACTAGTTCCATTGGCCAGACCAGTGGCGACTCTGCCCTGGGTGCCCCTGCCTCTGCAGCCCCATCTGCTTCAGATGTTACAAGTGCTCCCTTGCCCGTGCCAGTCCCAGCCCCTCCTCAACTCATATGATAGTTTCATGACTTGTTATAAACTGAAAAATGTATCCCTGAAAGGCCAGCCTTTGGGTATTGAACCCCTCAAACTCAGGCAGGTCTGTGGACAGCATTCTATCTTTGGGCCCATGTTTAAGGCCTTTTGAGGTTGGGGGGGGGACCCACTAAATTCTTGTAGGTCACTAGCTCAGCCTTTAACAACTCAGCACCCATCTCACCGCAGAGAGGAGGGCTTCGCCCTCAGGGAAAACAGAAACAAAATAAACTCAAGGTTTTGATTGGGACTGGCCTTGGCTAATCCTTGATCATTTTTTTAACCGGATAGTTCTTGACCCAGATGTGAAAGGTTTTGTCTTTTGTTGCTGCCTCTAATGAAGCCTGTTAAGATTCCTTGAAAGGCAGAACAAATGAGCTCACTCAACCCTCAGCCATATCAGATGAGACCCCAAATAGACAGACACTTGGCCCTTTGCAAAGGCGTTTACCCGAGAGAGGAAATCCAGCATAGAGCACACCTCGCCGAGGGCTTCCCGAAGGAATGTGACTCCAGAATCCCCAGAGGAAAGATGATGAAGATCTTTGGGTCAGATTATGGCATCGCTAGACAAGCTGTGGAGTTTGTTCTTCTGAGGCACGCAGGACAAATGGACAGATGGCCCAGAATCAGACAGATAGGAGAACGTGGGGGCAGTAATGGGGAGAAAGGAAAGCCAGAAAGGAGAGAAGGGGAAGGAAGACTGATGGGTGTGAGCAAGAGCGGCTTTCGGTAGGGAACTTTGAGTGAGAAAAGGGGTAGAAGATGGCTTCAAGGAAACCGAGGACGAACTGGCCATTTCTCAAACCACTGGGGTGGTGGGCACCCTGGAGGGACTGCCTATACTGATACGGTGATGAAGCCATGTTGGGCAAGACCAAACCCTAGGAAGGAAGGGCCTGCTAATTCTCCTTAACGTTGCACAGCAAACTGGAAATGAGAAGGGCAGCAGCAGCAGGTGTAGACATGCCTAAGGGGGGCTAGTGTTTATTTTTAGTACCAAAGCTCCAGGGCTGAACATGCCAGGCACTCGTTAGATCAGAATCGTGGCTCTCCTTTTGGTTGGATGGCAGATGGCTCCTCTCAGTGGCTGATGGGTATTTTTTTTTTTTTTAACCCTCATTTTTCATCTTAAAATCAATACTCTCTATTGGTTCCAAGGCAGAAGAGCAGTAAGGGTTAAGCAACAGGGATTAAATGACTTGCCCAGGGTCACACAGCCAGGAATTGTCTGAGATCACATTTGAACCCATGTTCCTCCTGTCTCTGAGCCTTGTTCTCAACCTACTCAGCCACTGTCCCTGCTGATGGGTTTTCCCGGATGTGGGCAGAAAGCTCTAGAGCAGGGGTTAATTAATAGGAACTTTGAGTAGCAAAATTATCTTCTAGCCTGGGTTTGACTGGCTGAAAGGCCTTGTCTGAAGGAATGCCCATTTTCTGATCCCCCCCCTTTCCCCCATCTAAGCCCCACAGATTATGGTGTGCTGGCCACCCCCTCCTGCTTTCTTACCGAATTTCAGGATGGGTCATTCTGAGATTTTTTTTACCCCTTGTCCATGTCTTTAGAATGAAAATATGAACTCCTTACTTTGACATTCAGGGCCTGCTCAGACTGGCTCCAACTCCCCATGCCTGTCTTTGCCCTGGCCCACTTCCAGGCTTTTGGGGAAGCCGCCACCCCACCCGCCCAGAATAAGCTCCTGTCTATATGCCCATCTATACTTACTGAAATCTTTCTCCTTTCCAGGTCCATGTCTCCAACTTCCCGCATTCAGCTTTCCCAATTCCTCTCTTTTCTGCCCCTCTGATTTTCTTAGAGAACGTCATCTTCGTTTCCCCTCCATCGTAGTCTGCTTCTTAGCATTTGGCATTTTACATTTTTTTGTTTTAACCCTAGCAGACACGTGTCCATCAACACGCCAACAGCGGCTCTACCTAAGTGCATTTCACTGAAAAGGCGCGTGGCCTTTAGCTTCAGTGGTTTGCTACTCGACATAGTTTTAGGTCTCTGCTTTCTCTCCACAAGTCTTCCTTTGTTTCTCCTTCGGGCTCAGGAATATTCCACTATGTTCTTAGACTTCCTTTTGCTCTTTTATTCCTCATCCATTGCACACGGTTGGTTTCCAGTTTTTCTTGCCACAAATAATAGCATGCTGATATGTGGATGTTAGTGATCCTTCTGGAGGGCTTTCATCTTTAGGGCTCCAGGGTTGAGCCTCGGGTCTGGCCCAGAAGGGCCTTCTAGGTCTTCTCGAAAGGACTGCATGAGGAGGGAAGCAGGCTCTAGGCTGATGGTGCCTCCTAGCTGTCCTTTGTCTCTGGAGCAGTGTAGCTTCCCTTTGGTGGAGAGTTGAGCGCAAATACTGCTCTGCAGGCTTTTTTTTTTCTTTAAGTTTAATTTTTATTATCTTGCAAAACACTTCCATGTTGGTCATTGCTATGAGACGCCCTCATACATGGCCCAAACCCCCAAATCAAACCCCAAATACAGTGATGTGAAGGATGACTCCAGTATTCTCTCTCTGGAGGTGGAGAGCCTTCCTCATCAGAAGCCTTTCGGGATTGTCCAGATCAGTGCATTGCTGAGAGGAGCCAAGTTTTCACAGATAATCGTCGTCTAATGTTGCTGTCACTGTGTACAGTGTCCTCCTGGTTCTGCTTGTTTTGCTCTGCCTCTGTTCCTGTAGGTATTCCCAGCTCTTTCTGAAGTCATGCTGCTCATCATTTCTTTTCTCCTTTTTAAAACCCTCACCTTCCTTCTTAGAATCAGTACTGGGTATTGGCTCCAAGGCAGAAGAGTGGTAAGGGTAGGCAATGGGGGTTGAGTGACTTGCTCAGGGTCACCCAGCTGTGATGTGTCCAAGGCAAGATTTGAACCCAGGACCTCCCATCTCTAGGCTTGGCTCTCCATCCACTGAGGCACCTAGCAGCCCCCATGCTCATCATTTCTCAGAGCACAGTAGTATTCCATCACTATCATCGACCATAGTTTGCTCAGTCATTTCCCCAGTGGACAGCCGTCCCCTCAGTTTCCAATTCTTTGGCATCACAAAAAGAGCTCCTATATATTTTTGTGCAGGTGGGTCCTTTCCCCTTTTTATTCTCTTTTGAGATACAGACCCAGGAGTGCCTGCTGGCTTTACATAGGACAGTGCTGAGACTGTGCGGGGTGGAACAGAGAAGGACCCAGCTCACTGGGGAGATTGAACATGGATGAAGGCCCTTTCCAGCTCTGAGGTGTTTGAACTTGGGACCATGGACACGGGTCTGACCTCCAGCAGCCTTCTTTGGAGTCATTGGACAAGAGTGTGAGCCTCAGTGGGCCTCCATTGGTCTGCGCCTCTACCCCTTCTGACTGTGTATGCCACTGTCACGGATAGTGAGTGGAGGAGTTGTCTGTAGCCGGGTGGGGGAGGCTCAGCTTCCTCTTGAAAAAGGAGTGCCATGGAGTGGTGGCAGAGGGCAGCCGTGGAGCCGACATCCTTGGAGATCTTGAACCCCTGAAACTACATTACCCAAACTCACAGCAAACGATGGGTGTTTCCTGGAGCAAGACTTCCTTGGCCAGGTTGCAGAATGAAGTGGCACATGCTGTGTAGGGCCCCCCCTCTCCGTGCTCCCCCTTCAGAGAGGAGCCTTGCTGTTGAGAAGCTTTGACCACTGGCCTGGCAGCCCACCTGGCGCAGTTGTCCCATCGGTGGGGCAGTGGCTGAACAGGTTGCCATCTGGTTGTGGTGGAGTTGTATAGTGCTATAGGAAATGAGGAGGAGGGGGATTTCCCAAAGACACAGCAGAATGCCCAGGAACTGCTGCAAGGGGGGAAGAACCAGAGGACAGCATTGGGCCCAGGCTCAGCATGCCCACCCGCGGGTCAGCCCCTGCAAAGCCAGGCCTGATGGAGTAGAATTCTCCGCCGCCTTCCTCCTTTTTTGCTCTGGTATGGGATGTGCCGATATGGAAGCGTGTTTTATAGGATTTCACATGTATAGTTAAGGGGATTTTGCCTGCCTTCTCCCTAGGCGGGAGACGGTGAGAGTGTGGAACTCAAAATTGAAAAAGAAAATGTTAAAAATAACAGGGAGAGTGAGTGCCCAAGGCCTAGCAGTGGAGGACCGTGTTGAACGTGGCACAGGCAGCTGGGGATGCCTTGTAACGAGGCAAGTGTCGGTGGAGTTTATAAAGCTGACCTGGCTGGCGTGAACATGGACCCCAGAGTAGATGCTGACGGGGCCTGTCCACACCTGGGCCCGGGAAAGGCAGAGCCTCAGGAGGACGGGGCTTGTTTCCCAAAGAATTTGGAACAGACTCAGTGCCCATCATTTGAGGTTGAGGTGGCTGCATGAATGTAATCAAGCTTGAGAAGACATATTTGAATGTCTAGTGACTAATTCTCTAGCACCTACTGTGTGCCCAGCACTGTGCCAAGCACTTACTATCTCTTTATTTCCTCAACTCCAGAGAGGGAAGTGCTATGATTCTCCCCATTTCATAGGTGAGGAAAATGAGACACATGGGTAAAGTGGCTTGCCTAGGGTCTCACAGCTAGGAAGTGTCAAGAGACCAGATTTAGATTCAGGTAATGTCCAAGCTTGAGTCCAAGGAGCAGCTGGAAACATGTCCCTTCTATACAGAGGTAGGAATCTGGAAGGTGTAGAAGATAGCGTTTTTCCTTTTAACCCATACCTTTTGCCTCAGTATCAATTCTAACAATTGAGTTTACAGGTCGTAGAAAGTCAAAAGCTAAAAATGTTCAGAGAGCAGAGGTGGCTTGGTCAGGGTTCCATAGGCCATTCGTGTATTCAAGCAGACTCATTTGCTACTTTCTGGTGTGGCACAGAGAGCTAAAATTGGCCTGGTCCTCAGCTGTTCTCTAAAGCAATGACCCCGAGGGGATCCCCAGCCCCTGCTTGGAGGCCCACCTAGAGTGAAGGAAGACTGGACCTTCCAGGAGGGCCCCCTCCTCAGTACACACACTTGCCGCACCCAGCAGTGAGCCGAGGACTTGAGTTTGCCCATCTTTCAGCTCCCCCGAGACCATCACATCTTGTCCCTTTCCCAGATCCAGGCTTCGGTGGCCTGGTTTATGTCTGAGTTCCACGGCAATGAGGGATCTCAGGGGGAAACAGTTGAAAATTCCCCGCTCCTCAGTAGAGGAGTTGCTCACCCTGAAGTCGACCGGTCACCGGGATAAATGAGAGAAGGGGAATCTGACTGTCCCGCCCTCGGCAGGCATCAGAACAAGATGCACTGAGGATGAATCATGACAGGTAGAGATTGCCAGAGGCTTCGTGGTGAGAAGCGAGAACAGGGGCGAGCGATAGGGAGGGCGGGCAATGCTGTACAGAAAAGTGGGCTTTTCCAGTTTTATTGGGACCGTGACAGGCACCAGCAAGGATGAACATTTCCTCAGGAGAAAAGGACTTGGCGTGTGTAACCCCAGATCTCCAGGGCATCAGAAGAGCCACGACTGCCCTGCTCAGCTTGGCCCCCTTCTGCCCTTCATCCTACTCACTTCTATGTATTTGAAATACTTCTGACTCTTTTATTTGTCATCACTGCCACCCTCACAACCACCCCAATAAGCCCTCCCTTGTGACAAGTAAGGATAAAGGCAGGAGGAGGTCCTAGGCTCAGATACTTCCTAGCTGTGTGGCCCTGGGCAAGTCACTTGACCCCTTTTGCCTAGCCCTTAATGTTCTTCTGTCTCGGAACCAATACACAGTATTTAAAATAAAACAAAACAATTAGGGCTCAAGGGTACTGATAACCCAAATCAGATAGGATGGGGCCATATTTGGGTTCATAAGAAGGCCTGAAAGCAATAAGCTGCTATTTTGGTTGGGGGGAGTCATGTTTCCTGAAGTCAGTGTTGTTGGCATGTGTTCCTTGCTCGGATCTTACAGGCCTCCTTGCCCCTCTGGTAGAAGGATGTTCTGTTCTGCTGAGGGCAGGTCTGTGTTCGATGAAATCCAAGTGTCCCGCGGGCCTTCAGGTAGGGGCACTTACTAAGAGAATTATTTGTGGAAAGACGTAGGAAGTGGTAACTTAAAGTTAGTTGTCATTTTTCTTCTAGCTTGGAATCACTAAATATTGGCTCCAAGGCAGAAGAGCAGTAAGGGCTGGGCAGTGGAGATGAAGTGACTGGCCCAGGGTCCCCCAGCCAGGAAATATCTGAGGGCAGATTTGAAGCCAGAGGCTTGGCCCTCCATCCATTGTGCCTTTTCATTGAAGAGAAGAGACTGACCTCCCTTTCTTCTTCCCAAATAGGTTGGCGACATTGTGAAAGTTACAAGGATGAACATCAACGGTCAGTGGGAGGGAGAAGTCAATGGCCGCAAAGGGCTCTTCCCTTTCACACACGTCAAGCTCATTGATGCTCAGAATCCGGACGAGAGCGAGTGATTCCTGTTAGCCGTCGTATGCTGCTGCTGCTGCTTCATGCTCTGGCTCTCATTAGTAGCATCCTCTGAAATGGGATTCCATTCTCTCTCCCAGGCAAGCTAGGGAGCGTAGCCCAGCTCTCCAGCTTGCTTCAGTTTGATGGTTTCTTTCTGCACATCTGGAATGCACACGGCTGGCAGTCTTTGGGCATCTGTATCATCACGGGATTGACTCAGACTTAGCCATTGTCCGACCTTTTTGGATCTTAAGCTGGAAAGCCCTGGTGGAAGCACACGGACAGGCAAAAACATTGAAGAGGAGGAAGGAGTCTCTTTCCCCCACTCAGATGCTCCCTCCGTTTCATCCCATTGAACTCACTTGGAGAAAGAAAGCATCTGAGAATTATACTTGAACTGGGCGCACCGCTTCTCCTCAGAGCAATACTCATTGTGCCGTCTTGGGCTTTTTGGCAAGGGGAGATGGTGGAACTCTCCAGGAAGAGGGGAGAGTTCTGGCCTGTCCCAGTAAAGGCTGAACTGGGTCTTGGGAAAGGACGAGGCACTGGCGTGTGCATTCTGAACAGTCACCGATGACAGGAAAGAACTTTGGAGCCGAGGCCTGTCTTTATACCATGTCTTCACTGTAAATGGTTGCCTGTTTTGCCATGTGCTGAGCAACAAAATCCTATTTAATTCCATCTTTACAAGCACTGTAAAACCACACGCGCACACACACACACACACACACACACCCATTTTATTTTATTGTTTTGGTCTGCTTTCAATGAATGCCCACTCTAAAGGAGAACCAGGAGCCACTTCTGTAAACGAGATTGTTTTCAGGACCTCCGATTTGAGTCCACCTTCACAGCCTTTGTCCTTGCCCTTGGAAGGGGCTGGAGAGAGCAGGCCAGGCAGGCTCCAGGCTATATCGGGGCTGCACTGTCACCAGCTGGGAGACAACTGGGGCTCCTTGAAGCAGGCTCATGGGGTGCAGGAAAGGCCGGGAGAGGAAGAGCGGGTACTTAGCAGACCAGCCCCACCCACAGAGCTTTGTTAGGTCACTCATGGCAGTATCACGAAGCATTCAGACTCCATCTTGGGAAATTTTCACTTACTTACAGAAACACAAACTTGACGATAGAGAAAGCCCCTTCGGTAGTGAATGGATCTTGTGGTGGGCCCTCCCTACGGCCTTTTTCAGCCTTTCTATATTAGTGTGTTCTGTGTTGTTGAGCCAAAGCTCTTAGGCTTACGGAATGTTAGAACTGGAAGAGACACAGCATGCAGACTCCTCCGCTACAAGCCGCCCAGGTCACTTCTCCACACGAGGAAACCAAGGCTGGGCCCCTGAGTCAGGTCTGCCTCCCAGTGCTTCTCTGCCCTCCCGCAACACACTGCCTCTCTTAGTGACCGCCCACACCCCCATGGGACGGAAGACAGGGCTGCCCGACTGCCCGATGGATGGGGTTGTGCTCGTGAACAGAATGAAGTGACTTCACCGTGGGCTGTGAGCGGGACGGCCTACTTCAGAAATGCCTTCTCTTCATCTGATGATTCCACAACTACTTGAAGCTATGTAGCAATCTGTCCTACTGCAAAAATGCCCTTTGTGGCGCCCCTCGTTCTGCCATTAACATCCAGCCCAAAGCACAGGCGTCCTCAGCCGACGGCCACCCCTTTTCCTGCCTTCGCTGGTAGACTTGTCTGGGGTCGCGCTTGCCAAAGAGGCCTCCTGACTGACCCTGGCATTTGGGAAAATGGGCAGGCCTGCTCTTTGTCAGCTCTTGCAAGACAAAGAACTAAGGTGTAGACTATACTTAGCTCCGTTTAGCAGCAAGCCCGTTCCCTTCAGGAGTTAAGCATTCTAGGGCCTCTCTTCCTTTGAACTGCTCTTCCTAGGACTCATCTTCTTGTCCTATATGGGCTGATGTAGGTCACTGAGGCATAGATCAAAACATTAGGAGGGCAAGGGCCTCTCCCCGTATTTATTCTTTACACTAAAATGCATGGATTCGCAGAAGGAAGGGTGCTGCCCAGAGAGGACGATCCAGTATCAAGGAAGAGAACACAGTCACTTTGTTCTTCCCCTTTTAGAGTCCAGGGCCATTACAACTGGACTGGGCTCTAGAGGAGAAGCGGGTCAGTGGAGCAGAACAAGTTCTAGGTTCAGATCTTACCCCTGCTGCTCTCTGGCTTGGTGACTTAGGATGAGTCCCTTCCCCTCTTTGGGCCTTGGTTTCCTCCTCTGTAAAGTGAGGAGATTGGACTGTTGAAGACCTCTTAGTGGCCCTTCCAGCTCTTCAAGTCTTCTGAGCCTGTGCTCCTAAACAGCTGCCCAGGACGTGAACGAGATGAGCCCCCCATGCTCGCCCCCAGCTTGCAGGCTAGGCTTCCTGAAGGTGGGCATCCTGGGTTACCCTGCCTGCCCTGAGGTTTGTTCTCTGCCCTGGGAGGATTGCATGCGCTCCATGGGCAGGGGTTTCCCCTTGAGCTGCTCCTCGTACTGTTTGCTCCCATCCCTGCTTTGTCTTTGTCACCCCAATCTTTGGATGTCCTGTGAGCCATCACTGCGGTCTGTTTGTCCTTTGGTTTTGCAGGCAGTTGGTGGATTCCGAGGCCATTTGGTTCAATGCACTGTTAAGGGCTCATGCTCCACCCTTGTTTTTCTGTCATTCATTGAATTGTGAGTGTGGCTGCTGGGGTTTTCAGCCTCAGTTGCCTCCCTGGGCCCTGGAGGTGAGGTGGGCAGTGTCATCTGGCTGGGGTCATTCATCCCATGTGCCAGCCTTTTGTGATTCTGGGTCAGTCCAAAGGGGGCTTCTTCCCCTTTCTCCAGGCCCATTGCGCCCTGCCTCCATGCTCAGACTTATTCTCGACCACTTACAACTGGTCAAGTACTTTCTAAAGACAATATAAATGTGGAAGCAGCCCCTGGAGGGCCCGCCAAGATGAATCTTCCCAAGTGTCTCTTGGGAAGGAGGCGGCCGTTGACTTTGGTTTTAACCCAGTATTCACCACTAACACTTCCTGTAGACTGAGTGGAGAGAGCTGCCTGAAGTCTGGCTTAGGGAGGAGCGGAGGAGCCCAGGAGAAAGAAGCTCATTGTGTGCAGCTCACCCTAGGCTGCCACCACTTGTGCCTGAGCAGGAGACGAGCGATCCCTCTGCAGGAGGGACGGCAGCCTTGCTTCAGAGACAGTCGTCACCGTGTTCTCCAGCCCCTGCAGGACAGATGACTCTTTGAACCTGTAACTTAAAAATCATGAATTTCAGGCAATAATATTTTCTCTGTAAGCTTTTAAAATTATTTTTGGGGGATCATAGCTTGTTTTATTTTGTGCTATAAAATTAACAGTATTAAATGACTTCTATTCTTAGAATACATCGAGTGTCTTTTCTTAACAGCTTTGGTGCCTTTGTCTTCTCATGCTTCGTTGGTTCCTTAGGACTGGCCCCAACATCCATGCCAGTGTTTGTCCGCTGCCTGAATAAACCTCTTTGGGGGGATTTCCTGAGGCTCTCCAATGTACCTTGGCTGCATGTACACATACCCTTCCTGAAGACTCTGTCTACAAAGAGGCAGAGTTGTGAAGCCCCATTGAAACGTTAGCTCCCAGGCCTGGACTGGGCAAAGAGTGTTGCTGACCAAGGACCTTAGAGCCCAGGCTGGCTCACTTGTTTTGGGGATCCCTCAGACATCTCTGGAGGTCTCCAGAAGATAAAGCTGTCCAGCTCTCTTCTCTTCCTTGAGTTCCTAGGCCCCACACCTCCATCATCCTTCAGAATAGCCCATTGCCAGCTCTCTGCTTTCAGCAGCCTGCTCAGCCTTCCTAAGTGGGGTCCCCAGGCTCCCACCTGGCCCACTCTGAACACGTTGCCAAATTAATCTTGGTCATGAAGTGTTCTGGGAAGAACCTCGTTGGCTTCCCATTCCGTTTTCCTCTCCTGGACAGAGCTCTGAACCCGAGTCACAAAATGGGGCTACATGAGCTTCATTCTTGGGGGAGTCGCTAGATCTCAAGCTCGCCTGCTTGTGAAATGTGCATTCTGGCCAGTGTGTCAGCCTTCCTCAGGGTTGTCAAGGGAGTGAAGGGATTTTATAGACTAGAAAGCACCATCTGTAGGCCACAAAGTCAGACCGGATCAAATCTGAGCTACTCAGGACAGGCCTCGGGCCCCAGACCCCTCGGGCCTTTCACTTCCCCCACCCGCTGTGCCCTCCAAATGCTGCCCAACTTGCTGTTTTCATGAAATAAAAAAGGCAGCAGCTCTATTACCTTCCCCTTTAAGGTTCACAATCACCCTCCCCGCGAGTGGCTAGTGAGGCCTGGGGCCCGGTTACTGTTGGCTGCGGGTCGAGGCTATTTCTAAAGGCTCTTCTGGCTCCAAATCAGTGGTCCGGTGACATGGACTCGACGCCACAGGCCAACCCACAGCCCCAGTGGATTCTGATGGTCTTCAATGGCGCCATCGTCCCCATTTCAGATGGAGGAGACGCCCAGCTGAAAGGCCAGCGTCCTAGGTTGGCCTGGAGCCTGGCTCTTCACTGGATCCAGCTTCTCTGCCTTTGAGAACTTCATGGATTCCCTGATCAAGTTTTGAACCTTTTTCAGTGTGAAGACATCTACACACCTAGAACCCTTGTGGCTTGAAGGGAGGGAGTTTGTGAGGCCCTCGAGCTCTGATACATGACTTCTATTTTACAGAATGGAAGTGGCCCGAGCCTTCTGCCTTCTGCCTAGTCGCTCCCGCTGGTTCCTGGTTCCAAGTGGGGAGGCCGTGTTCCTAGGGAGCCTGCGGTTTGGGTTGCATTTGTCTGAGGCCCGAGCCTGGGAGAACCTGTGGCGATTCTGAGGGTTTGAGGCAGCTTAGAACACTGGAGGAGGGGCTCTGGCGGGCAAGATAAAGGGCGAAGAGCCCCAATCCTGGGACCGGCTTAGCCCAGGCCTGCAGCCTGCCTTCAGGGAGCTCAAGCCACGGTGGGGACAGGAACAGGAACAATGGGCCTGTGGGAGGCAGCTTGTGGGAAGCCCAAGAGAGGTCTGGGTGACGTGAGGAGGATGTGCAGCAGGAAGAATGGCGGGCAAAGCCGGAGGAGGGAGATGGGATCCCAGCTCTTGCCACCCGCAGAAATAGTGCTGTGGGGGTGGCCTCCTGGGCAGGGGCACAAAGCCAGAGCTAACTGATGGCCCACATCCTCCTGGGAGCTAAGGCTGGGCTGACATCAGGACCCCACTAGGGTGTTCTTGCCAGACACCGGAGCGGTGCGCCGTTCCCTTCTCCAGTTCACTTGATTTGAGGAAATGAGGCAGACAGTGAAATGACTTGCCCAGGGTCACACACACAGCTGGTGCGGACCGGAGGCCACGTTTGAATGCTGGAAGATGAAGCCTTTCAACTCCAGGAGACCCAGCACTCTTTGCACTCTGGCGCCACCTAGCCGTGGGAGTGGGGATCACCTGCAGGAGTTCTAAGAGCCCCTAACGAGAGAGGGTGGGGTGTCACTGCGGACTTAGGGGGTAATGTAAAAAGGTGGGGCACCAGGGATGTAAAATGTGACCTAATGGTTTGTGGGTACACACTGGGTTGAAGGAGAGACAGGACCAGCCAGGATAGGGAGGCCAGGGTCTTTGGAACCAGCAGGCAAGGTAAAGGTTTTTTTTTAACAGTTTAATTATGATTAAATAAAGGTGGGGTAGGGGATTCTGCACTTAAAACCCTAAAGGGCAAATCACAGGGCAAGGGGAGGACTTGTCTTACTCTAATTCTAATTGATCTAGGCCAGTTAGAGCGCAAAGGAGCAGTATGGTAGTCATTGGGAAGGCTGCTTCAGACCTGGTTCCAGCCAGGTTTGACCAGCACAGCTAAAGGGGCTGAGGATGGCTTTGAGGGTTCTCCCGGTAATCCACAGATGATCACAGGATGCCAAGAGCCAAGGTGGTCCAAGGTACCCAAGTAGGGAGAGTGCTTGAGGTGCTGTCCGCCAGATCCCAAACTCCTCCTCCACTTGGTGCAGCTCTGCAGGTCTTGTCCACTTGCTGAGGCCTCCACCACTCAGGATCCCAGGGAATCACGATGCAGGGTGTCCTTTACTCTGAGATCTTCCAGGGTTGGCAACAGTTATGTCCCATCTACCATGGAGAGCTTCTCTCTAAGAGCACAAGCAACTTCCTGTTCCTTCATTCCTTCTTGGAATGCTCCAGCCCTTCCTGCTAGGTCCAACACTGTTACTAACCCTAAATAAACCCTCACAACAGTAATATGGTGCTGGGGGCCTAGAACAGAGGGAGCCAGAGCTCAGAGAGGGGTGGCAGGGCTGGAGGGAGCCTAGAACTGGGGGTGGCAGGGCTGGGGGAGGCCTGAGAATATATCAGATTCCCTCATCTGTAAAAAAAGGGAATAATAACAATTGTGGCCAGCTCCCAGGGCGGTCCTTGGGATAAAAACTTCAAAGGCCCGTGTAAAGGGCAGCCATGAATAGCCCCCGTGGCCTCCCCTGCCCTGAGCCCAGTTCCCGGGTGCCAGGCACAGCTAGCCAACTGAATGAGTGGCTGGCCATGCCTTTGGGGCCAAGAAGAGCAAGTGCCCTCAGTCAAGCGCCTGTGACTCATGGGATGGGCGACCCTCAGTGATAGCCTAAACTCGAGGGGCAGAGACGGGGCCAGGCTGTGCTGGCAGAGCACGGCGTTCCCTCTGCCAATGACCTGGCTGGTCTCTCCCAATCGTTTGGCACTTCCGGAAGCCAACGAGCTGGCGGCACCAAACCCGCTTGGGGTCCTTGGGCTGACCGTCCCCAGACCTTTCGGGGAATCCCATCAAGGGCCAGTCTCGGGGGCCTCCTCCTCCTGGTCCTCTTCCTCTGTGTGTTTGCCAGCGAGTCCTCCACCTTCCCCCACTGTCCATCGCCGGCCATGGCACTCTGGGCGGATGCTCACTGCTGGGTTTTCAGGCTCGGGGCCTTTGCTTTTCTCCTGGTGGGCCTCTTCTTCCCAGGATCCCCCTGGAGTCCCCTCCGTTCCTCCCGAGGGTGATCCTTCCACCAGGAAGCACATGTTTGGGAAGCAGCTGCTCTGGGGTCCCGCGAAGGCCCCCCGCCAGGGGGGGGGCAGGGCTGAGCCGAAGCTCTGGCCTCGGGTTTCCCTGTCAGAGAGGCTGTGGCCCCGCCCCCCCGGAGGGGCACAAACTACGGCAAGTGGCCAGGGAGAGCCGGAGGTGGAGATGGGTAAAGCCTGTCAGGCCCAGGGTAAGAGCACAGGCATCGGCCGGCCCTGGGAGATGGCGCCAAGCCCTGAGTCATGAAAGAACGAGGGGGACCCCTGGGGGCGGGGTGGGGGGGATGGAGGGGCAGGAGGGCCCGGGCACAATCTGGCCTGGCCGCTGCTCTGGAAGCTCACAGGCTGCCGCCTGCCTCAGTCTCCTCGCCACAAAGCCGGGCTGGGAGGTCCGAGAGGCCCAGCCGCGGATTCCCGCCACGGGGTGTTCAGGACCTCCCGGGGTGGCTGGGAGTGGGGAGGGGAGGCGGGGCACGGGGCGTCCCTGCCGGGCGGCCGCTTCCATTTTGGGGTGGGGGTGGGGGGGCTCCTGCGCGCAGAGAGCGCTGCGCTGTCCGCCCCGGCGCTCTGGCCCGGGAGTCAGGCCACCCGCTGGAGGGGGGACCTCAGAGCGGCCACTTCGGGGCGGCCCGTTCCCGGCGGGCCTCTGTGCAGGAAGGGCCCCCGGGCGTTGGCGGAGCACCTACTGTGTGCCGGCCCTTCCCAGCAGCCCCGAGGCAGGCCCTGCTGTTACTTGGCCCTCGCTTCGCCCTCGGAATTCGGCTCTCCCTGATCCCCCGCTAGAGCTCTGACCCGGCCCCCTTCCGCCCGGCCTCTCTAAAGTGGGGGCTCCGACCCTCGTCTTCCCATGTCTGCCGCCAGGTGGCAGGCGCGCCCCATTGCCAGCGAGGCGTTCCTAAAGGCTTCCCCTCCCCCAACGCTGAGGCGAGCCCTCAGGCGCCTCCGGCTGAACGTAGGACCCCCCCAAAGACCCCCGAGTTGGGCCAGTGCAGACCCAGGAGGGCAGCCGGGAGGAGGGAGCCGGGGTGGGGGCCGCCGAGAGACTGCAGCGAAGAGGCTCCTCCCCGCAGGAGCCCAGGGGCCGCCCCAGAGGCTGAGCAGTGCCGGAGGGCAGGGCAGGGCAGACAGGGGCGCGCATGCGCACACGCAGAGTCAACTCTGATAGGGCCGTGGGGTCTCTCCGGCTTGCTTGGGGAGCTGTTCCTGGAACAAGGCTGCAGGGTGGCGTCCTAAATGGAGGGCCAAGCCTGGAGCCCGAGGTCCCGGCTCCGAAACTGGCCTCAGACGCTTCCTAGCTGGGTGACCTTGGCCCAGTCACTTCCCCCGTCGCCTAGCCCTGACACCCACACACAGTACTGATTCTAAGAGAAGGTGAAGGTTAAAAAAAAGACCTGAGTTCAAATTCAACCTCGTGTTTACCAGCAGAGTGACCGTGGCCAAGTCACTAACCCCTGTTTGCCTGCTTCCTCATCTGGAAAATGAACTGGAGATGACACCGCCAAGCACGGCGGATCCCTGCCTGCACCAGCTGGGCACGGGCAGCCGGAGGGGGGCATTTTTTGTAAGAAGCGGCTCTGCCCAACGGGAGGCTTTTATCCTGCCCGGGAAGCCGCCTCCTCCTGGGGTCCCCTCATCTCTTCCCCTCTCCGCTCAGGGCTGGAGGTGTCATTGGCCCCCCGCTTCTCCCCCAGGCTCCCCTCCCCACCATTCCTGGGCCCTGCCTCAAGGGGTTCCCCTTTCCCCCAGACCTCGATGCTGTGTCTGAGGCCAGATTGGAACCCAGGACTCGGACCCCCTTGTACTTGGCATGCTCCGCCCCTTCCAAGTGCCCAGACTTCCTGGAGGCTCCACTCGGGTCCCCCCACCCCCATCCTGTTGTCTCCTGGTGGCCCCAGCCCTGGCTGAAATCTCTCAAGGGACAGCTGGAGCCCCCTCCTCCGGGAAGTCTGCCTGATGGTCTGGACACACATCTCTGAAGCAGATTCCCGGCACATGCTGGGGAGGCCTGTTGGCGCCCCCCCAGGGGGAGAACGTGGGAGCCTGCTGCTCCCCCAGAGCGGTCCTGAGCCGCTGGAGCCGCCGTGGGTGCCGACGCTGACCCCTAAGGCCAGCCTGGGCCAGTGTGGCAGAGCCAGGAGAAGCTGGCGCCCTGCTCTGCCAACTCCCCCGTGGCACCTGGCATCAGCCCTCGAAGGCGGCTCCTCATTTCTAGTTAAGGGAGGCTGAGAGACTTGCCCAGCAGGTGCCCCAGGCGGGACTTGAATTCAGATCTTCCTCTATCTGTGCGTCTGTCCGTCCATCTGCCCAACCAGCTGGGGAGGTGGCCATGATGAGTCTTCCCCAGGGGCCGAGCCTGGGCCCTCGGGTGTGGCGTCCCCTGACCAGGCTGGGGGCTCCCTTCTGCCCCCTCCCCTTCTGAAACACGGCAGGCGCCTTCGGTTTGCCGACGGACACTTGCCCCAGAGCCCAGCGTCCGTTCTGGCCCTGTGGCCGCCCCGCCGGGCTCTCGATGCCGTTTCCCTCCCCGGGTCGGCTCCCGAGTCTCACAGCGGGTAGGGGGTGCCCGTGGCCAGCACGAGGCAGGCCCGTTACCTGCTGCCCGAGGCCGGGCAGGGGCAGTGCCAGGGTCGCGGCCCACAGAAGCCACGCCATCAGACAGGAGACAGTTTTTATTATCAGCCACAGAGCGGGCAGGGGGCGGAGGAGGAGGGCTGCCAGGGGCACACGGCTCTGCCAGCCAGAGAGCTGGGGGGGCGACCGACTCCCCAAACCCGAGCCCCCTCCAGGAGGGAGAGGTGGAGGGGCGGGCCAGGAAAACAGGAGAGAAGGGGAGGAGGAGAAGGAGAGAGGGAGGCCCAGCGGAGGCACCCGGAGAGGCCGCGGTCAGCTGCGATTCCTGGCGGAGCTTAAACCAAGCCACTGACCACTCTCCTAGGGCCGGCAGAGCCCCTCCTCCCCGAGCCAGGCAGACCTCATCACTCAGGCCTCCCTTGGAGGGGCCGGGCCGGGCCTGAGTCCAAGAGGAGGACGCTGACCGCGCTCACCAGCAGGCGTAGGAGAAGATGGGGCACTGGCCCCAGTCTGTGGAGGCCCCGTCCAGGGGAGGGAAGGGCCGGGGCTGGCCAGGGGCAGGGACCAGCCACGGGCCGGGCCCGGCCTCTGGGCCGTACGCCGAGTACAGGGGACCGTGCGGCCCTGCTTTGTCCGGCAGCTGTCGGACCTCCGGCTCGGCCCCGGCCGGCCCCGGCTGGGGCCGCCGATCGCTGCCAGGAACCGCTTCCCACAGGCCGGGGCTGAAGTCCTGGAACCTGCCGGGGAACAAAGCGGGAGTCTGAGGGAAAGGAGAGGCCGAGGGCAGAGCGGGCACGTCCCGAGCCCTCTGGCCACCTGGATCGTCCCGACTCTTCCCTTCCTGCCTCAGTCTTCTCGTTCCAATGGGAGCCTCACTGAGGCAGGGAGGAAGGGACGCCACACACACGGAGTCTCCGGCTCACTCTTTTAGGCTTCGTTAGAACCATTTATTCTGGGGCTGGCTGGGTAGCTCAGTGGCTTAAGCCGGGCCTGGAGAGGGTGATCCTGGGTTCCAACGTGGCCTCAGACCCGTCCTTGCCGGGTGAGCCTGGATAAGTCACTTCCCCCCACTGCCCGGGCCCTAAGGACAGAAGCGAAGGGGGCTCGAATGCAGATATGTGTGCGTTTAAAGTATTGGTTTGGGAGATTCAGACCCAAGAGGAACATGGCGTCCAGGAGCCACCTGGGCTCCACGTCCGCCCCTCGGCTTGGGTGCCTGGTATGCAGCAGGCACTCAATGGATGCAGATGTGGGCCTGCAGGACCCCTGGGACCCAGCTGGGCCAAGCCCGCTCCCTGCTCTGATCTCACTGTTCCTGCCAGGGGTTATCTGGGGTCTTCCTGGCTCCAAGACCCGCACTCTGTGGCAGAATTTGAACTCAACTCTCCTGACCACCAGAGCCTCAAGGCTGATTTCCCCTCATGTTGCAGATGAAGGAGCTGAGGCTCAGAAAAGCGAGAAAGTGTCCGAGGCAGAATTCGAACCCAGGATCCCAGCAGCTGGGACTACTGTTTCCCAGCTTGTCCCAAAGGCTTCAGCCCAGCTTCCTCCTGGGTTCTACAGACTTCTTAGTGCCCGAGAAGGGGAGCCAGGAGCCGGCCTGCTCACCTGTACGCAGGGTAAGGACCAGGGCCGGTCCCCGCTGCTTCTCCTGGGGGCCCCTCTGTCCCGGTCATCCCGCAGGGCCCCCAGAGCAAGGAGAACCTGCTGCCATTGACCGGCCCGGAGCCACCCCTGGCCTCGGCCTGCTCCTCAGCATCCTCCTTGGTCAGACCTGCCCAGGGAAGACATGGAAGAAGAAGGGCCAGAGGGCCACAACCCCCCACCCCCACACCATGCCCTTCCCTGCCCCCCCCCGTGCCTCAGTTTCCCCCTTCCTCCCCAGAGGAAGCCCCTCCCCCACTCACCAGACTGCTCCGACTCAGGGCTGTTCACGAGCTCCCCGAGCCGCTCCTTCTTCGGGCCCTGGCCTGGGCTAAGTCTGGGGGCCCTGGACAAGGGGATGGGCCTGTTGGGCCAGCTCCTCCGGGAGGAAGCAGGTGAAGGAGCCCCCTGGCCAGACCCTGCTTACCTCCTCGGCTTCCTCCCTTGTTCCCGGAATCCTTTCGCAAAAGGATTGTTGTCGATCTTGAGCTTCGTGATCTTCAGGAAGGAATAAAGTCACACTTACGAGGATAAGTCATGGTCAAGGCCGTCCCCTGATCTGACTGCCTGGGGACCGGGCAAGCGGCTCCCGAGTCCAGCCCAGCCCCAGGCAGAGGCCAGAAGATGCGGGGTTGTGTTTGCTGCCTGAGCTCACAGGGACTCACCGAAGTCTCGAGCAGGAGACAGGAACAGAGGCCTGTGTTTTTAGTCTCTTGGGGGGAAGAGAAGCGGGGAGGTGGCCACTTGGGGTCCCAGGCCCGGAGCTGGAAGCCGGGCAGCTACCTCATTTTATAGATAAGGGAAACAGAGGCCCAAAGGCTCACCAAGGGGAGGGGAGGGGAGAGGAGGAAAATCCTGGGGACAAATGGAAATAGGAAGATGGGTGCAAAAACAGGGCCTGCTCTTGGGGTCACAGGCTTGAGGCCTTCTCAGGTTGGAAGGCCCTGAATGGGGAGGAGTGGCCTCGTCCTGGCCGCTGCTGCTTAGGCCTTGCGCAGGGAATGGTGCCCCAAGCAGAGCGGGACACGTAGGGCAGGGGCTTTGGACATCCCTCCCCACTCTGAAATCCCAAGCCAGGGGTCTGCTGGCTTCCCCCTCCCCTCCTGGCCTGTGGCTGGGGGTGACTCCTCAAGCCTCCTCCCACAGGCCCCTCCTCTTCCAAGAAGCCTCCCAGGGCCCATCCCTTCTTTGCCAAGGCCCCCATCAGCAAATCTCGGAAATTTAGAGGTAGAAGGGAATGAATGAAAGAATGAATGAATGAATGAATGAATGAATGAATGAATGAATGAGGCACTTATTTACTCAGCTGAGAACTGTGCTGAGGAAGTGTTGAGGCCACAAATGCAAAACCAAGATAGAGCTAAGTGAGAGGAGGCCAGGGCAGGGTTCTTGGTGCCCCAGCAGTGCAGGGCCCGACTTGAATAGGTGTCTCACCCCTCCTGGTGGGCCCTTCAGTTTCTGGGGGAGGAGTGTGCCCTGGGCCCCCCCACCCCCACCCTGACCCTCTCCAGGCCCATCCTGGCGGCAGAGCCCAGTAGCAGGGGTCCGCAGGGAGGAATACCTGCTCGTTCTGGTAGGCTGTGACGGAGATGAAGACCGTCTGGGGGAAACTAAAGACTTGGAAGAGATTCCAGCAGACATTGAAGAGGTCATCAGCCTGGACCACAAGGAAGCGGGGCTGGTAGCGGTGCATGGAATGGAGAATGATCTGGGGAGACAAGGTTGACCCAAGGGGCTGGAGGACCAGGCCTCTCTCTCCTCCCGGGCAGGCACCCTTCCACTGGGAAATCCTGAGAATTGGGGATTCTTGCCTCTGAGTGGGATGGGATCCTCCCTTCCCCACTTTCTCACCCTTCCCTCTCTCCCCACCCTCCTTTCTAGGGGAAAGAGGAAGGTCAGTTGTGGCTGCCTCAGGAGGTAGTGAGCTCCTGGTCCCTGGGGGGCTCCGAGCAGAAGCTGGATGACCTCTCCTCAGGGAAGGCTCAGGCGGCTCTTGGTCAGAGAGAGGTTGGGACTGGATGGTGCCCAGGGACTACTTCCAGCTTCTCGGTTCTGGGGATCCTGGGCTGGGGACTTATGGGGAAGGCAGGGATGGAGGGTGGGGGGGCACCGCTTACGTGGCCGTGCTGGTCCAGCGTGTTGTTGGTGAGCTTCATTTTGTGGAAGGATACCGGCTCCTTCATCCAGTGGCTGCCGTAGGCTGGTGAGTCTGGGTGGATGTAGGAGCGGCCAGGGAGCTGAGGCTCGGCCTTGCCCGCCACCTCCCACTGGTCTTTGGCCCACTGCAGCAGGACACAGAGGGGCCTAACTGAGAGTGGGCAGTGAGTGGGCACTGCCCTTCCCAGTGGGCAGCAGGCCTTAAAGGTCATCAAACCCCACCCCCAGAGGAGGAAATGGACCAGAAGCGAGACGGTCCTCCAACGAATGGGGGGAGGGGACAAGTTCAGGGGGGCCTGGATCTGGGCCTCCTTTCCCAGAAGTCTCTGGTGCTGGGGGGCTCCGGCTCACCCCCACCCCATGTTACGGGGCCCGGGGCAGGACAAGTACCTTATACCTGAAGTTGTCCACAGACACAAAATCAACCAGCACCACGTACTTGAGGTAAGGGACCAAGCCGGAGAGCCTGATTTTGCACTGAGGGAACATTCGTCTGTAGGAGTAGAGTCAGGGGGCCATCAGTCCCCTCGGGGGGAGCCTGCGTGGAATCCTCTTTACAAGGAAGCCCGGCAGGGGCCCCCAGTCCAGGACAGGGCAGGCTTCAGAGTAGGACAGGATTGAAGCTCTGCCTTGGAGGTCATCTTGTCCATAAGCCTCGTTTTACAGAGAAGGAAACTGAGGCATAGCCCCACTGGTCTGGGATTCAAATCCAGATCCTTTTCAGCTCTCCTTTTCTCACCTCCACCTCGTCTCTACCCCAGGGCTTCCCCCGAAAGTCAGTTACCTCAGTGGGAGCACTCCTTCCTGGGGGGGGGCCGCATCCCACCTCCCCATCGCCTCCTCCTGCCTACAGACCCCTCACCCAGACCCAGAGCAGAGCCCGACCCTGGCTAGAATGGTCCCTGCGCCCCGGCGCCCATCCCGACTGTGCAGCTCCTCCCACGGGGAATGGGAGGGGAGCCCGGGCAGGAGGATGGGGATGGCTCTGGCCAACCCCTGCCTGCTGCCGGGATCCCAAAGTGTCTGAAGCCTGGGGCGCCCGGTTCCCCATGGCCTGCCCACAGGGCCTACCAGTAAGCACAGCGAGCGCCAGCCTCACCTGCCAGATTTGGTGATGACCATCTCTGTGCCAACCCGATAGAACTCGGTCCAGAGATCCACATCCTCCAGGGAGGCCGAGATGGGGCTGTGGGGACTCGGAGCTGGTGTGCCCCTTGAGGCCATTGGCTCTGGGGGGAGACCACAGGACCATAGCCAGCCAAGTCCCTGGGGCCACCCGGCATCACAGGAGAGCCAGAAGGAAGAGCTGTAAGCCCAAGCCGTCCCCGAATACCAATTCCCACTAGTGTCTGGCTAGGTGGTCAATCGGTTTTCGCTTGCAGACCTCCAGGGATGGGGCTCTCACTACCTCACAAAGCTGCCCATTTTGAGACAGTTCCAGTTGTTGGGTGGTTACTCCCCACAAATGCTGATCAGGCCTCCACGCCCCAGTGGACAGGGACGGTCCTCGAGCCCAGATACGACCAGGTCACCCCCCTCACTCAGTAGTCACAGTGACTCACTCTTACCCCCAGGACTATATGCTTCAGCCTGGCGTTTAAAGCCCGTCTCTCCATGAATCCCCTTCCTAGGCTGCTGCCAGCCTGGCCTCCCCGCTGCCCTTACAGGAGGACCCCCCCTCTCCGAATCCCTGATTTCTCCCCAAAGTCAGCCCCAGCACCCCCTTCTCTGGGATGCTCCCTCCTTCCCCGTGGCCGTCACCCTCCCTCTGCACTGCCTGGTCGCGAGAGAGGAGCTCTGCAGGGATGGGGCGGCCGGCCCCACTTTCTCCTGGCAGCCCCCAGCCCGGTGCGCGGCTCATTAATGAGTGAATGAGCTTACGTTGACCGTGGATTCCTCCCACCCTCCCAGTCTGGCACCTCAGGCTCCTGGGATTCCCTCCCTGCCAGCTATGGATCCCCTAATAATAACAGCCGGCATTTCTGCAGCGCCTGCTGAGTGCCTCGTGGGTTCTCCCAGCCACCTTGGGAGGGAGATGCTCTTATTCCCATTTTCCAGATGAGGAAACTGAGGTAAACAAATGAAATGACTTACCCAAGGTCATGAAGCTAGTAAGGGTTTGAGGTCACATTTGAACTCAGGTCTGACTCCAGGTTCAGGCACCCCTGACTGTCCTTATCCATGGCGCCATGGTGTCCTTTCTCATACATTCATTCATTCATTCACTCCCTCCATTCATTCTCATGCTATGTCCCTCACTGAAGGTGCAGAGAAGCCCCATGAATCAGTGCCCGTTTGCCTGGGGGTACCCCTGCCCATGGGAGTCAGGGGCATCAGCTCCTAGGCTAGCCCAGGCTTGCAGGAGGAAAAGTGATCTACCCAGGGACATCCCACCAGTTAGGACAGGACAGGGTTTGCTCTTCTCCTTCTGTCCTCGATGACCTGAGGGGAAGGTCTGGCCCCGCCCCTGGCCCAGGTGCCCCTGCTCTGCCTCGGCAAGCCCAGGCTCTGATGACTTGGGCACACACAGTTCCTGAGATTCAAGGTTGTGGCAATTGGGGCTCTTTTAGGATGCCCAAGTTCAGCCCCCTTCATTCTGGGTCTTCCAGACTCTCTGGGCACCCATTGGACACCCTGGGATCCCCTGGCTGCCCTCGCCATCCTCAGACCCCCCCATCTTCCCCAGGACTCCCTGCCTCCTCTGTGCTCACTCCCCTCACTGTACCCATTCATCCTGACGGGCCACGGGTGGTCCCCTCTCCCAGGAGCCACTGGGGAGGGCAGGAGAGTGGGGGAGAGGCACACCGGGGCTGGCCATAAGGCAGAGCTTCCTGGCAGTCGGGGCTGCCCCAGGGGGTGGCGGGGGTCTCCCCTTGAAGCCTGGATGTGATCACTGGGAACATTTCCCTTTGTGGAATGGGAGGTTCGGCATCCCTTCGGAATCCCTCTCTCACCTCTCTCTCCTCCTAGGCCGATCCTTCCCAGCAGCCCTGGTCTCCTCCCCGGGGCCATTGGGATCCCCCAATCTTCCTGGCTCCCCATCAATGCCCCTCATCGTCTCCCAAACACCCCAGGAATCTCGCCCAATGAATGACTCCCCCTTTAGTTCTCTTCCCAGCCTGATTATCCTGGAACAATCTGGGGATCCCCCGCCCCCAAGAGCTCCTCTTCACTTCTTTTATTTCCCCTCTTCCCCCAGACATTTCTTCTGGTCAGCCCTAGAGTCACCCCAAGAGACCCCCAAAGTATGCCCAGCACCCCGAGGCTTCTGTCCCTTCCCAGCCTGTGATGTGCAGTCACCTGGCCCCCCAGATGGCCCAGTCTGCACCCACCTTGGCCCTTCCCCTCCCGGTCCCGCCAAGCCCCCTGGCTCTGGACCAGCCCAGCTCCTTGGGGACGTCCACAGAGACTTCATGTGTCTTGGACCCCCACACCCTGGCCGCCCTTCCTCCCGTCCAAGGACCTCCGTGGACAAAACCTTTCCAGGGTTCCCTCAGTCACCTGGGCGCCCCGCTCCCTCCTGGTCTGCCTCGGAGCTTCTGGGCACTCCCCCAGCCTGAGCCCTTTATGGGCTCCTTCCCTCCCCAATCTTCTCCCTTCAGAGCCCCCAGATCCGAGTGGCCCCGTCTTCAAGAGCCCCACTTTGATCTCCCCCCAGTGTCCAGTCCCCCCACCCCCCGCAGCCTTCCCCATAGCCTCCCGCTCCGCAGGGCCCCCCCCACTCCACCCCCAACCCGGAGGGGCCCTACCAGGCAGGACTTGCATCTTCCATGGGCTGTGGGGGTGGCACCCGGGCCACGAGGTGCCAAGAGCCCCTCTTGAGCCAGGCACGATGAGAGGAAGGCAAGGCTTGGGCAGCAGCTTCCTTGCAAACACTTGCTTGCAGATCCCGGTAGGTCAGTAGATTGCGGCGGCGAGGGGAGCTCCAGAGTGTGGTGGGAAGCTGCCGCCCAGGTGAACTTTAAGGGGCTGATGAGGGAGGAGGAGCCACAGGTCCTGGGGTCCGCCCCAAAGGCTTTGATGTCCCCAGGGACAAAGACTGCCGGGGAAGCAGATCCATCCCAAACATTAGCAAGAGCTTGGAGGGGCCGGAAGCATGGAGCCTTGGAGGCCACTCGCTGGGCGGCTGCTAATGGGCCCCGGGAAGTGCTCCAGCCCTAGGGAGGTGGCCCAGGGGAGTCGGGGGGCCCTGCTTCCCAGCCCACCATCACACGGTGGCAAAACTGAGTTCCGGAAAGAAGGGATTTGGCTAGGATCACATGGCCAAGCACCCAGCTGAACCCTGGCTCTGCCCTCTTTGATCTTGGTGACCTTGGCCAAGTCTCATGCCCTCTCTGAGGCAGGGTGAGCTCTGAGGTCCTGACTAGAGGTCTGAACCTCCAGGGTCCTGCTCCCGAATCCTCTCATTTAGTCACCTCTCTGGGAGGCACTGGGGGGTGGGGTGGGTAGAGAGGCCTGGGAAGGCTAAGGCTGGGGAGGAGAACAACTTCCCCCTCCACCTCTGCAGGCTCTTGGCTCTTATTGGGTGGTTTGAGCACAGACTCTCCACACCCAGGAAGGGCTGGGGGCAGGGCACTCAGAAGAGGGGATTCAGGGCTGGGAGAGGGGAGAATCTAGTACCTAGAATGTCAGGGTTGGGAGAACCTAGAACAGGAGGTATAAGAGCTGAGGGACACAGAACAGGGCATGTCAGAGCGAGGAGGGTCCTTAGAACCTAGAACAGAATTTCAGAGCTGGAGAAGCCCTAGAGCAGGGAATGTCAAGGCTGGGGCCTAGAATGGGGAAAGTCAGAGCTGGGAGAGAGCTCGGAACATAGAATCTCCTGCCTGGAAGGAGCTTAGAACCTGGGCTATCACATCTAGGAGAAGCCAGTAGAGACGACCTAAGGACTCTGCTAGTCTAGATCCTTGTTTTCTGCCTCAAAGGCCTGCCCAACTAGGCAGGTGTGGAGATTAAAGGCGAGGTCTTGTTTTGAGGGCTCCGTGAGCCCCCCATTCCCGTATGACTGAGCTGGGCAACAACTGGTCAAGGAGGTCAGAGCCGGGGTACTCGGGTGCCCTCCTTGTGACCTCCCTCTCCCAGGGCCCAGCTGGTCAGAGGAGTGCCCTCCTCATCTACCTTCTGGGGCTCCAGCCTGCCAAGTGAGGCCTTACTCGGGTCTGGGTGTGAATCTGACCTGGGCATCTTTGCCCCTGGCCTCTGCTCTGGAGGTGATGATTTGGACTGTTACCGCCAACCTTATCCTCCTGGTTGCTCCTGGAGCCTAGGGGGAAGCCCCACAGGGCAGGGGCTGGGTTGGGCATAGCCCCGTCTGGCCCAAAGCAGGTCCATTTCACTGGGCATCTCCCAGGGGGCCCCTCTCCTTGCCTCTTCATGGTTCTGGGGCTCCCTCACCACCACCACTTGGTCCGGGGGCAGGAGGCCTGGGTCCTGTTCTGTCTCTGCCACTGGCTCCACTTATGAACTTGGGCAAGCCGCTGGCCTCAGTTTCCCCCCCTGTAAAATGAGAGACTAGAAGCTTCCCCCAAGGGTCTTCCCTTCCCCCACCTGCCACCATTCTAGGCTCCTGCCAGTCTACACCGGGCCCCTCACATACTGCTTGGCTCTGATGCCTGTGCCATGAAGCTTTCCCAGAATTCCTCAGTTGTGGGAGTGCGCTCTTCTTCCAGGACTGTGGGATGCTGAGGACTCGTCCCAAGCCCTTCATTTTACAGATGAGGAAACTGAGGCTGCGGAGGGGGGGACAATTTGCCCAAGGTCACATAGAGAGGGCCAGACTGTGGAGCAGAATCTTGGTTTGCCAGCTAAGAGGCTGTTTTAGAGCCCAGGAATGTAGGAGGGTGGCCCAAACCCTCAGCTCTCCAGCAGGAGGAGAGGCGTTTCTTTAAATCTCCAAACATAGCAACCCATTTCCAGGCCCAGCCAGGCCTCCATCTTCCTCCTTCCATTAATGGGGTGCAGGGGGAGGGGCAGGAACAAAGCTAATGGCCAGGCCGGGCCAGGAGACTCAGATGGGCCATTGGATTTCCCATTTTTCTGATTCATGAGCATCTCCTCCTTAAATGGACAGAGGCCATTATCCAACCCCAAGCCCAGGGCCCCTGGGGCTGCTCAGAGCATCGAGCCCTGCAGGGCTGCAGGTCTGGGGGGGCACTCAGTCAGGCCTCTTGACTCCTGCCTCCCCATGGCAGGGCCAGTGGCTTCCTGTGCTCCCTCTCCCAAGGTAGGCCTGGCCTTCAGCCTTGGGGCATAGAAGTGAGACCGCCTGGGTGGGAGGAAGTTTAATTTAGTGTAAAGAACAGGTGGGTTTGAGGGCCGGATTTGAATCTGACTCTACCCCTGTCTAGGCCTCAGTTTCCCCATCTGTGAAACAAAGGGGTTGGACTAGATGCCTCCAACTGTTCTCAACTGTTATGGTGTGAGAGGCTGGGCAGTTACTTGTCACAGAGTGGGCATGGTCTGCAAGCTAGGTCAGAGCCCCTCGGACCTCTGTGGCTAAGGCTAAACACCAGAAGCTTGAGAAACCCCCAGAGGTTCCAGAGGAGTCAGCCAAGAGGGCGCCCAGAAAGTTCATGCCTGTGGGGAGCAGACAGCAGACAGTGTGAGCCAGCAGTGACCAGGACTGGCCCTGCCATCAGCCCAGGGTTCAAATCTCACCTTAGACACTAACTAGCTGTGCCATTGTGGAAAAGTCAATTAAATCTCTCTGTGCCTCAGTTTCCTTATTTGCAAAATGAAGAACTGGGATTTGAAGACCTCTAAGGTCTCTCCAGTTCCAAATCTGTGATCCTGGGACTACCGTGAAGAAGAGAAGGCCCAAAAGGACCAAGATAGTTACCGGAGGCAGCTAGGGGGCCCAGGGGATAAAGGGCTGGGCCTGAAGTCAGGAAGACCTGAGTTCAAATCCCACATTTGACCCTTGCTGTGTGACCTCAGACAAATCACTTAATTGCTATGTGCCTCAGTTTCTCCACCTGCAAAACAGCTATCATAATAGCGTCTACTTCCCCCAGGTTGGGGGGGGGCAGTGCCCTCTAAACCTTACTGCATTCTAAATTATTCAAGGAAGGAATTGCAAAGAGAGATTTAGGTTCAAAGTCAGGAAAAGCTTTCTTGAAAGGTGGTGAGCTCCCCATCCCTAGAGCTCTTCAAGTTGAGGCTGGATGAGCAACTGCCAGGGATGTGGGAGAGGCTGTGCCCGCTTGCTCAGACTCTTGGACTGGATGCCTCTGAGTTATGGCAGAGTCTGTGATTCTCTAGATTGTTCAGTGGAGAGAACCCCAGTGCAAGCCAGGAGGGCCTTAGGTGGCCCCATTAGGCAGATGAGGAAACTGAGTCCCAGAGGAGCCCCATTTAGCATAATACTAGGCACCAAGTAAGGGCTTAAAGGCTGTTTTAAAATTCTTTCCCAACCATTCTCCCTCCAGGGAAGGTGAGGCAGAGCTTGGACCAGGCACTATTGTATTCAGGGCTCCAGGCTCAGAGATGCCCGCAGGGAGCTTAGCTTTTCCAGGCTCCCCCACAATCCCCACCCCCATTGACTTTGTACCCCAGCCCTACACAGGTGGGAAGGTCCCAGGGGAGGTCTGAGGTGGGCCAGGTCTGAGGCTCGGCCCACAAGGAGGATCATGGGAGGCTTCCTGGAGGAGGGAGCTTTACCTGCTGCCCTAGAATTCAGCCAAGGAAGAAAGGGGAGACAGGGACCTCCCAAGCTATTCAGGCCAGCTCCCTCATTCCAGAGGTGGAAACTGAGGCAGGGAGGCAGGAACTGACCGCTCAGAGTCACTGAATCCTAGCTGGAAAACTGGGGGAGAGCTTGGGAGTCATTTACTACAAACTTCCTGGACTCTCCCCTGCTCCAGGAACTTCAATGGCTCCCGTCATCTCAGGATCAAACAGCCTCCCGGAGGCCTAAAGGCAAAAGATGGCGCTTGGTCGCCTTTGACTTCTTCTCCATGTGTAAGTTCTTACTAGGAGTGCCCAGAGCCCGGAGCCCAACCCCGGAGAACCTGCCCGACTCTCAGGGAGGGCTGTGTCCGGCCACTCAATGGGCTGCGAAATGGCAAAGGAAATGGTGCCTTGGCTCTCCCCAGGGATGCTCCAGCCATGAAGGAGTCCTGCCCAGCCGCAGGGATCTGGGCCTTCCCTCCAGTCCCTGTGACAAAAGGGAGGGAGACGGGGAGGAGTCGGCCAAGGAGAGCTGAGGGGGATCAGAGCCAGAGCTGGGCAGGAGGGCTGCGCCCTGGGCCCACTGCTCGCCTCGACGTCCGGAGGAGGAGCTGCGGGGAGCCCCGGCACTCTGTGGGGATCCTCCCCAGGTCCTTCGTCTTCCAGCTGGCATCTGGGGCAGACTCGGGGCCGCCCAGAAGGCCCGGGCCAGAGGCCTCTGGGAGCTTTGCTCTGTGGACCTGGCCAAGCCGGTGAGCGGCCACCAGGGCCGGGCTGAGCCGCAGGTCCCCTGGGAGCTGACCACAGTGCCCGAGCGCCTCCCGGGTGCCAGACCCTGTGCTAATTGCTGGGGCCACTCGGGGAGCTCCATTCTAATGGGGGATGCCCGGGAGGAGGCCGGCCCACGGCTGAGGGCAGCCCAGGGGCCGGCGGAGACTCCCGTCCGTCCCTCCTGCGCAGGGCAGTCACGGGCCAGCAGGGCTGCAAGGGGCTGGCCAGGGACAGGCTCCACCGGCCGAGCAGGACTTGTGGATGAGGCCCGAGAGAGCCGCTGGGGAGGCGGCGGCGGGGCTGCCAGGAGCCATCCTGGGCATAGGGGTGCCCAGAAAGCTCTGCAGTGGGAGGGAGGGAAGGAGGGTGCTCTGGCAGCCGAGAGGGGCCGGGCTCTGGGATGGGGGCAGCCACCAGGTCTTGCTCCTTCCAGCGCCGGCCCTCGGACTCGTGTTTGTGTGTGAGAGGCCGCGGGGACCTTGCTTGGCCGGTCTCCTCCCTCCTCAGGGCCTCAGTTTCCCCCCTCAGCCTTACCATCCAATGTCCTGGGTGCTGCAGAGGCCTCAGGCCATCCCTGGAGCCTCCCCTCCCCATCGGTGAAAGTTGAGCTCCCAGGCTCGCCCTCCCCACAGCCCTTGGGTGCCTCCCCCCACCCCGGCCCTCTCAGCACCCCCGCCCGGCTCCGGCCTCTCTCCTCCCAGCACCCCCCCAGCCCTGATCCCCTCCCGGGGGGCCCATCCTTTAACCCGCCGAGCTGGGCTGAGTGGCCCGAGACAGTTACGACACCTCGGCAGCTTTTAGCCGGAGCCTTAACGGCTTTATGGCCTTCTGCTCTTAAGCCTTTTATGGCCCAGTCTGAGGACATGAGGCTGGCGGCCACCTTCTTCACCCTCCCACGGGCACGGCTCTGCAGGTTTACCTGGAACCCGCTCTGTCTCTCTGTCTCTCAATCTGTCTGTCTGTGTCTGTCTCTGTCTCTGTGACTGTCTCTCAACCTGTCTCTGTCTCTCTGTGATTCTCTCTGTCTCTCTGTCTCTCAATCTGTCTGTCTCTGTCTCTGTGACTGTCTCTCAATCTGTCTCTGTCTTTCCATCTCTGTCTCTTTCTCTCTGTGTTTCTCTGGGTGTCTTGTCTCTGGCTCTCTCCATCTCTGTCTTTCTCTCGCTGTCTGTATCTCAATCTGTCTGTCTCTGTCTCTCCATCTCTCTCTGCCTCTTTCTGTGTCTCTCTGGGTGTCTGTCTGTTTCTGGCTCTCTGTCTCTGTCTCTGTGTCTCTCTGGGTGTCTGTCTCTGTCTCTGTCTTTCTTTCTGTCTCTCCGTCTGTCTGTCTCTGTGTCTCTCTGTATCTTTCTGTGTCTCTCTGGGTGTCTGTGTCTGTCTCTGTCTGTGTCTGTCTCTGTCTCTCTGACTGTCAATCTGTCTGTCTCTGTCTCTCTCTGGGTGTCTCTCTGGGCATCCGTCCCTCTCTCACACACAGACACCCGGGTAAATTCAGGGACTTCGGTCATGCCCAAGCTGGGCGCCAGAAGGAGCCCCCGGGTACCGAGGACAGGGTGTCCAAGCTGGGAATGGCCCATAGAGCGTCAGAGCCTCGAGGGTCCCAGTTGGGAAGGACCTTAGAACAGCGGGGCTGGAGCAGTCGTGGGCTTCAGGCTTTGCCCGGCACTCGGCATCAGTAAGGGAGAAGGTTAACGGGTGGCAACGCCTCCCGCCTCGTCCCCAGCCACGACTCTCTCTCTCTAAGCAGCCTCGGCTCTGGGGCATCTTCCTGGGTCCTCGTGGCAGACCTACATGCCAGGGTGGCCGTAGATGAAGAAACTGAGGGAGAGGGAGTCACTGGGTGGCCTGGCTGTCCTCGGAGAGCTGGTGAGTGGAGGAAGGGGGAACCACAGGGGCAGAGTACAGCATACGCTGTCCAATGTTCTCTCTTCATTAGACATTGTTGTTTAATTGTTTTTGTCAAGTTCGTTTTGGAGGTGTGTGTGAGGGGCGATTGTTATGTAGAGACAGCAGAAACCAAGAGAGCATCATGATTCTTTAGAACCCTTCTCTAGATGAGTTGTGAGGGTGGGCAATGGGGAGTAAATGACTTGCCCAGGGTCACACAGCTGGGAAGTGTCTGAGGTCAGATTTGAACCCAGGACCTCCTTTCTCTAGGCCTGGCTCTCCATCCACTGAGCCACCCAGCTACTCCTAGTTATTTTTTATTGGATATGGATTCTGGAACCCAGCCTGTTAGCTAGTTAAATCAATCACTCAACAAGCATTTATTAAATGCCTACTATGTGCCAGGCATTATGCTTCTAAAAGTTATTTCTAGTTTCAGTTCTAAGTTCTTTCCCTCCCTCTAACTCTTCTCTACCCATTGGGAAGGCAAGAATTACGGTACCCATCAGTGTAAAACATATTTCTACATTAGCCATGTTAAAAAAAATGAACAAAATTGGCTTTGATCTACTCTCAGACTCCATTAGTTCTATCTGTGAGGCGGAGAAGAGCTTTTCTCATCACGGGCCCTTTGGAATTGTCTTGGATCACTGTTCGGCTGAAAGCAACTAAGTCGAATCCAACTGCTCTTCGTTCATTATTGCTGCTCTTGTCCACTCTTCTACGTTGTTCTCCTGATTTTGCTTACTTCACTTTGCATCAGTTCAGCTAACTCTTCTGAGGTTTTCCTGAGCTCCTCTTGCTTGTTCTTCCTTACAGCACAATAGAATTCCATCACAATCACAAACCACACCTTGTTCAGCCACTCCCTGATGGATGGGCATCCCATCAGTCTCTAGGCTTTGCCATGACCAAAAGAGCTTCTCATTGTATTTGTGTACATGTAGATCCTTTTCCTTTTTCTCTGATCTCTTTGGGGGTATAGACCTAGTAGCAGCTGGCTCAAAATGTATGCAAAGTTGAATAGTTTTGGGGAGATAGCTTCAAGTTGTTCTGCAGAATGCCTAGACCTAATCACAACTCCACCAACAATGCATTAGTATCTGTAGTTTTCTACATCCTCTCGAGCATTTGTCATTTTTCTTTTCTATCGTCTTCAATCTGTCAGCGATGAGGTGGCAGGCATTGTGCTCAGTACTTTACTCACACTATCAAATTAGATATTTGATATTGTATACATTGCATATAGATATTAGATATTGCAGTTGAGGAAACTGAGGCAGAGGTTAAGTGACTTGCCCGGATTCAAGCCATTAGGAAACATGAGTTTGAACTCATGTTCTCCTGCCTTCAAGCCCATCCCTCTTGCCACTGCATCACCTAGCTGGAGAATCTCTAATGGGAGCCTTTGTGCGGGTCAGTAATATTTCAGGGGAACCAATGGAGTACTGTGGCTGTTCATCTCTCATCTCTTAGTCTCTCTCTAAACTCAGCTTTCACCACTATTTCCTGCATGTGTGGAGGCCATCATTCCTTCCAGGTAAGTCAATACTGGTCACGGGGTGCCACCTACACACATCCCATTGGGTATCTCCATTGCCATCTGGGCCACCCACCATATTGAATCTTCAAAGACTGCGATTCCCAACCATGGGCATCACTGGGATAATATCGGGGTTTGAGAGTTGGGTTTTGGCCACAAGGCCCAGCCTGGACTCATCCAAGGCATGATGGACTTCCCTAAGGGTAACCCACCCACCCTGATGTCCTCCACTTCGGTTCTCAGCCCAGTTCACTGTTAGAGAATCTCTGAGTTGGGAGGATCCTCAGATGCCTGTAGATGTGATCTAGGACGTAGAAGCATCTTGAGGGCAGGCACTGTTGGATCCCCAGCACCTAGCACAGTGTCTAATCGAACTGAGCCCTGAGCAAGAATCTTCTCTACGATATCGCCACCCAGTTGTCCTCTAGTATTTGCCTAAAGACCTCCACCAAAAAGAAAATGGCGCCTTCTTCCAGCAGCTCTTTCTACGCTGGAACAGCGAATTGCCGAGGTATTTCCTGGGCCCAAACCTAAACTGGCCTATTATTAACTTCTGCCCAGGGCTCCTAGTTCATTCTATCCTCTGAGGCCAAGCACGGAAAGTCTAATAGATCCTCCTCAACTGGACAGATACTTGACCACAGCCATTGTCCCCCTCTAGAGAGCTTTTCTTCTTGACACCACCAGCTCTTTCTTCATCCATCCTTTTAGAGCAGGGACTCAAGACCTTTCCCCATCCTGGTTGCATCCTCTGGACCTTCTGTGAAATGGACAGAGCTTGGCCCGAAGTCAGGAAGACCTGGTTTCCAATCCAGATTCAGACATTTGTCGGCCAAGTTATTTAACCTCTGTCTGCCTCAGTTTCTTCAGCTCCAAAATGGGAATCATGGGGGGAGTCACAGAAGCACTTATCTCGTAGGGGGCTGTGATTCTGTTTAGAGGTCACACAAGGCTTTCCTGAACTTCTTCTGTTTGTCCCTTTCTTACAGAGAGTAACATTCCATTATATCCATTCAGTTCCACAATGTGCCCACTTTCCTTTCAAAGAGTGTTGCTATAAATATGTAGAGCTTTTCCCTTTGCTTTTTAATTCAAATTCATTAAAAATATATATGCCTGGTAGTGCCTTCTCAGGGCCAAACGGTACACCTTAGGGACATTTTTTTTCTTCTTAAAAAATGTTTTATGGATGACATTTGCTCTCCTGTAGAAGCAGTGTGGTGTGGTGGATGGAGTGCCAGCCTTGGACCTAGGAAAACAAGGACTCTAACCTGGCTTCTGGCAGATCCTGGCTGTGTGACCTTGGACAAGTCACTGAACCTCTCAGTACTCAGCGCAGCTCTTTAAGACTAGATGCTACAGAGAAGATGCTGAACTGCATTGGGTGAGGAAGTTTCCACCCTCCACTCAGTAAATCAGTGGCTCCCTATTGATTCCAGGAACAAATACAAAATCGTCTGCTTGGCGTTCAGTGCCCTTCATAATTTGCCTCTTCCAACCTTTCCAGTTGTCTTACACCTCATTCCCCAACACATGCTCTTCCATCCATGACACTGGCCCCCCAACTGTTCCATGAACAAGACCCTCCGTCTCTTGGCTCCAGGCATTCTTTCTAGTTGTTCCTCTTACCCGGAATGATCTGCTCTGTCTCTTCTGCCCCCTGTGGACCTCTCTGGCTTCCTTTAAGTCCCAAGTCTTCCCCAACCCCTGTTAGTGCTGGAGCTCTTCCTCTCTTCATTATCTCCTATTTATTCTGGAGAGAACTTGTCTCTTATACTTGTTTGCTTGTTATCTCCAGCGTTAGATGCGAGCACCTTGTGGCCATGGATTGTCTTTTCTGTCCCCAGCACAGTGCCCAGTGCCTGGCATATAGTTGGTGCTTAATCAATGCTTATAAGCTGCCTGGCTCGGTGCTCCCTGTGCCATTTAAGTCACGGGTCTAATATCTATACTTTGTTCTTTATATCACTCCATCCATGACTTCCTACCCTGGGCTTGAGTCATTTCTCATAACAAAGAGGTAAGCAAAAACAAAATAGTTCTGGTTTCTGATATTCTGTCCTCAAAGCCCTGCACCTCTCTGCTGAGAGAGGGGATCAGTTTTAGTGAGTTTTCTTACATAATTCTGGGGCATTTTCCATAATGAGAGGACAGATTCACAGCTTTGGCACTCGTGTGCCTGTAGTTCCATAATCCCGTTGACCAAAAATTGACCATTTTTGTCTTTTTTTTTTTCATCTTTACCAATTTGATGAGTATGGACGAAGCCCTTTGTAGGACTGGTTCAGTTTTTATTTCTCGCCTTAGCAGGACTTTGGAACATTCTTTCAAATGATTGTTGATGGTTTGCATTTCTTCTTTTGAGAATTGTTCATGTCTTTTGACCTCTCATCTCCTGGACACTGACTGTGGTCCTTCTGTATTTGTATCAGTTCCCTTTAGATCTTGATTGTCAGGCTTTTATCAGAGATATTTTCTGGGCATATTTTTCCTAATCAACTACTTCTTGTGTATGTTAGTTGCATTGATTTTTTAAAAGCTTTTTAATTGGCTGCAATAGAAATGACTTATTCCTGTCTTTTATAACTCCCTCGGTCTCTTGCTTGGGAAAGATTCTTAACAATTCAGTGCCTCCTTATGCTAGTGTAACCAGACTGTCCCCCTCGAGTAGCTCAAAGGGAGGCAGGCTAGACACATCTCTCCCCACCTTACTCCAAGAGACACTTTAATTCCTGCCAGAAGGGGAAGCAGGAGATGAGAGCCAGAAGATTGGCCATTCTGCCTTCCTCACAGACAAAGGAGGGTAGAGGCTAAAAGTATACCTCTCTGCTCCCTGAAATGTTGTTATTCTAGTGGATAGAGTTTTCAAGCTCAAGCTCACCTTTGGATCACTGTTCAGTAATGGAGAAAGGAGGCGCCAAGCCAAAAGCCAAGGTTTGACTCCCTTCCCACCAAACACCAGTCATGCAATGGACACACATAGGAAGTAGTAAAGAACTCTTTAATCCAAGACAACAGCAAACTGGAAAGCAGAGAAGGTATATGAAGATGAATATATACCAGGCAACAGAGAATGCTCTCTTGAGAGCAAGGTAACTCATTTAACCAAGAGAGAATTCTAGACCGGCCCAAGGAGAAGCCATTTCCTGAAGTCTCTAGGGCAGCAATAGGGATATGAGCCAGGCTGTTGGTTTCCCTCCTGTTGGTTTCTTTTAAGAGTCTCCTTTTCCTCTGAGCAATCTGGAGTGGGATTGGCTTGTCCATCTTCTCTCTGGAAGCCAGAAGTCACTGAAGTGACTATGGAGTCCAGAGACTCAGAGACTTTCAGAAAGAGACTGAAAAGCCTCAAGAACCCAGAGCTCTCCTCTCTCCCTCTCTCCTCAACTCTACCTCATCCTCAGGTAGGCTTGGTGTGTTGATCTCCATCCATGTGAAGAGAGTTCAATACTGATGCACTTGGAGATTCAAGTTATGCCCCCACTGGGGATAGGATACAAAGACTCCTGGAGATAGCCCTTGCCCTCAGGGAGCTCATATTCTACTGGGAGGAACCAACTTGAACAACACAAAGATATACAAAATATATGCAGAGTAGGTTCAAGTAGGAAGGGGAAGAGGAATCAGGAAAGTTCTCCTGGAGGAGATGGCTTCCAAGCCATGCTTTGAAGAAAGCCAAGGATTCTCTGAGATGGAGCTTAGGAGAGAGAACATTCCTACCATAAAAAGAGCAGCTGTACGATGATGTATTTGCAGAATCCCTGCTCTGGGGAGATGGAAGCTGGTTAAGTCCAGGAGTTTTGATCTGGAGTGGCCCAAGTAATCAAGTATCTATAGCGAGTTCCCCATTAATTTGGTGAGCCCTTGGGAAGGGGTGGGGAGTGGGAAGAACTGGCTCAGATCAGAGGAGGATTGGGCCAGGGAGGAGCCCTTATACTTCTAGCCTGGGCAAGAGAGAAAGCTGTGGATAGGTAGATAGGTAGATAGATGAATGGATGGATAGATAGATAGATAGATAGATAGATAGATAGATAGATGTATGGATGGATAGACAGACAGACAGACAGATAGATGGATGGATAGACGGACGGACAGACAGACAGACAGACAGACAGATAGATAGATAGATAGATAGATAGATAGATAGATAGACAGGCAGATAGATGGATAGACAGACAGACAGACAGATAGATAGATAGATAGATAAATGGATGGATGGATAGATAGATGGATGGATGGATGGATAGATAGATAGATGTATGGATGTATGGATGGAAAGATAGATAGACAGGCAGGCAGATAGATAGATGGATGCATAATAAATGGATGGATAGATAGATAGATGGATGATGGATAGATGGATGCATGGATAGATGGTTGGATGGATGGAGAGATAGATTGATAGATGGATAGATAGAGGGAGGGAGGGATAGGAAGATGGATGGATAGATAGGTAGACAGAGATAGAGAAATAGATGGATGGATGGGTAGAGAGAGGGGTACATTTTATATCAATAGGTCCTTTTCCTTTCTTTGATCGCTTTGAGGTCACTTTGGCCTAGTTGTGGTATTACTGGGTCAAAGGGTATGCATAGTTTAATAAATGTAGGGGCAGAGCTCTAAATCACTTTCTAGGATGGTGGGAGCAGTTATAATTCCTGTTTTCTCTCAGCCCCTCCAGCATTTGTTATTTTCCTTTGTCATCAGCATTATCAGTCTGACAGATGTGAAGTGGGACCTTGTTTCTTTCATTTACATTTCTCAAATTTTTAGTGATTACTCAAGGAGATTTTTGAGTGCCACTGCTTAGGCCTGAGTTTTAGAAAAATCCCTTTGGTGGCTCTGTGGGTGACAGACTGGAGAAGGGCAAGACTTGAATTGGGGAAGCCAATGGGGAAGGTATTTTAATAGTCTGGGCATTAGTTGTTGAGGACTGAGGGTGTGTGAGTGGATAGAAGGGGATAGAAACAAGAGATGTAGTGGAGATAAAGTTGACAAGACATGGCAACCAGTTGGATATGAGCAGCAAGGAAAAGGGAAGAATCAAGAATGACCCCCAAGGCAATGAATGTGGATAACTGAAACCAGGATTCCAAAGAACCAGTAATGAAGTCTGTTACTCCCTCTGACAGGGAGGTGACGGATCTAGGGAGCAGAAAGAAATATCCATTTGTGGAGATGGCCAGTGGGGGAAATAATTTTACTAGACTCTGCACATTTTTTACAATGATTTTTTTCCCTGTGGAGAGTGGTCCCCTCAAAAGAAATGGGGACATTTTGAGGCAAGATGGGGAATAATGAGTTCTGGATACTTTAAATTCGAGACTTTTTCTTTGGGACATCTAATTTAACATGTCCAGTACATGACAGAGTAAATACTAGGGCTGGATAAACACATCCGAGAATCATCTGCAATTGTATTGCCAGAAACTCTTCTGTTTAGTTTTTTTAAATCCTTAACTTTTTGTTCTAGTAATGATTCTAAGACAGAAGGACATGGAATGGGCAAATAGGGTTAAGTGATTTGCCCAAGGTCACACAGCTAAGCAGTGTCTGAGGCCAGGTTTGAACTCAACTCCAAGCTTGGAGCTCTGTGCACTGTGCCACAAGGCTGTCCCTCTTATTTTTAAAGTCTATCTATCTGTCTATCTATCCATCCATCCATCCATCATCTATTCATCCATCCATCCATCCCTCCATCCCCACTCCCATCTATCTGTCTGTATATCTCATGCTTGTCCCTCATTGTTTGCATGTGTAGTTGCTCCATTAGGCCATGAGTTCCTTCAAGTTAGAGACCATACTTTTTTTTGGTTGTTATCCCACATAGTAGGTGCTTAATAATTGTTTGTTGTTGATGATAATGGTGCATGGAGGTAATAGTTAAACCCACAGGAGCTGATGAGGTATGGGAGAGGAAGAATGTGGAAAGCCCAGGACAGAGTTGGGGGACACACCCACACATCAGGTCAGGCCATGGATGAGGATGCACTGAAGGAAATGAAAAAGGAGAAGGCAGTATCCCAGAAGCCCAGAGAGGAAAAAGTGGCCAATACCACCAAAAGCTGCAGAAGTCAAGGAAGCAGAGGACTGAGAAAAAACCATTGCACCTAGCACTTAGGAGATGACTGGTGTCATTGGAAGGAGCAGTTCAAGTTGAGTAATGAAGGAAGTAGCTAGAGTATGGAGGTGAAGAAATGGAAGCAAGAGTGAGGAGGAAGAGGTACAAGTTGCACAATGACCTCTGGAATAAAGAAGGAAAGAGCAGGGATGACTTGGGCAGAGAGGACAAGGCTGAGGGTAAAAGTAGGGAGAAGAGGGGAGTTTCTGCCTCATGATGCATAACTGGAATTTTATCTATAAAGCATGAAGTGAGGTCTTCTGATGAGAAGGAGGGAGGATGGGAGATTGGAGAAAAAAGAGGAAGCTGGAGTCTGATATCATGGGGAGCACAGTAGGTAAGATAAGCACCTGATGTAGTAAGTGACCAAAGATATTCTTTTAAAAATGTTTATTCATTTCTTTATTTTAATTATATACTTAGTAACCACCACAGCCAACAAAGAATATTTAACTAAACAAATGCATAAAAAAGAGTTATGTGCAGAACCACAAACTACACTGTTTATAATTTGTTTAAGCTATGTAAAGTTTATAGGAATGCTAATATTAGCATTCTCTGCTTTTTTGGTTCCCTTTGGATTTGTTTTACTTGGATTCTTTTGCCTCTTGATTTTGTGGCTGTTGTTTTTTTAATGTCATCATGGGATGTATTATTCCTCTTCTCTTTTCTCTTTTTATCTCTTCATGTTTCCCTTATTTTCTTTATATTCTCAATATTTGTATCTATTGTATCGTTTAACACAATAATCCATTACATTAAAATATCACAATCTTTTTAGCCATTTCTCCATTTGTTGCATTTGCATTATTTCCAGTTATTTTGTCATTACAAACAAAACTTTCATGCCTATTTTCATACATACACAGTTTCCCCCCCTCTCTACAATGCTGGTAGGGCCTGACCTCAGTAATGGCATCTCTAGGTCAATGAGCATGAATAGCTTTACAGCTCTTAAAAGCATATTTCCAACTTGTTTTGTAAAAAAAAAATCACAGCTGCTCTAGCAATGTAATATCAGGCCTGTTTCTCTGTGTTCCTATCAGCATTTAATTTGATCATTTAGCCCACCTGGTTCTCAGTTTACATATATAACTAAGACAAGGTAAGGGTTTTTAAAAAAATCCTTTTTTTTAAGGATCATATTTTGCTAGATTAGTCCTTAAGTAGCAGACATAATCTGTTGCCACTACCATACTCTTTCCAGAACAAGTCTTTCCACTTTGGTCATACCCAGTAGAACTTTTGTTCCAATGCCACAACCCTTTGAGGATGCAGGATTACCTCCATAATATGATGAGGGTTAAGGTAAAGCTTTTGCAAGATATTTATCCTCTCTAAGTCATTGTTGTCCCATCAGGAACTCTGTTTGGATTATGCATAAATTCTGGCTTAGATCTATTTACTAACCTCATTCAGATGAGGTTATTATCTACCTTATTTATCTTATCTAAGATTCTATTTAGTTCTTTTTATCAACTTTTTTTAAAAATTAGATTTATCTGCTTTTGAGAGAGGAAAATTAAAGGCTGTCCCTCTTATTATTTTGTTACCTATTTCCATCTGCATCTCATTTAGTTTTTCCTTTAAAAATCTGGGTTCTATAACACTTGGTGCATACAGGGCCAATATTGATAGTGCTTTATTATCTATACTAACCCTATCCCAGCATAATATAGTTATCCTATTCATTCCTTCCAATTATATCACTTTAGCCCTAATTCTGTCAGGATTCACTATGGCTACCCCTGCCTTCTGTGGATCAGTTGAGACATGGTAGATTCTGCTCCTTCCCCTCTCCTTCACTCTATGTGTATCCCTCACTTTCAGTGTGTTTCTTGTAAACAACACATTGTAAGGGCTTGATCCTTTCTGCTATTCATTTTCTTCCTGTGGGTGAATTCATCCCATTACACTCAATATCATAGGTATTATTAGTTATGGCTCTATGTAAATTCTTTTTTGTTGTTGTTTTAACCCTTCCCTTCCACCTTAGAATTAATATTGTGTATTGCTTCCAAGGCAGAAGAGTGGCAAGTTTTGGGCAATGAGGGTTAGGTGACTTGTCTAGGGTCACTCAGCTAGGACGTGGCTGAGGCCAGATTGGAACCCAGGCTCTCCTGTGTCTAGGCCTGGTTCACTTAGTTACCCTTCTCACCAATAAACTTGAAGCTCATTGGTTGCCTCATCCCTGTAGAAGTTAAATGAGTTGTCATCCATGTCTCTGCGACGAGAGGCCTTTTCCCTCACTTCAGATTTGTTTTCCTATCGGCTTACTTTAATTAAAAGACAAACCCCTAACCTTTTAATTACCTGCTGCCATGGAAGTGAGTGCAGACATGAGAAGCCTTATGACAGATCTCTCAAATGGCCTTCAGGTGGGGAGAATTGCTTTGGTACACCAGCAGAGGGAGCCCCAACCCTTCCTGGCTGCCATGTTTCCATGAACACTTCACCCTGACTCTTTTGTCACTCTTGTTCCTTGGAACCAATAGACAGAACTGATTTTAAGCTGGGAGGTGAGGGTTTAAAAAAAGTTCATTGTTTAGTTGACATTTCAGAGAAATTAAGTGATTAAATGATATTGGGAAGCACCTTGGTGGGGGCTTATGAGTGCTAGTATTAGAATCCCCCAACTTTTAGGGTTACCCCTAGAACCCAGATGGAACCAAATGCTAGCTGCCTGAGGGCCCAGCTTGCTAGTGTTTGTGAGACATTAGCTTGGGAACATACTGGGGGCTTAAGAGATCTTTGTTTATGGAGTGAATTAGTGAGAGCCCACTTGGGGTGAGAGAACATGCATTTACTTTGGGCCCCAGCAGCTTGGTTGTGGGTCTTCTAAAGGGCAGTCAGCAATTCTCAAGTAGAAATGGAGAAGGCAGACAGTAGGGAAAATTCATGATTGTACAAGGTACTTCCTGTTCTGCTCCTCTTTAAAAAAAAACAAACAACATAACCCTTACCATCTGTCTTAGTGTCATTTCTAAGACAGAAGAGCAGCAAAGACTGGGAAATCCGGATTAAATGACTTACCCAGAGTCACACAGCTAGGAATTGTCTTAGTCCAGATTTGAACCCAGGACCTCCCAACTCCCGGCTTGGCATTCTATCTACTGAGTTATCTAACCGCCCCTCTTTTTTTTTTTTAATATGATCTTTTATATTTTGCTCATATATCCACCTGGAGCTGACTTATTACCCATAGTAACCATTTCTTTAATATGGTTACTTGATTCTTCCCAAAAATCTAAGTCAATGTATCAAGGGAACTAATGAAAAAAATGTGAAGGATGGGGGCCTAGTAGTACCAGATCTTGAACTGTTCTATAAAGCAGCAGTCATCAAAACAATATGGTACTGGCTAAGAGACAGAAGGGAAGATCAATGGAATAGACTTGGGGTAAATAACCTCAGCAAGTTAGTGTTTGATAAACCCAACGATCCCAGCTTTTGGGACAAGAACCCACTATATGACAAAAACTGTGGGGAAAACTAGAAAACTAGAAAACAGTATGGGAGAGATTAGGTTTAGATCAACACCAAGATAAGATACCCTACACCAAGATAAATTCAAAATGGGTATATGATTTAAACATAAAGAGGGATATTATAAGTAAATTGGGCAAATGTGGAATAGTCTTCCTGTCAGATTTATGGAGAGGGGAAAAATTTAAGACCAAACAAAAGATAAAGAACATTATCAGATATAAAATGAATCATTTTGATAATATTAAATTTAAAAGTCTCTACAAACAAAACCAATGCAACCAAAATTAGAAGGGAAGCAATAAACTGGGAAAAAAATTTATAACCAATTTCTCTGATCAAAAAGTCCCATTTCTCAAATATATAAAGAACTAAGTCAAATTTATAAGAAATCAAGCTGTTCCCCAAACTGACAAGTGATCAAGGGATATGAATAGGCAGTTTTTAGATGAAGAAATCAAAACTCTCAATAATCATATAGAAAAGTGTTCTAAATCCCTCCAGATTAGAGAAATGCAAATCAATACAATTCTGAGGTGCCACCTCATACCTAAAAGACTGGTCATTATGACAGTAAAGGAAAAAAATAAATGTTGGAGGAGATATGGCAAAATTGGGATGCTAATGTATTGCTCGTGGAGTCGTGAATTGATCCAGCCATTCTGGAAGGCAATTTGGAATCATGTCCAAAGGGCCTTAAAAGAATGCATGTCCTTTGATCCAGCAATACCACTATTAGGTCTATATCCCAAAAAGATAAAAAAAAAATGGGAAACGTTCTGTTTGTTCAAAAGTATTTCCAGCTGTGCTTTTCGTGGTGGAAAATGAGGGGTGTTCCTTGACTGGGGAATGGCTGAACAAATTGTGTTATATGATGGTGATGCAATAATACTGGACTATATGATGAACCATAGCATTTCAGAAGGAGATAGAAAAGACCTACATAAACTGATGTGGAGTGAAATGAGCAGAACCAGGAGAATATTGTACACAGAAACTGAAACATTATGAGACGATCGAATGTAATCAACTTTGCTACTAATAGCAATACAGTGATCAAGGACAATCCTGAGGGACTTATTTTTATTTGAAAATTTAAATTAATTAATAATATTTTTCCATGGTTCCATGATTCATGTTCTTTCCCTTCCCTCCTTCCACCCCCCCCATAGCCAATGAGCAATTTCACTGGGTTTACATGTGTCATTGATCAAGATCTATTTCCATGTTATTAATATTTGCATTAGGGTGATCGCTTAGTCTACATCCCCAATCATAGCCCCATCGAACCATGTGATCAAGCAGTTGTTTTTCTTCTGTATTTCTGCTCCCATAGTTCTTTTTCTGGATGTGGATAGTATTCTTTCTCATAGAATTGTTCTAGATCATTGCATTGCTGCTAGTACAGAAGTCCATTATATTTGATTTTACCACAGTGTATCCATCTCTGTCTACAGTGTTCTTCTGGCTCAGCTCCTTTCACTCTGCATCAATTCCTGGAGGTTGTTCCAGTTCACATGGAATTCCTCCAGTTGATTATTCCTTTGAGAGCAATAGTATTCCATCACCAGCAGATACCACAATTTGTTCAGCCATTCCCCAATCGAAGGGTATCCCCTCATTTTTCAATTTTTTGCCATCACAAAGAGTGTGACTATGAACCAAGGGACTTATGAGAAAGAATGTTATCCACATCCAGAGAAAGAAGTGTGGAATTAGAAATGCAGAAGAAAAACATACGATTTATCATTTGTTTATGTGGGTATAGGACTTGGAGTTTTGATTCCAATTATTTATTTATTTGTTTGTTTGTTTGCTTGTTTACTTATTTATTTCAAGCCCTTACCTTCCATCTTGGAGTCAATACTGTGTATTGGCTCCAGGGGTCAAATGACTTGCCCAGGGTCACACAGCTGGACGTGTTTGAGTCCAGATTTGAACCTAGGACCTCCCATCTCTAGGCGTGGCTCTCAATCCACTGAGCTACCCATCTGCACCCCAGGAATTTTGGTTTTAAAAGATTACTCTATTACAAAAATGAATGATATGGAAATAAGTATCAAGTGGTAATACATGTATCAAGCAGTGGAATTGCTTGTTACTTCCAGGAGGGGGGAAGGAAGAGGGGAGGGAGAGACAACATGAATCATGTAATCATGGAAAAAAATTAAAAATTAAAAAAAATTTTTTAAGTCAATTTATCCAGCCTGCTTTTTGACTCTTCCCTTTTTTGAGGATCAGGATGACAACATTTGCCCTTCTCCAATCTTGTGCCACCACTTCTATTTTCCACGATTATTCCCATATCACTGACTGGAGCTTAACCATCTTGTTGGCCAGTTCTTTTAGATCCTGAGGACACAGTCCATCTGGGCCAGGTGACCTTAATTCACTGAGGATGTCTCATCTCTAATGTCAATTTTTATCCTGTCATTTCTAGTACAAAGATCATCCTTCTTAGCAGAGAAAATAGGAGCAAAACACGAGTTGAGCATCTTGGCCTTTCTTGGTGGTCAGTTACATCCTGTTTCCACCATGCAAAGGGACTGGCCCTTCTTCAATCCCCTTTTTTCTTTCAAAGTATTTTGTTATCAAGGCCTCTATTTTTATCCTGCCTCACTTCTCAGGCCATTTATCTGCTTGTTGTTTACTCCATTAAGACTGGGAGCTTCTTGAGGACAAGGACTGTCATCTTTTTGTCATTCTTTGTCCTCAGAGCTTGACAGAGTGTCTGGTACATAATAGGTGATAGGCACAGAGAAGATACTTAGTAAATTGTTGTGGACTGACTGAGTGGCTGATTCTGACATTGTTTTTACAAGACTGTGTCATGTTCCTAGACTCTTTCTCTGTTCTTATTTCCATCTTCCATGCATTTCTTTTTTGGAAACCTAAATTGGTGGACACCTTCCTCTGTAGCCACACCTATGAAATCCCATTTTCCCTCCTCACTGCAATTGTTTCCATTCTTGAACACCCCCCCCCCACCCACTCTGCTGGGATGTCATTCTCTGTAGCATTTGGGGTTATGGCTTCCTCTTTCTCTTTCCTCTGAATTCTCTGAAATCTGCTCTCCTAACATGTAGCACACATGTTGGATTGGTCCTGATTTCCTCTCCTCCATCACAAACACTAGGATGTAGGGGTCACCCTCCCCCCCCACAAGGTTCTCCTCATTTTTACATCAGAAATTTGCCCCTTCCATTTCATGAAAGGATTTTCCCTTATCAATTCCTTCACCTTTTGTGTCATGGACTTATTAAGTGCTCTGCTATTACTAGAGTGGGGGGGAGATGGGAAGGAGGGAAAGAAGAAGAGGAGAGAGGGAGGAGGAAGAAAGAAGGGGAGAGAAAAAAGAGAGGGAAAGAAAAGAGGAAGGGGGAGGGAGAGGGAGAGGGAAAGAAAAGGAGAGAGAGAGATGAGAGAGAGAGAGAGAGAGAGAGAGAGAGAGAGAGAGAGAGAGAGAGAGAGATGCATGCCTGGATAATTGAAGTCCCTCATCCCTATGATGTCATTATCTTTCCTCTGTGCTAAGCTTGTGATCTGTTTCCCAAATTCCTTCTAGTTCTTCCTTCTGCCCAGGTGAAGTGTATTCTGTGACAAGATCATTTCTGTTTCTTCTTCCTTTGACCTTTACCTAAATACTCTCTATCATGCTTCTCACCTGTGGTTCCCGGACTTCCTGATTTAGCTTATTTAGACTCTGGGGTTCTCAGCTAACTTCTACTTGCTTCCCCAGAGAAGGATTGGCTGTGTATTCCCCAGAGAGTTCTACAGGTAACTCTATGAGGTTTTCTCTAATGCTATCAGCTTGAGTCCCCATTCTGTTTCCCCAAATATCAAATGCTAGTTATCTCTTCAATTTCATCTTATCATTGTCAGGCAATATCACTTTAATATTGATATCATTAATTGATTAATACCATTAAATTAGCATCCCAGCACCATTTAATGTCAATTAGTAGTTGTTTTTTTTAAAACTCTTACCTTCTATCTCAGAGTCTATACTAAGTATCAATTCCAAGGCAGAAGAGCAGGAAGGGCTAGGCAATGGGGGTAAAGTGACCTGCCCAGGATCATCCAGCTAGGAAGAATCTGAGGCCAGATTTGAATCCAAGACCTCTGTACTCCAGACCTTGCTTAATATCCTTTGAGCCACTGAGCTACTACTCAGTTAGCTAAAAGGGATATTTGTTGAGAAGATAAAGAAAGAACAACATCCCTAACAGCAGGTGACGCTTTCTCTTGTATGGCTACTTGGTCCCTGGTAGAGTGGGCTCACACTTGAATTAGTTGCCACAAAGCATTTGCCCCACCAAGCTCCCCACCACGTGGCTGTGGATGGGTTCCTTCCTCTTGGCCACCATTCATCCACTGCTCTTCTGTGTTGAACAGGACGCTCTTCACCAGGTCTAGGTCCCAGGTTCCTGATGACTTGGTTTTTAAGCAGATCATTAGTCATTGGACTTGGACAGCTGGCCTTTTGAAGCTCACAAAGTCACAGTCATATGCAATATTCTTTTATCTCAGAGCAGGAAAGAATAGACACAGCTCAGGATCACTTGCTCGCTCATCCCTGAGACCCAGGTGGTGGGATGAAGGCCCCATCTAGAGACTGCAGCATGTCTTCCCTTGGTTGCCACATAAAGATGACCAATTTAATTCCAGTATCGCTGTCCATCCAAAAGGCCTTTTCTTCCCCACCCGGTGAGGAAACTTTGGTAGAGTGCCTGCAGATGCTCTGAAGGGGAGGGTGAGATGAGGTTCAGGTTCACTAAAGTTTCCCATGTTGAAGTGCTCCTAGGACTGGGCTGTCTTGGCCAGTCCCCCACTGCATTCCCACAATGTTTTCTTCTACAATATTATCTCCATTCCCCTCATTTTCTCTGTTCTGTTTCTTTCGAATAAGTTCCCTGGCCCAGCCTTACATGTTAGTGATGCCACCCAGGACATCAAATTGGCCTCCTTGCATTGGGACCCCACATTTTTCCTATTTTTTGTCTAAACTTTGGACAGTTTTTCATAGACCCGTGAGGCCCATGAGTGGTTTTGACTATTGGCTCTTTTCTTGGATTTTGTTTCTGGGGAATTTCTGTTATCTCAGTTACCCTGTGGGTCCTACCTTTGGAGGGTTATCAGTGTATATCAGGTGGCTAAGTGATATGGTCATGAACTTGGGGTCAGGTGGACCTGCCTTCTAATCCTTCTTCAGACATTAGCTAGGTGACCCTAAGCAAGCCACTTCCCCTCTGCCTGCCTCAGTTTCCTCATCTGTAAGACATGGACAATTACAGCATCTATACAAAATACTTTCAGACTCTTAAAGCACCATATCAATGGCAGTTATTATTTATCAGGCAGATGAAGGAAATCCGTCACCAGCTACTTGGAGGTGTCTCACTGGGGGATCTCTCAGTCTGGAGCATCTGGGATTCTCCTCCATCATTCTGAAGAGGGGGAGGAGGAGGAAGAAGATGAAGAGAAAGGGTAAGAGAAGGAAGAGGACTTTCCTCCTGCTCAGAGTATCCCATTCTCTCTTCTCTTGGGGAAGACCCTCACCTTTGTCTTGAAGATGTAGTAATTCCATTATCCTCTCCATAGCTTGGTTTTTCTCCTTCTCCTCTGTGTAGCCCTTGAACTCTGTGCCCCTATCCTGACAGAGCTCATCTCCCCACTGTCTCACTTCAGCCAAACTCACCAGCAAGTCAAGGCATTGCTATCTGATGCCATCAGTCCTCTATGAAGCAAAGGATGACCAACAATGATGCTCCAATCCCAAGCTTCTGCCTTTACAAATTTTCCTGTTGGCAGGTAGGTCTTGCTCAGGCTTCTATTCCCCCGGCATTAGAACTCAGAACAGGACACAGGAAGTGGGTTTCTAGTTGAGGGGGCTGTAGAACATTCCTTTCTTTTAATGCCTGGATCCCCCACAAATTTGGTGGGAAGGGATCTGTTATGTAAACTTAAAGCCACAATACTTTGTGCTCTAGATGGCTCTATGTCATTAGAATTACCTGAGGAATCTTTAAATTTTCTCCCTGCACTTCTCTCAGAGAGCCAGGAGGTGAAAGAGCCTCCCACCATGGAAATCCCAGCTGATATTCCCAAGTCTCTTTGTGCCACATCTTCCCATGGAGGCCTACTTAAATCAGCTGTTCCAGTTCAGATTAAGACAAGAGGTGGGCCAGCTCCCTCCATTTCTCAGTACCCCCTATCAAAAGAAGCTATTAAGGGAATCACCCCAGTAATAAATTCATTAATTGAGCAAGGAATAATAATTCCATGCAAATCAGAATATAATACACCTATTTTACCTGTTAAAAAGTCAAAAATAGGTCCAAATGGAAAAGCCCAATATTGATTTGTCCAAGATTTAAGTGTTGTAAATAATCACGTCATAAAAAGACATCCTGTGTGGTTTCAAACCCAAACACAATTAATTTCCTCTATTCCCAGTACAGTCACTTACTTTACAGTAGTGGACTTGTGCTCAGCCTTTTTTTTCCATTCCTGTTCATGAGGATTCCAGAAATATATTTGCCTTTACCTGGAAAGGTTCCCATACACATGGGTGCATCTGCCTCAGGGCTACGTGGAAAGTCCCACTCTATTTGCATAGCTTTTGAGCCAAGACACAATATAAAATTTAAAAACAGTAAGTTTATTAAATATGTGGATGATTTGCTCTTGACCTCACCAAATGCCACAGCACATCAAGAAGATAGTAAAAATCTTCTTTTAGAATTACGTAAAAGAGGCCACAAGATCTCAAAGGGAAAGATTCAGTGGTGTCTCCAAGGAGAATATTTATGGCTCATTTTAACTGCTGATACTCATTCTCTTTCTTCTAAACACATTGAAAATATTTAAAAATTGAGTGCTCCTGCCACTAAGAAATAGTTAAGAACAATTTGAGGAGCAACAGGGTTTTGTAGACAATGGATTCCTTGCTATGGGGAAATTACTAAGCCCATTATAGCACTAACAAGAGATTCAGTCCCTGAACCACTTAAATTAGAGCCAGAACACCTGTCAGCTCTGTCAGATATAAAACAGGCTATCCTGGCATCCCAGATTACAACAAGCCATTTACTTTGTATATACATGAGTGGAAAGGGGTAGCTTCAGGTGTTTTAACTCAAACTTTGGGATCTTCTCAGCACCTGGTTACTTATTATTTGGCCCAGTTGGACGCTGTAGCTTCAGGAGCACCACCATGTCTTAGAGGCATAGCTGCCACAGCTTTATTAGTAACAAAAACTGTTGATCTTGTATTGGGATGCCCATTAACAATTATGTGCCCACATGAAGTAGAAGCATTGTTGCTAAGGCATAGAACACAGGCATTTTCTGATCAAAGAATCACAAGGTATGAAATAACCTTATTAAATAATGAAAATATCACTTCAAAACGTTGTACAACTCTTAATTCTGTCACCTTTCCTCCTGATTTGCCAGTTTCCCATTACACAATTGTGAAAAACTAGTGTCCATGGCTAAAAAGCCTTGAGACAATCTCCTGGACACTCCTTTAGACAATCCAGATCTAGTCTAATTTACTGATGATTCTTCTTTTATGAGGGATAGCATACACTACACTGGAGTTGCTGTAGTCACAGAATTTGCCACTGTGTGGTCAACTTCACTGCCCTCAAACTACTCAAGGTGCAGAATTTATAGCCCTAAAACATGCCTGCATAATTGCCAAAGATAAAAAGACAACAATTTATACAGATTCTAGATATGCATTTGGAATTTGGCTATGTTATGGCTTCAGAGAGGATTTTTAACCTCAGCTGGAAAATCTATAGCTAATGCAAAAATTATTAATGAAATTCTTTCTGCTCTCCAGCTACCTAAAGCCCTAGCTATAGTTCATTGCTCTTCCCATACAGGTGGCACTGACCCTGTCTCTAGGGGAAATGACTGGGCATATACTGCTGCAAAGCTAGTGGCCATAGAAGGGCCTGAATTAATCTTAACATTAACACTGATGACTTAAATTTATCAGTTTCTTATAATGAAAAGGAAGTGAAAAAATGGAAGCAGAAATTTAAAGCTAAACAGATAAATGGAATATGGGTGTCCTCTGAAGGAAAACCCCTGCTCCCTATAACCTTTTATCATCAAATTTGCCAGTCTATTTATAAAAACAGTCATTTTGGTACTCAGGGCACTGTGGATTCTGTTAAAAGAGTATGGATAGCTCCTAGCATAACTACTATAGTCTCTAAAGTGTGTACAGCCTGTCCTACCTGCCAAGCATAATAATCAACACGCCTTTCGTGGCAAAGCTTTTGGTGGACATCTTCTGGCTTACAAACCTTTTGAGCATCTGCAAATTGATTTCATAACAATGCCAAAGGCTGGACATTATAAATTTTCTCTAGTCATAGAGGATCAACTGACCAGATGGCCAGAAGCATTTCCTACTGCCCAAGCTACAGCGGCTTTTATTGCCAAGGTGCTTTTAAAAGAAATCATTCCTCATTTTGGCCTGCCTGCACGTATTGATTCAGACAGGGGAAGTCACTTTACCAATTCAGTTTTATCTCAAATATATTCTTGTTTGGGGATAATTCCCAAATTCCATGTACCATATCATCCCTAGAGCTCAGGCTAAGTTGAAAGAATGAACAGAGAACTTAAAACCATGATTGGCGAATTATGCACTGAGACACATTTAAAATGACTTGAAATTCTCCCGCTAGCCCTATTCCATTTTAGAAGCAAGCCCAAGGGAGATCTACATATTTCACCATTTGAGATGCTTTTTGGATGTCCCCTTATATAGGCTAAGCCTTTTTCTCCTGCATATACATCACTATTAGGGGGAGACACTTCTTTTACTTCCTATATAGGAATTGCAGCACAAATTGCATGAACTCCATGAATCCAGAGCTGCAATACAAGCAGGACCAATAGACTTTTCACTTCATGACCTGAACCCCAGGAGACAAAGTGTATATAAAGAATTTTCAGCGCATTGGAGCAACGCAACCTTCCTCGGAATGTACATTTCAAATATTGTTAACCACTCCAACAGCTATAAAAATTGGAGAAAAGGATTCTTGGATTCATTGCTCATATGTAAAGAGAGCATCTTCTGTTGAAACTGATTGACTGTATCCTGTCACATGCATTAGAGATAATAGTCCATAGACAAGTGGATACTGTTTTTGGAAACACATTATATTTTCCTGAATCTTTATTATTACTTTTCCTTTTATTTTTTAATAGAATAATTGATTCTTTTCCCTTTTTCTCATTTATTGTACTTAAAGTACATATAATCAATATTAATCTTTTTTGATTTTGCAGTAATACAAGTTTAATATATACATATATATTCATACATTATATATATCTGCTATAATATTAATGCATATCCAATAAACTTTAGACTATGGAAACCTGCCATTTATTGATAAATGTTATGGGACTATGATTAATGTTTGTGTCTGATTCCAGGAGAAGGAAAAGAAGCAAAGAAGCACAAGGTCAAGGAGACCAACCAATCCCAATGAAATTGATGAGAATCTGCACAGTGCCAAGGAGCACAAAGGTAAAAAAAAAAGACCAAACCAATTGAGGTAGGATTGATGAACTTCTATGCCAATAATAAATATTGATGAACTTCTATGCCAATAATAAAGGACTTGAACCTAGTGTTTGGGGTTCAAGATTGCAATTGTTCTGACATGTTAGAGGCCAGCCTTCCCTGAGCCACATCCTAGTCAAGTACTGAAGGTTGGCTATCATCCTGGCTCCCCCTATCCCTGAGAGTGAAGGTAAATCAGACCAGGGAAAGACACTTCCCTTTCACACAAAAATCTAGTCCTTTTTTCTCTCTTATAAGTGTGGCAACTTACTGTAGTCCTTGATACTGATTGGGTAATTGCAGAATTACATAAATCACTTTAATTGGGCCCTGATTTAAGGACCTGTTATAAGTTTATTTTTCCTTTACTTACATTGTTGCACATAAGACTTTGACATCTTATATTTCATTCCACAAGTTATTTTTTCTCTTTTATTTGGATTTTTTGATGTTTTTGGATTTCTTTTGATAATTGACTCATACACTCCCATAACTCAGCCATGTATCCTTAGTTGATCTGGGTGTTTGTCACTGTCCTCTTCGGGGGGGGGTTGTGTTATTATTCTCCTCAGGGGGGGTATGTATTATTGTCCTATAATGCAAAGTTTAAATTCTTTTGAGAGTAATTTCAGGATAAGAAGCTTGCTACCTGCCCAAATCCAGAAAGTGAATTGTTTGGAGAAGGCACCATGAAGATGCCTGCAGAGACCCTACACTGCATCAAGAAGATCCAGAATGAACTTTGGAGTGCAGTGAATTGAACTGTGAGGGTTCAATGCATTTATTTTGAATGTACACTCTTATGCCAAAGGGGAATACTCCCTAATTGGCTTTTTGTCAATGTGCCTAGTAATCATTGGATCATTGGTTTTGTCCTCTTTTCATTTTATCCCTAAATTACTGTAATTTAAAAGTGGGTTATGTTTACAAGAGCCTTTGGAGAGACCAGTCTTCTTTGGCTCTGAGGAGCGAATGTGTTATTGGAAAATTTGGGGTCTTTGAACTACATTTCCCATGAACCCATTGGCTTCCTATCGTTACGAGATGACATAGACAGGAGGATAAAATTGAAGGGCTGATGTTCCTCTTTGCTTCCTATTGTGGCATGCTGGAGCTGGGAATGGCAGGCTAAGCTAGCATGGCACATGATTTTATTTTCTAGAGACTATTAATAAACCTTATAAAAATCATAATATGTTTAAAGTTATCTTTACATTTTAATTTTATTTTTTATAATATACAAAGAACAGAAAATAGCAATTGCCTAGGAACCTGGGTGCCATCTTTAAACATGGAGCTCCTTTCTATTGTTCTTTTGGGCTGTTTTCCTAGAGAATTATATCAATGTGTCTTTAAAAAGGAAATGTTATATAGATTTTTGTAGTGTGGTAGAAAGACCCAGGGGCAGGCAGTTGGGAGATCTGGGTACCAATCCTGCCCAGAACTTTGGGCAATTGATTTTGGATCAATGCTCCTTTTTTCTTCATCTATAAAAAAGGGGTAATTATCTTCATAGATCAACTGAGAAGGACATCGGGATAGAAGCGATTTGCAAACTATAAAATGGGATACAAAGCTGAGGGACTTTGGAAATGGATGAGCCTGTCCAAAACAATTGGCTCCAGTCCAGGAAACATGAGCAAGATATCCAGCACCTCCTGATGGCCTGATTCCTAACTCACAGCTCTCAATTCCACTGGTGGCTCCTCACTTATCAGGGAATAAAACAGAGGAGATCTGCAGGGGAGACAAGGTCCAGATAAGAGAACCTGAAGAGATTTCATAAAAGAGAGAGAGCATTAACAAGGGCCCAGCCTGGGAAAGTGGTCCCCTGAGCTGCTTGAAAAAAGTCAAGGATTCTTAGTAGAGGGGAAGAGGAAGGAGTACATTCTAGGCATGGGGGAGAACCAGTGCAAAAGCCCAGAAAATGTCCTGCCTGGAATGCAGAAGGAATGAAGGAGAGTACCAGGAAATGACTGAAAAGGGAGTGGGAGCCAGAGTGTTTGGGCAGAGCCTTCAATTCTGGGCTAAGGATTTTGTATTTCACCCTAGAGGCAATAGGGATCCATGGAAGGTTCATGGTCCAGGAACAGCATGGTCAGATCTGTGTTTTGGGAATATCATTTTGGTAGCCATTGTAAGGGAGTGGGGAGAGGCTGGAAACAAGGAGATCACATAGAAGGCTACTGCAAAAGCCCAGGCAAGAAGTGATGAAGGCTTGAATTGTCATAGCAAAGGCCGTTTGAGTATAGTAAAGGGGAAAAGTCTGAGAGATATCAACTGATTGGGTATGGAAAGAGAGGAGGGAAGAAAGAGGGGAGGGAAAGAGAAAGAAACAAGCAGGAGAGACAGAGACTGAGAGAAAGAGACAAACAGAGACAGAGAGAAAGAGAGAAGCAGAGAGGAGAGACAGAAAGAGAGACAGTGGAAAGAAAGAGAGAAACAGAGAGACAAGGAGAGACAGATGGAGGAAGAGACAGAGGGAGAGACAGACAGAGGGAAAGAAGAAGGGAAGGAGGGAAAGGAAGAGGAGGAGAGGGAGAGGGAAAGAAAAGGAGAGAAAGAGGAAAGAGAGAAGAGAGACAGAAAGAGGTAGAGGAGGAAGGGAGAAAGAAAGAAACAGGCAGGAGAGGGGGCAGCTGGGTAGCTCAGTGGATTGAGAGCCAGGCCTAGAGACGGGAGGTCCTGGGTTCAAATCTGGCCTCAGACACTTCCCAGCTGTGTGACCTTGGGCAAGTCACTTGACCCCCATTGCCTACCCTTACCACTCTTCCACCAAGGAACTAATACACAGAAGTTGAGGGTTTAAAAATATAAAAAAAATAAAAATAAAAAGAAACAGGCAGGGTAGAGACAGACAGAGACAGAAAGACAGATGGAGAGACAGAGAGAGAGTCTAAACCGATTCCAGGATTGCCAGACTGGTGCCTGGAAGGATGGGATGTGATGGAAATGAATATGGTTTCTGATTGGACATATGGAGTTTGAGGTGTTTGCAGCAGGTAGATCCAGGTGGGGCTCTCTAGTAGATAGCTGGAATGTGTGACTACAGGGGGCAGTCAGATATACATTTGAAGACAATCTCTTTGGCAGCCATGTGGAGGATGGATGATTAGATAAGGAGGTTGCTGAAGTTAGAGAGGCCAACTAGAATAATGCAGAAGATTATTTAAATATTCTATTTCTTCTGCTGTTAATCTAGGCAATTTGTATTTTTGTAAATATTCATCCATATCACCTAGATTGCAGAAAATATAGCATATATTTGGGCAATATATATAATTGGGCAAAATAGTTTTTAATGATTGCCTTAATTTCCTCTTCATTAGAGGTGAGGTCTCCCTTTTCATCTTTGATACTGGTAATTTGGTTTTCTTCTTTCTTTTTTTTTAATTAGATTTACCAGTACTTTTTCCATTTTATCTGTTTTTTTTTTTTTCAAAATACCGGCTTCTACTCTTACTTATTAATTCAATAGTTCTTTTACTTTCCATTTTATTAATTTCTCCTTTGATTTTCGTATTTCTAATTTAGTTTTCATCTGGGGATTTTGAATTTGTTCATTTTCTAGTTTTTTAAGTTGCATGCCCAATTCATTAATCCAAGAGAATGATAAGGGTCTGAACTGAGAAATGGGCAAATGAGATTTCCAAAAAACTTAGGGAAAGAAACAACCAAATGAAATAGTGAGAGTCAAGGATCATACTAAAGGTGCGAGCCTGGGTGACTTGGAAGATGATGGTCCCCTCTGAGAACTCCGGTGGCTCCCTATTAACTCCAACATCAAATATAAATTCTTCTCTTTCATATTTAAAGCCCTTTCTCACCTGAGCCGTTCCTCTGCTTCTTGTCCTCTTAGCTGCTTCTACCCTCCACAAACTCTACTGGCTAACCAGGCTCATTGGGAAGCAGTCATTTCTCACATCCTATGCAAAGGCACTGACTAGATCCCATGCCTGGACTGCTTCTCTCAGCTTCTGCTCCTCAGAATTCCTGGGCTTCCTTCAAGGCTCATCTCAAGAAGCACCTTCCTCAGGAGGCACCAGCAGGTCCCTCCAGCTGTTAGTACAGCCCCCTTCTCATTAAGAGAACAAGAGGGTCACGCATTTTGCTGAGACATCAAACTTACCCTCAGATTAGAAAAGAAAGACTTTCTGCCTCCGCTTTGTTTCTGGGATTTCCTTAGGCTGAGATAACTTCAGGGAGTCCAGGGGTCAGCTTCTGCTCTATTTGGCCCATCCCAGCTCGAGAGCAGCTTTAGCTCTGGTGTTTACTGATCAGTTTATTAGTTGACCTGAAGTAAATCTTCCCTCTCTGCCCTTTGATGTGTAAATCTTTACCTTCCCTGCTGCCCTCTAAAAAATGTCAATTGTTTCCATCCTGCCTGGCCCCGGGTGAGATTTCTAAAAAAGCTGGGGGGGCCTTGACTTCCTAGATCCATGCCTAGAATAAATAGCCTGTTGAGAAGCCTGGCTGGTGCAGCTGCCATCCAAGGCCACCTCGCCCCTCCCTACTCCTCCATATCTCTTGTACCCCCTCTTTATTTGGACACGGCTCCGTCCTTAGAGTGTTCTCTTGGACAGGGACAGTTCAGGCTTTTTCTCTGAACCAGAGGAAGCCCTAAATCCCATTCTTGCCTGATGGTTGAATTTGGACCCTAAAGCTAAGTCTCCTTCCTCTGCGCCCTCCTGTTCCCTTCAGGAGACCCCAGAGTCTGACTTTCAGAACTAGAAGGGACCTCAGAGGCAATCTAATCCCTTAAATCTAAAGGCCTTAAAGTCAGAGAAGTGAAATGATTTACCCGAGGTCACACAGTATAAACCTGATTCTGGGGCAGGATCTACAAACCTGGCCACTCACCACTCAGCCTTCCATTCCATGAAGCCCACCTCGTTATCAGCAAAGCTTGGCAGGGAGGGAATCCAAGCTGAGTCCCAACGCCTAAAAGGTTGGAGATTTTGCTTCTAGGACCCAGTGGCCAGGAATAGGGGGGCCCAGAGTTCCCCCAAGCTCCCTTTTTCTAGCCAGGGGCCTCTTCTGCTCCTCTAAAGCTAGAAGAGTCGTCATCGTAGCAGGCTTGTATTTACAAGCAACATCAGACATGTAGTTGCAGTGTGACCCTGAGTAAGTCACTTCATCTGTTGGCCTCAGTTTCCTCATCTGTAAAATCAACTAGAGAAGGAAATGGCGGAGCACTCCAGGGTCTTTGCCAGGAAAACTCCAAAAGGGGTCACAGAGTCAGACAGGACTGAATAAGTCTGTACTTGGGGTTGATGGTTTTCAAAGCCCTTTATAAATGCTTAATTCATTTGCTCCCTCACAACACCCTTTTTAAAAAAACATTTATCTTCCGTCTTAGAATCAATACTGGGTATTGGCTTCAAGGCAGAAGAGAAGTAAAGGCTAGGCAATGGAGGTTAAGTGACTTGTCCAGGGTCACACAACTGGGAAGTGTCTGAGGTCAGATTTGAACCCAGGACTTCCTATCTCTTGGCCTGGCTCTCCATCCACTGAGCTACCCAGCTGCCCCCCACAACACCTTTTTTTTTTTTTCTTTTTAAACCCTTAACTTCTGTGTATTGACTTATAGGTGGAAGAGTGGTAAGGGTAGGCAATGGGGGTCAAGTGACTTGCCCAGGGTCACACAGCTGGGAAGTGTCTGAGGCTGGATTTGAACCCAGGACCTCCCGTCTCTAGGCCTGGCTCTCGATCCACTGAGCTACCCAGCTGCCCCCCACAACACCTTTTTAAGTAGGTGGTGTTATTACAGATGAGGAAACTCATCATCAGAGATGAGGCTGAAAGAGCTTAAGTAGCTCGCTTTGGGTTCTACAATTAGGTAAGCTTCCAACTGAGGTCTTCCTGGCCCCAAGGCCAACCCTTACCCTCCTTCTGCTCCCCGCCATTAGAGAAGGCGCTGGATTTGGAGTCGCAGGTCTTGAGTTCATATCCTGGTTTTGCTCTAGGAGTCAATGACCCTGTGAAATAGAAGGTAACGGCTCCCAAGTCCTCTCTCCAATCTGGGGCTCCCAGCCAAGGGGAGGGAGATGCTGGGACCTCCATCTCTCTAGGCTCTCTGGGGTGGGGACTTGTGGTGCTGGCCACTGTGGTGGTCAGTGAAGGACACTGGTCTAAGGTGGCATCTAGATTGCCAGGAAGAAGCCCTACCAGCTGCTTCTCTTTGCCAATCTGTGCCTCAGTTTCTCCCTAGCTATAATGGGGAGAGTACAAAGCCAGTTGTGAGGACAAGGCTTTGTCAGCCTTAAAGCCACAGAGAAACGCAGTGATGATAACAGTGCATTGTCCTCTCCATCATGAGGGGCTCCTGGAGCACCCGGCCTTTGCCAGGGCCTCTACCCCCAAAGGCTCTCAGGAGCCCTAGGAGGATGTGGTGGGAGGGGAGGCTAACCGGAGGGCAGACAGTGGTCATTCTCAAAGCCCTGGGGAGGCGAGGGGTGCAGTTAGGAGAGAGGAGGCTCTGGGGGAAGCTCTCCACCAGGATCTCAGGGCCTCTTTGTTTTTTTTTCATTGAATTTCCTTTTTTCACTGGCATGGAGGACCCCATTTGGACAGTTGTTTTCTGCCATTTTAGGATTCAGGTTCTCTCCCTCCCTCCTTGCCCCAGGCAGCAAATAACAGGAGGAAACAGAGTGGATGTTTCCATTTGGATCCTTCTCTGGCTGGGGAGCCCCCAGGGCGTCCTGGGCAGACTGCTGAGGGTGCTTCAGTCCTTCCAGCCGCCATCCATCTTACAGGAATTCTGGTGTCCTCATGCCTTACGGCGCCGGGGAGCCCATCACAGCCTCTTCAGCCCTTATCTCCCCATGGGCAGCCTGGCCCAGGGGGAAGGAGTCTGGCTCTGGGGAGGGACCACCGAGGCACAGGGCTCTTCTCCTTCCCCTTTGGGCCCTCTGGAGATCAACTTGAAAGGGGTGAACCCCAGTGCCTGGGAGGGCGCAAGGGAGCCCATTGGAAGGCTGGGAGGCCAGGAGGGGGTTTCCTTTGGGTGCTTTTTCAGTCTCCAAATGTGGAGCCTCTGCAGGCTGAGGTTAGGAAAGGGTCCAGGTCCTTCCTTTTCAGATGGGGAAACTGAGGCCTGGGCTAGTGCTCCCAGCCAAGGAGGGTCTCATGTACTCACAGGCCCAGTTCATCCTTGGGGGAAAAGGAGTCCTGACCCCGCCCCCCCCAGGGGGCAGCAAAGGGTCTGGGGCAGAGCCTCCCTCCTGGAGCTGGGAGTGGACACAGTGGGGGAGGCGAAGGAGGCTTGGGGAGCACCCCGAGGGGGTGGGGGAGGTGTGCCCCTCGGGACTGAGACGCCCTTGGGGGAGGCACTGGAGGGAGGGGACACCCTCGATGGGCGCTGGGGGATGGGGGTGGGATGGGAGGGGCCCAGCCGAGGGGAGGTCCGCGGACGCCCCCCCCCCGAGCGCGGAGGCTGGCCTGGAGCAAGGCAGAGGCCCCGGCATCCTCC
>NC_058130.1:783237106-783274211 GCF_016433145.1 Gracilinanus agilis | reverse complement strand
GTGAATCCAGAAAGGGGAGGGGACGTAGGGGGGCGGGGTCTTAGTGGAGGCGGGGCGCGGGACTGGTGTGTGTAGGCTGCGGAGGGGGAGTGTCTTGGTCGAGGGGCGAGGCTGGGGTGGGGCCGTGGGGGGGAGGCTGGGCCCTGGTGGAAGGGTGGAGCCAGGGAGGTCTTGTCCGAGGGGGCGGGGTTGGTGGAGGGGCGGAGCCACGGAGGTAGTAGAGAGGGGTCCCGAGGGGGGCCTCTCAGCCCAGACCCTCCCCACCTCCGTGCTCTCCCCTGGCAGGCGCAGCAAGCACACCGTGGTGGCTTATAAGGACGCCATCTACGTGTTTGGAGGCGACAACGGGTAGGTGAGCGAGGGGGGCCCCTTGCTGGGGCAGGGCTCACTCCTCAGAGTGGCATCGCAGCCATTTCTAGGGGCTGTTCAGGGTTCGAATTCTGCCTCGGAGGCCTGGGTGGTGATTTCCTCTCCACAACTCCTGCCTGGCTCGTGGGGGCATTACCGTGGGCAGAGGCCGACCCTGAGCTCCAGTCTGGCCTCCGATGTGACCGCCTGGTTCACGCTGGTCACACCCCCGAGCCTCTGCCTGCCTTGGGGTCCTCGAGGGTCCGGCGGGCCCCTGGCGCTGCTGTCACGATGTCCCCCAGCCTGGCTGCATTCGCTCTCTTTGGACAAAGGCTTGGCCCGGCCGCCCGGCTGGGCCCCTTTGACTTCCGGGCCCCTCCTGGCCCATGTGGGACCTGCCAGTGCCACCGTCCCCCCTCCCGTGTGGTGGTGCTGCCCACGGGCGCCCGGGCAGCCTGGTGCCTCGGGGAGCGGCTCTGCCCGGGGGGAGGCTGCGGACTCTGGCTCCTGCCCCGTGGGGCCCTCGTGGGGCGATAGGCAGAGCCCAGAGCTGGCAGCTCGCCATCGGTCCCAGCGTCCCGTGTGTGACTCCGGGCGCTGCTTCTGTTAGTGCCTGTTTGTCTGCCTGTCTGGAGGGGTCCCATTCGCAGACCTCCCTACGGGGGCCACCCCTGGACGAGGTGTCTCTGTCATTCGCTCTGGCTGTCCAGGTTCTGGGTAAAGACTGCTGGTGACCCATGGAGCGGCTCTGGAGGCTGGGGCCCCGGGTTCAAATCCCACCCCTGACCCTTAGTGCCATTTGGCTAGGGTGGGCCTCCATTTCTGTCATCCTCACTTTCCTAACATTCAAGGCTCCCACACAGACCCACGTATGTGCAGTCCCGTGTACGGGAAGCCGCTGCCTATTGTTCTCGGTCACTAGCAGTCACGGGCCTCATCCTTGGTCATGTCCTCGGACGCCAGTGGTCAAGGGCTTCCCTCCCCAGGCGGTGCGAGGCCTGAGGAGCCTGGTTTATTCCAGAGGGATGAGCCGGGCTTCTTGGGGAGGGGGGGCAAAGGAGGCCCCGGGATGGCCCCAGGCCCAGCGGGAGGCCGCCTCAAACCCAGGAACCCTTAGAATGTCTGAGCTGGTGGACCTTCATTCTAACTTGGAGGTGGGACAGGTGGTTTGCTCAGGCCCGAGGCTCTGGCTGTATGGCTAGAGAGAACTTTCAAGGCCTCCCAGTTCAAGCCTTCATTTTTCAAGTGGAGAAACTGAGGCAGGGTGGTGACGTGAGCTGGCCTCTCGGTCTTAGGTAGAAGTGCCTGCAGCCAGGTGGCTCAATGGATAAAGCCAGGCCCGGAGATGGGAGGTCCTGGGCTCCCATCTAGCCTCGGACACTTCCTCCTGGGCGACCCTGGGCCGGTCACTTCCCCTCCGCTGCCAGCCCTTAATGCTCTTCCGCCTGTGAGACGATGCCAGTGTGGGGTCTGAGGCGGAAGGGAAGGGCTCACAAGAGGCTTGGCCGGTTCCCCGTCCCGGGCTCTGTCCGCTGGGCCGCTCCACGTGTCTGAGCAGGAGGCCCAGCTGTCCACCTCTGCCCGCTGCCGTGCTGCCTCCTGGGGTCCGGCCTGTCCCGAATGGGGCTTCTTCCCTTTCAGAAAGACGATGCTGAACGACCTGCTGCGCTTCGACGTCAAGGACTGCTCCTGGTGCAGGTGGGCTCCTCCCGGCCTGCCGTGGCCAGCATCTGGGGCAGGGGGTGGGCGCAGGCCTGAGCTGGACCCCAGGGCTGCCCGGGGCCCACACGGGGAGAGGAGCAAAAGGCCTTTTCAGGCCGGGGACCCGCACCCTCGCGGGCAGAGTGGGAGCCGATGCCCTCCCCTTCTCCACTGGGCCTGCGGGTCTGCTGCGTGGGGCACCGACGCCCGGCTTGTGCCCCCCTCTGCAGGGCTTTCACCACAGGGACACCGCCAGCCCCCCGCTACCATCACTCAGCCGTCGTCTATGGGAGCAGCATGTTTGTGTTTGGTGAGGACCGAGTGTGGCTGGTGGCCCCGGGATGGGGGGGCAGCGTCACTGACCCCCTTACACACGGGGATACCGAGGCACAGCGAGGGGAAGGCTTGGGGGCCCCTCCTACACCCTCTCCTCTGGAGGCCCAGCGTCTGGCCTTGTGTCTGCCCAGAGCCCCCGGGGGTGCCCCTGCAGCAGGGAATAGCCTGGCCAGAGGCCCTGATGACGGTCATTCTTTAGCCATCGTGGCCCCTTGTGAACCCTCCTGGGGAGCCTGAAGCACCCCAGAGGGAGAGCAGGCCTCCCGGGCTGGGCCATCCTCCACAGAGCCTGCCAGTCACTTCCAACCAGGGCGCTCGGCGCGGCTGCCCCGGGCCGGGCCTTACAGGGAGGCGGGAGGCTCAGAGAGAGGCGAGGCCGTGGGGGCTCCAAAGCGCCTTCACAGAGCGCGTCTTCACAGGCGGCTACACGGGCGACATTTACTCCAATTCCAATCTGAAGAACAAGAACGACCTGTTCGAGTACAAGTTTGCCACCGGCCAGTGGGCAGAGTGGAAGATCGAGGGGAGGTGAGCGGCGGCTGGGACCTCCTCAGGGTCAGCCCCGGGGAGCGGCCGGGGGGCCGGGGGACGAGGCCCGCGGTCAGATCTGGCCTAGCCGGTGGCCCGGCCCAGTCGCTGAGCCCTAGCGACCTCCATCTTCTCTGGAAGGAAGTGACTGGCCGCAGCGGCGTCTGCCCGGAGGACCCAAAGGGGGCCAGGGAGAGGCGGGCACAACAGAAGCCCTGAGAGGCTACAGAGAGGCCCATCTGACAGCTCAGGAGACTGAGGCACCCCATGGGCATGTGACTCACCCAGGGTCACACAGCTAGTCTGTGTCTGAGGCAGGATTCCAATTCAGGTCTTCTGATTCCAGGCCCAGCACTCTGTGTGCCTAGGTTGGGAGTCGGGATGTGAGCAGACTCTGAGGCTCCCGGGACCCGAGCCAAGATGTCTGAGGGAGAGGTGGCAGGCCGGGGCCGGCGGTGCCCCGTGGCGTCCCTCACGCACCTGTGGTTCTCCTGCAGGTTACCTGTGGCGAGGTCAGCTCACGGGGCGACCGTGTACAGCGACAAGCTGTGGATCTTTGCGGGCTACGACGGCAATGCCCGGTACGTGGGGGTGAGGCCGGCTTCCCTTCCCCTGGCACTGTGCACCCCTGCCTGGCTCCCCCAGAGGCGTCTGCTGCCTTTGGCTGACCTCGGCCTGCAGGGTGCTGGGGGTCCCCTGGAGGTCTGGTCTGGTGCAGGCAGTGCCCCAGGAGGAGCGCCCACAGGATGTTGGGGGTCCCCCATGGGCCTGATGTGGGCAGTGCCCCAGGAGGAGCGCCCACAGTGATGCTCTTGATCAGGGGGCATCCAGGCTTTTGTTGTAATGGGAGGCTCCCTCCCTCCCCAGGCAGCCTGGGGAAGCTGCTTTCTGCACGGCCTCGCTCTCCCTGCAGTCCTGGGCTCAGGGTTGGGCACAGCTGCTGTAGGCCGGGCCCTGGCCCTTCTCTGCCCTGGTGGGCCCAGGAGGCTCTGGCTCTTGCTGCCATCTTGTCCCCTCCCGGGCCAGCCTCTTCCTCTCTTGGTCTAAAGCGGCACCCTAGGGAGAGGGTGCAGGAAGATGGGAGCCCATCTTGGGCACAGCCGGGCACCGCCCCAGGCAGTCACCGCTTCTGTTCCCCGGCTTCTCTCACTCCAGGCTAAGTGACATGTGGACGATTGGCCTTCAGGACCGAGAGCTGACCTGCTGGGAAGAGGTAAGCTTTGGGGGTGCCACCTGGCTTCCTGTCAGGCAGAGAAAGGAGCCCCGGGTGCAAATCCTGTGTCAGGAGTGGCTGGATGGCAGCCGCCTCCCAGGATGTCATGAGACTGGCTGGTGGATGTGTTGGAACAGTTTTTTTCGCCCTGTTGATGGGAGCCCTGGAGCCCGTGGCCTTGAGATGGTTCTGGATGGAAGAGAGGGACGCTCTGAGCCTGAGGGGGGTGGGCAGGGCCTTCCAGGTGTGGGGACAAAGGCCTGGAGGGGGGAATAGAGAGAAGACCAGTGTGGTTGAACAGGAAGTGGCTGGGGAGTCTGGAGAGGGGCGGTGAGGCCAGACCGTGAAGGCCATAAAAACTGGCAGAGGAGCTTCTGGCTGATTCTAGAGGCCCTGGGGAGCCCCGGGAAGGATGGTCATTACCGGCGGCCATGATGGCCAGCGTTTCTCTGGTGACCGCTCTGCGTTGGCACCTGGCCAAGCTCTCCATATAAACGTGCTCATTCAGTCATGGTGGCCCCACGAGTGGCCGACATATTACAGATGAGGAAACTGAGGCAAACAGGGCGAAGTGACTTGCCCGGGTGATGCAGCTAGTGAGTGCCTGAAGCCACATCAGACCTTGTGACTTCCTGACTCTTATCCGCTGAGCCACCCGCCTCCTCCCAGTAAATAGATGGGCCCGTCGGGCAGCCTCGGGGCATCCCAAGAGCCTCGTGGGTGGCCCGGTGACTCGGCCTCCCGGGGAGGCGGGAGGCGGCCCCTTCACCGAAGGCCCATCCCGGCCCAATTTCGCCCTTGGTCCTAGATCGAGCAGAGCGGCGAGATCCCCCCCTCCTGCTGCAACTTCCCCGTGGCCGTCTGCAGAGACAAGATGTTTGTGTTCTCGGGCCAGAGCGGGGCCAAGATCACCAACAACCTCTTCCAGTTTGAGTTCCGAGACAAAGTGTGAGTGCGGAGGCGGCTCGAGGGAAGGCCCCGGGGTGGGCAGCGGTGGCGGCTTGATGGGTGACCGTCTCCTCCTGTACCCAGCTGGACCCGCATCCCCACTGAGCACCTGCTTCGGGGCTCGCCCCCGCCTCCGCAGCGGAGGTACGGGCACACGATGGTTGCCTTTGACCGGCACCTGTACGTGTTTGGGGGTGCAGCCGACAACACCCTCCCCAACGAGCTTCACTGCTATGATGTGGACTTCCAGACCTGGGAGGTCATCCGGCCGAGCCCCGACAGCGAGGTAAGGGCGCCCTCCTACGCAGGTGTGGGACAGCCACCAGCACTTCCGGTCACTGAGACATGGGGGGTCTGAGGAGGAAGCCCGGGGGGACAGACGGACACGAGAGGAGTGGCTGGGCCGGGCAGGAGCTCTTCCTCAGACAAGAGTCTCCTCTACTTTCCACTTCCTTTCTTTGGGGCCCATCATGGATGAGAATTCCCACAGGTTAAAGGGGGTCCCCAGGGGGCGGCCCCCAGGGTTAGGGGGTGAGCAGCCCCCCCCGGAAGGAATCGCTCAGGGGTGATTCCTCCTTCCCAGCTGTCCCCAAGCTGCCCAGACCCCTGCTGGCCCTTCATGGGAGGCCCGGCCTCCGCTCTTCTGTGGGGCTGGCCAGCTTCTCTCCGAGGTCATTAGAGTCTACGGAGGGGCCTCCCAGCCTTCAGGAGGCCCTGAAACAGAGCCGGCCCACGGCTGTGCAGGTGGAGGGCCCTGAAGAGCAGGGCCAGGCAAGCGCCAGACCCAAGGAGAGGAAGGGCTTTGGCCGGACGCTCAGAAAGTTCAATCCTGCATGCATTAAGCCGTCGCTGTGTCCAGCAGTGCTGTAGAAACGCCGGCCACTAGGTGGCTCGTGCCTCAAGAAGCTTCTGGGGTTGAGGAGGCGGCCACAGATGAGGGGGGCCCAGCAGGCCATCGTGCCTTGGCCATGCATTGTGGACATGGGTCTGAGGGCCACTTGGGGCTGGCGGAGCCCAGGGGCTACGCTCCGGGGAGGGGGTGGAGTGGTTGCAGGTGGACAGAGATGGCCCAGAAGAATTCAGAGGCTCCTTTGTGACCACTGGAGGGATGCGGGGACCATCAGGCCAGGCCTCTCCTTGTACAGAGGGGGAAACCAAGGCTGGAGGATGCAGGGCAGGAGGGCAGAGTCTGGCCTTGAGGCCTGAAAGGTTCTGATCTCAGCCAGGCCCAAGGGCCAGGTCATGAGGCCTTTCTCTTCCCCCTTTCCTGGCTCTTTACTGACCTGGTCAAGCTCACGGTACAGAGGATGCCCAGGACATTGTTGCATTCACAGCTGGCCCCATTGGTCAGCAGATGGGGGCTGAGAAGGCACATCTGACTGCTAAGACCCCTGCACTAGCCTGGCCTTGCAGGAAGGGGTCACCTGCTCGGCGCTGCTTGGCTTTCTTGCCATTTTGGTATTTTGGGGTCTCCAGGCCAAGAAGGACAGCTGAGAGCCTGCAGCCTCTACATGGGTGGACAAGCATTTTATTGAACTGGGAGCAGGCCTGGGCCCTGGACCGAGCAGGGTAGCTGGGACTTGGCCAGCAGGGGCAGCCCCTGCCTTCCTTTCTTGTCCCCGGGATTCAGAGATGGAAGGGCCTGAAGGACAGGGCAGGCGGTCTAGGCTCTCCTGTCTCTGAATCCAGTTGGACTCCAGGCCCCCCTTTTGACAGGAGGAAGCCGAGGCCCGGCCTGGGGCAGGGACTCAGCGAAGGTCTCCCGTGCCGTGAGTGGCCCGGGTGGCGGCCCCTGCCCTTTGCTACCCTGGAAGTGCCCCTCTTTCAGGGTCAAGGCTGCAGTTTCAAGGCCTCTTTTGGCCTCGGAGCTCTGTCCCTGCCCCATGGCGGCCCCCTTCCCTCCCCTGGTCCCGTGTGGTCCTGGGTGCCGGCCACGTGCCCTCATCCTGCTTCCTCCCTTTGCCCCAGCTCTGGCACTTGGCAGGCAGGCCCTCCTGGGGCGGTCAGTGCCGGGCATTTGCCCTGGCCAGGGAAGCAGACGGGCTCCGCCGCCCTCATGCCAGGCTCTCGGAGGAGAAAGCCCCGAGCCTGGGCAGCCCGCGTCTGCTCCCGCCCCGCCAGTGAGCGCTGATCCAGCCCCAGCCCTGAAGGAGCTATTGGTGGGAGGGACGAGAGGGGGAGCGGCTGGAGAGGCTTCTTGGGAAGGTGGGATTCGGCCCGGCCACCAGAGGGCTTAGTGAAGGCCGGACCACCGGCCTCGCCTCCTTCCTCCTGGGCTACGGAGGGGCCTCCCGGCCTCCAGCCCCGCTCTCGGGGGCCAGGATGGGTGCTTTGGCTCTGCCTCCCTCCCCTGCCCACCTCACCCCGGGCCCCTCTTCTCATGTAGCTGCCCAGTGGGAGGCTGTTCCACGCGGCTGCGGTCATCTCGGACGCCATGTACATATTTGGGGGCACAGTGGACAACAACATCCGCAGTGGCGAGATGTACAGATTTCAGGTACCTGGGAAGGGGCAGGCTTGGCCTCCCGCTGGGGTCCAGGGTGCGGGGGGCCTGCTTGTCACAGGAAGGCGGCCTGTGGCACAGTGCATGGGGGGAGGGCTTGGGAGTCCCGAGGGGGCAGCCTTCCTGGCACTCTCTTGGAGATGGGACGGTGACCTGCGGGCCAGAGGACGGCCATCGCTCTGAGGGCCAAGCTGCCCGCAGGGCTCCGGCCTCTGCCCCCCCGAGGGTCAGAACAGGGACCACCCTGCCACCTCAGCCCTGGCTGGCCTTCACCCAAGGGGGCCGGGACCCTGGGGGGGACCTCGAGGAGAGGAGGGGGTCCGCCTCGCCGCTTGCAGGCCGGCTGCAGGGGAGGCCTCGCTTCCACAGGGAAAAGCGCTTCGTGGGAATTTAGAGCCCCTGAGGCGGGTCCAGGCTCTCCCGGACGAGCCGCAAAGGCCGGTGTTCCTGGGTGGGGGAAGGGCTCTGTGAGGCTGTGGATGTGGGGGGAGGCCTGGCCCGCCCCGGTGGCCTGGGCACTGCTCCTAGGTTCTGGGCAGAGGCCCAGGCGGGCTGCACCCTGGGTGGGGGCGCCAGCCCAGGAGCTGGCAGGGAGCTCGCGGGGCTGCGTGTCTTGCAGTTCTCCTGCTACCCCAAGTGCACGCTGCACGAGGACTACGGGCGCCTGTGGGAGAGCCGGCAGTTCAGCGACATGGAGTTCATCCTGGGAGAGGTGGGTCCCTGGGGTGCTCTTCTTCCCCAGGAGGGGCCCCATCAGGAGGGAGTGAGCTCCCCATCATCAGGGGCCTCGTGAGTGTTCTGGGCGTGGGATCGTGGACGTTACTCTGGGTGGGCCTCGTTTTGTAGATGAGGATGTCAGAGCCCAGGACACGAGGGACCGGGCGGTCGTAGGTGGCAGTCAGAATTTGCACCCAGGGCCTGTGACAGACAGTGGGGTCAATCCCTTCTCCTGCCCGAGGGGCCCCAGAGCGTGGCGATGATGGGCTGGGCTTCTTGTCCGCAGAAGGAGGAGCGGGTTCGAGGACACATCGCGATTGTCACAGCTCGGTGCAAGTGGCTGCGGAAGAAGATAATGCAGGCCCGGGAGCGAGCGCGGCAGGTGAGGGCCTCCCCCATCCATGGGGACCTGGCGGGGAGACAGATGGGGGTGTCACTGATTGGTGCTGGCTCCCCCCCAGCTCTGCCTCTCCTGTTCTAGGCCCCCCCCCCAGCCAGGAGGCAGGATGCTGTGTGCTCAGAGGCTGCTGGGGAAGGGCATGGCCCCATGGAGGGTGGAGGGGGGCCCCTGAGGCCTCCTCTGTCTGGCTCTCGTGTCTCCCCTCCTTCCTTCCAAGGGGCCCCTCGGACATGTGGGTAACAGTCATGTGGTGGACACGGTGAGAAGGGCCTTGGAGAGCTGGCCCAGGCAGGGCCCAGGAGAGGGCCGGCCGGGATGATTTCTCTGGAATGGGCTCGGGCTCCAGGAGGGCACGATGGGCTCCACTCACTGAGGTCCAGCAGGGATGCCTGCCCTGGAGGCCCACAGACTAGATTGGGGGGTCCTTGATGCCAAGTCCCCTCCCACGGGCCTTTCCAACTGTCCCTTCGTGATCCATTCTGAAGGCCTTGAAGCAGAAGGAAGAGAAACCGGCTGCAGTATGGCTCGCAGGGTGGCTTCTCTGGTGGGCAGATTGTTGGGGTACAGCCTGCAGTACTGGGCAAGAGAAGGAAGAGAGGAGCCAGCGAGGCCCCTGAGCACCCCAGGGAAGAGTCGGGTTGCTGGCCTCACTACTTGGGAGAAGTGGGGACCCCTTCCCTGCAGAGCCCAGGACAGAAGGAAGACCCGCTGAGGCCCCACATTTGCCGGGCACCAGGGATGGAGGTAGCAGGGGGCACCAATGCCAAAGATGAGGCCCATCAAGATGGGGCGCTCATGGCAAGGGGATGCCCATCATGGGACCGGGGCTTCTCTACCAAGAGCTGGATTTCCTGGACCAGAAGGGACCTTTGGCCTCCTGTTAGGACGTGACAAGCAGGCACTCAGCCACCTCTGAATCCGGCTTGGTGGGTCCTGGGGACCATCGCGGGAATCTCGGGCTGCAGCCCTCCAGGGGAGGGAAGTGTAGATCCGCTTTTCAAAAATGGGAAGAGAGTGGAGCATGTGGACATGAAGGAGCTGGCGAGCTGGCCTCAGATTCCTGTGGAAGCCAGAGAATGTCCCAAGGGCTGCCACCCCAGACCAGGCTCTCACCAGGGTCGACCTCCTGGCCCTCCAGGAGAGAGCAGAGCACTCGAGCTCATCTTGGACTGTTCTTGTGAGAGATGGAGGAGGGCCTGGCGGCAATCCGGAACATGGCCTGGCACAGTGGCTGACCTCGAGAGCCCTTTGCAGTAGCACAAGGGGAGGAGGTTCTGTCTGTGAGGCACCGACCTGTGGACACTTCCCGGGGCCTCCCGTGAAGGCTGGCACACCACGTTTTAAGATCATACAAAGTCAGCAGGGAGCGAGAGGAGAGAGTCCCTGGGCTGACCACAGACAGACGGAGAGACCTCAGCATCCTAGAAGGGGGCATTCAGTGGAGAGAAATACTAAATCGCCCAAGGCATGACACAAGCATGTGAAGGGTGTTCTGACTAGCAAATTGGCGAGCAAGCAGGCAAGGGAGTGAGCCATTGAGGAGAAAAATGAGAGCCCGCAGAGGAATGAGGGAGCAAACAAGTGAATCAAGAAAGGAATAAGCAAGTGAACTAGCAAGAGAACAAGAGGAGCAACAAGAGCCAACAAGGGAGCAAATGAGAATTAATGAACAAGCAAGTGAGAGCCAACAAGGGAGCAAATGAGTGAAGTACCGAAGGAACAAGCAAATGAACCAGCAAGAGAACAAGTGAGGGAGCAAACAAGAGTCAATAAGCAAGTGAGGGGAAGATGAGTGAATTAATGAAGGAACAAGCAAGTGAGCCAGCAAGAGAACAAGTGAGGGTGCAAACAAATGAGCCAATGAAGGAATTAGTGAGGGGGAAAACAAGTGAATTAATGAAGGCACAAGCAAGTGAGCTGACAAGAGAACAAATGAACCAGAGGGAAGGAGTGAGTGAAGGAGCAAACGAGTGAGTGAGGGTGTGAATAAGCAAGCCAATGAGAGAAGCAAGTGAGCCAACAAGAACCGGGGAGCAGCCTTGGAGACAGTGCTTGTCAGTGATTGCCAGGGCCTGCCAGGCTGTGCTGCCTGGAGGGGGCCGCTCCTGTTAGAAATGCTGCTAGAACCCCGGGCTTCTCCAGGCAGAGGGGGGCTGGCAGGGCAGCGCCCAGGTAGATGATGTGGGGCTGGAGGTGGCACCACTGCAGGGCTCTGGGTCTCAAGAAGGCCCCCCAGGGACAGAGTCGGAGTTGTTTGGGGGAGACTGACTGGTCGGGGGCTGTTCCAGCCTAGACAGGCTGCCCGAGGGGGGCTCGGCAGCATCCGATGTCTTCCCGTCCTGGCTGTCTGGGCTGTGGAGGCCCCCTCCACGGTGTGCTAGTCCTCATCGCAGTGGCCTCATTCCCACCCCAAGCTCCTGCTTGGCCCTTTCCCAGGCTTCTTCGGGAGGATTGGGATCAGAGGACCTGGGTTCGAATCTTCACTGTCTCAGCCTCAATCCTCAATGTGGAATGTAGGGCTGGACAAGATGGGCCCCGGAGTGGGGGGTGCCCATTCGGCTCCAAAACGGCTCCTCCCGCCGAGTCAGGGACATTCCTGGTGCCCTTCGTGCGTCACAGCCCCGGAAGGGCCCGTGCTATTCGCTCCCTTTTACAGAGGGGCAAACTGAGGCTCTTTGGCTTTGTTTTGGTCGCGTCCAGAAGTCCAGGCTGGAGCCCGAGGAGGAAGGGCCGGGGCCGGGCGGGAAGCTGCCCCCGCGGCCTTCCCTGCTGGAGGTGGCCATCCGCGAGGCCGAGGCGCAGCCCTTCGAGGTGCTCATGCAGTTCCTGTACACGGACAAGATCAAGTACCCCCGAAAGGGTAGGGCGGAGGGAGCGCGGCCGCGGCGGGGGCGGGGCCGGGAGGGGTCGGGCCGGGCGCCGCGGCTGAGCCGCCCCCTCCGCCCCGGCCAGGCCGCGTGCAGGACGTGCTGCTCATCATGGACGTGTACAAGCTGGCGCTGAGCTTCCAGCTGTGCCGCCTGGAGCAGCTGTGCCTGCAGTACATCGAGGCCTCGGTGGACCTGCAGAACGTCCTGGCCGTGTGCGAGAGCGCCAGCAAGCTGCAGCTGGACCAGCTCAAGGTGGGCGGGGCCTCCTCCGGAAGGGGCGGGGCGCGGCGGGCGGCTGCAGTGACTGGGCCAGGGTCTCTGGGCCGCGCCGCCACGCTCTGGGTCTCTCCGCGCAGGAGCACTGCCTCAACTTCGTGGTGAAGGAGTCCCACTTCAACCAGGTGATCATGATGAAGGAGTTTGAGCACCTCTCGTCCTCCCTGATCGTGGAGATCGTGCGGCGGAAGCAGCAGCCGCCCCTGCGGGCGCACTGCGAGCAGCCCGTGGACATAGGTGGGCAGCCGCGCCCTTAGTTCTCTCTGGCCGCCGCCCCGGGCCGGCCTCACCGCGCCCCTCCGCCCCCTGCAGGGACGTCACTCATCCAGGACATGAAGGCCTGCCTGGAGGGCGCCGGGACGGACTTCTGCGACATCACGCTGCTGCTGGACGGCCACCCGCGGCCCGCCCACAAGGCCATCCTGGCCGCGCGCTCCAGGTAGGCCACGGGAGGGGGCGGGGAGGGGGCGAGGAAGGGCGGGGCAGGCGGCCGTGCGGCCATGCGAGGCCTCTCGGTGTCCCAGTTACTTCGAAGCCATGTTTCGCTCCTTCATGCCCGAGGACGGGCAGGTGAACATCTCCATCGGGGAGATGGTGCCCAGCAAGCAGGCCTTCGAGTCCATGCTGCGCTACATCTACTACGGGGAGGTGGACATGCCGCCCGAGGACTCTCTGTATCCTGCGCCGGCTGGGGGCGGGGCGGGGGCGGGGCGCGGGGAGGGGCCTGGGCCGAGCCCCGCCCTGCTGTGGGCCTCTGTGGAGGCCCCCCTGCCTACGTGCCGCCGCTGTCCCCGGTGGCCACCGGGCTTTCCTTAACCGTCCCCCAGCTACCTCTTCGCGGCGCCCTACTACTACGGCTTCTACAACAACCGGCTGCAGGCCTACTGCAGGCAGAACCTGGAGATGAACGTGACGGTGGAGAACGTGCTGCAGGTAAGGGGCGCCCGGGGCTGGCACCGCGCGGCTGGGCCCCCCCAGCGCGCCCCCTGACGGCCGCGCCGCGTGTCTCAGATTCTAGAGGCCGCCGACAAGACGCAGGCGCTGGACATGAAGCGGCACTGCCTTCACATCATCGTGCACCAGTTCACCAAGGTGGGTTGGCTCCTTTCTGGGGTTTGGGGGGGCTGCTGCCCGCCCCGCCTGCCCTGGCTCTGAGGGCCCGGCTCCCGGCGCTGGACTCCAAGAGGGCTCCGTCCGCCGTCCGGAACACGGGCCCTGGGCCCAGCCTCCATCCCCAGGCCTTGCCCGGGCGCCCTCAGTTGTCTGGCCGTGGGGCAGCAGGTGGTGGTTGGGGAATGCTGGGAGTGCCCGAGGGCACAGCGGGCACTTCATGGCTGCCCTGCCCCCCACCTACGAGAGAGTCTCAGGGTACTGAGTGGGGCCCAAGCCGGAGGAATCCGGGCCCCCTGGGGCGGCAGGCTCAGAGCTGTGGGCAGCCGTTGTGGCCAGGAGGAGGTGCTGCATGTGGCGTTGGTGGGCACCTTCTTGGCCTGGTTGCTGCTCACAAGGGCAGGCCTGAGCGGGTGACCCAGTGGGACTGAGCCAGTAAGCCAAGGAGGAGGGGGCAGCAGGCAGACCCCTGGCTCTGGCCCAAGCTCCCGAGGCCTCGGGCTCCCTAGTTGGGTCTTGGGGCACCCTGGCGGGGCATCCCAGGAATAAAAGTGCTGCTGTTACCTGACTGTCGCTCCATGTGGAAACATCCCCCCACAGCCCAGCCTTCCCTCAGGACCTGGAGGCCTCCTCTCCACCCCCCACCCCCCAGGGCCCTGATAGGGAATGGGGTGGAGAGAGCTCCCTGTTCCCCTGGTTCTGGTTAAACAGCCACGTTCCTCGGGTGGGCCCTGGGGATGGATTATGGGGGAGGGGGCCAGGGAGGCAAGCACAGGCGTGGGATGGTTAGGGGAGATAAAGTCTGAGCCAACAAGGCTGCCGTGGGGCTGGGGTCCCACAGGAAGGGGCAGGAGGCCCGTGAACCTGGGCCCTTGTCCTCACTGGCCCAGGGCCCCAAGAACCCACCCTGAGTGGGCATGGGTGGGTGTTTGCCCATATCTGTGAACATGGGCACCTGAGGGTCATGGCCCGTTCCCGAGGCGCCTCGTGGCTCCTGAGCATGCCCACTGTTTATGGGGGTCAGTTTGCTTTGGCCAGCTGGCTGTTCTCGGGGCTCTGCCCCATATCTTGCGGGGAATGGGCCGGAGAGGCTGTGACCCCTCTGGATCCCCCAGACTTCCCTTCTGGGCCCTCTGTCGGGAGAGCTGGGTCCAAAGGCCCGCAGTGACTTCTCCCGTCTTGGCTTTTCCTGAAGGTTTCCAAGCTGCCCAACCTCCGAGCCCTGAGCCAGCCGCTCCTTGTGGACATCATCGAGTCTTTGGCCACTCACATATCTGACAAACAGTGCGCCGAGCTGGGCTCTGACATATGACGTTCCAGAGGCCCAGCCCTGGGGGACACAGTGGTGCCCCGAGGAGTGCCGTGCTTGGAGCAGCCAGGGCAGGTGTGAATGGAGGCTCAGTGCACCCACGGCCTCCTTGGGGGGAAGGGGCGCCCAGGGGGTCCTTTCCCCAGACCTCGTCTCCCCTCAGCAAAGGACAAAGACTGGGGTGGAGGGGAGCACCCTGACTGCCCCTCCCTCTCATTCCTGGGGCCCAGGGTTCAATGACACCCTCCCAAATCCTACGTGGCCTCCTTTACTGCTGGACAGTCCAGGCTTTTCCTGGCTCCAATGGCTGCCTTGGCCTGGTCAGGATGAACCTTTCCATGGCCTGTGGCAAATGGGTACACACTAGTGCCATGTTGGCAAAGACATGGCACATGCACGCTGGCACCATTCCTCCTCTTCACTGCGCCTGGGGACATTTTTTCACATGCCCCACTCTGTCCAGCTGCCCAGTGTGGGCACTTCCTCTCTGCTGTCTGGGGTAATGCTGTGAGGGTGCAGTTTGGGCACATGATCTCAAAAAGGTTTGCCAGTGCTGCCCCACTGTGTGTCAGAGGCTGGCCTTTAGAAGCCCTGAGGCATAGTGGGGAGGCCCCAAGTGTGGATGAAGCAGTGACCATTCAGTCATGGGTGATAAGGCTGCTGCTTCTTTATCTTGGATCAGCTTTATTTTATTTTATTTCTAGGCCTCTGCCCCTTCTTACCCTTTTAGGCTGGGGGTTGGGGCATGCCACTGCTCTTCCTTGTCCTGATGTCCAAAGACTGAGGTCTGGGCTGAGCCCGGGGACCCCCAGTCTGTTACCGCTTGGAGGGGTGGCAGGAGCGGCTGGGCCCTGGGCCCTGCCTGGGTGTCTACAGGCCTAGCCGTGGGAGCTGAGGGACCATGGCCCAAGGGAGGGACAGTGTCCAGGCCACGCCCTAGTGGGACCCTTCCTCTGACCCCTGACCTTCTGGCTTCTAGCAGCGTCCTTTGTCACCTCTACCTAGTTGAGCCTATTGGGCAGATGAGGTCTTGCCAGGCCTGGGCCCAGCCCCAGCAGGGGACACTCGAGTGTTTTATTTGTCCTTCCTTATTCGTTTGGGCCTTGCAGCCCATGTTGGGGTGCTTTTGAAGCTTACCCAGAGGGGAAGGTACCAGGGGAAAGGCCCAAATCAGCAAATGCAGGCCTTGGTGGCCCACTGGGCTGCCTATTGTTGAGGTTTCCGACATCCCAGACTGTTCTTAGTGACTGCTCTGGGCAGAAATAAAGGACTCTGACTGGTCAATCTGCTTGTCTGCCTCTGGCTGGGGAGGGGGTGGGAATGACCACTGTGGTGTGTGTTGAGGTCCAGAGTCCTTGGAGAGGCCCAACCGGTCACTTCCTCTGGGTGCTGAGTGCACCCCTGGGGGCCGCTGTTCTTAGGTGGGCTGCAGTGTTCCCCCTGACCATCACACAGTGGTTTGGAACAGACACGAGTGAGACAAGACCCGTTGGTGCCCCTTCGGCAAGGGGCCGACACTCATGGGGTGCTCAGCCTGGCCACATGACTGCATGCAGGGAGGGAGCAGAAGGAATTCAGATCTCAAAAAGTGCCAGAAATACTGTTTTGGTCCATCCCCCACAGAGCAAGCCAGAGGTCTGGGGTGGCACGGCCGGCACCCCAAGCACTGCTTCACTGCATTTCAAAGCCTTGTGGGTGCTCCTTGGGAGCCTGCCGGGCGTCCGCCTGGGCCCGCTTCTCTCGCACTCGCTCCTGCTGCAGCCGTGCGATCCGCAGGCGCAGACGCTGCTCTCGGCGCTTGCAGGCCTGGAGCTGGCGCTGGGCTTTGTCCAGGGCATCCAGGGCCGCCTCGGCCCGCCGCTTCCACAGCAGCGCGCTGCCCACCTGGTAGCTGTGCTCGTTCTGGATGTAGGCCCCGGCCGGCGGGGGCAGCCGCAGCATGTAGGCTGAGGGGGACACGGGCCGGGCCGCAGAGGGCGAGGGCTCCCGCTCCAGGGAGGGGGGTGTTGCGCAGCTCGCTTCGTCCCCATGGGGGGCCAGGGGTTCCAGGAGGTCGGAGAAGGGGCTCACGAGGCCGCTGGGAGCCGGCGAGGGTGGCAGGGCTGGCAGGCTCTCCGGGGGAGCCGGGCCTTCGGGGTCAGGCAGCTCTTCCCCGGGGAAGCAGGGGACATCGCCAGGAGGTGGCCCGTTCACCAGGGTGCTGTTTACAGGAGGAGGGGGTGGCAGGCCCGCAGAACAGCTGTGGAGAAACGGGATGAGAGATTCAAGGGCCCCCCCCAAGCCCCGGGGATCCCCTCCCTCCTTTATCTTGCAGATGGGGAAACTGAGGCCCGGAACCATCTGGCCCTGCGCCCCTCCCTCCACATACCGGCGTCTGCGTCTCCTGAGTCGGGCGAGATCGGGGGAGCCTGGGTGGAAGCCCTGGGACTTGGTTTTGGAGGCCCGCCGCAGCTTGGAGAAGGACTCGAATATGGTGGGGACGGCCCCTTCCTTCAGCCTATGATAGCCGCTGGGAGGGAGGCGAGACCGTGAGGGGGAGCCCCGCCTCCGCCCCCCGCCCGCCCCTCAGCGCGGCCCCGCCCCCAGGGACCTACCTGATCCCCACCAGCTCGAAGCAGTTCTCCTCAAAGTGCTTGGAGCAGAAGTAGATGTACTCGGACGCGGGGTCCCAGAGACCCTGCCCGCTGGGGTCCAGCCGCCTGCAGTTGGCCAACCAGAGTCCACGCCGGGGGTTGTCCTTCTTGGGCAGCCTGAAGGAAGCCCCGCCCGGCGACCCAGCTCAGGAGATGCCCCAGGGGCTCCCCCGGGCGGTCCCCCGTCCCCAGGTCCCGGCTCCGCCCCGCTGCCCCACAGTTTGTCCGGGGAAGAAACTGGGCATGAGGAGGGACTTGGACGGGAGGGTCCAGCCCGGGCCCCGGAGGCCCGGCAAGCAGGGAATGGGTCTGGGAGGGATTCGGAGGATTCCCCCTTCCCTCCCAACCACGGGCACGGGCCAAGCCCCATGATGGGAGCGACCCCGCCGTGAGCCTCAGTGTCCTCATCTGGAAAATGGACGCTGGTGAGGGCAGCACGGGAGCGGGCCTCGGAGGAGGAAGAGGGCGCAAAGGCTCGGAGAATGGTAATGTGGAGCGGGGAAAAGGAAGTTTGATCCGAGGGGCCGCAGAGAGCCGTGGGATGGGGGCTGAGACCCTCGGAAGCCCTGCCCGGCCCCGCGGGCTTTCCTCTGCCCGGGGAGGGGGCGGGGTCCGGCATGCCCCCGGCTCCAGACTCCCAGCAGGCCCTCACTTAGCGGCTAAGGGAGGCCGGCCGGCGGGCCCGCCCCCTACAGGCACCTCTTCCTCCCACCACAGCCCAGGGGAAGTTTCTGGAGGGAGGCGGGCTGGCAGTCCCCGCGCATGCGCAATGACCCGCCCCACGCAGCCACTCCCGCACACGCATATAGCACGCACGCGCACGCCCAGCGGGGACGCGCTCACCTGTGGAAAGAGATCCCGCGGGTCCGGGTCTCGCGCGTGTCGCGGGTGCAGCAGCCCGCGGCCGAGCAGTGCCGGGGCATCTGCAGGAGGAAGGGAGGAGGGTGAGGCCTCAGGCTACGTCGGGACTTCCCTCCGCCTGGTCCGGCTGCGCCGCCCCAACCTTTCCCTGCCCTCGCCCCCCTCCCCCGTCCGCCCCCGGCCCCTCTCCTCCTGGGCCGCACTCACGGCTCCTCCATCGCGACGCCGCGGACGTGGTCTCGCGAGAGCGCGCCCACCGTTACAGGGCGTGAGCTGAGGGGCGGAGACTACGCTTGCGCAGTAAAGCGAGGGCGGTAGAAAGGCGGAAAAGTGGCCGGTTTACCCAGGATGCAGAGCGCCAGCTGGGAGAGAGCGAGGCTCTGCTGGAAGGCTGGGCCGGGGTCAGGGGCGGGGTCATAAGATGGGGGCTGGGGTGAAGGAGTGTCCTCACGAAGGGTGCTCGAGATAAGACCAGGTCGCCTCCCACCCCCACCCCCCTCGGGAGTTCCTATTTCCGATTTACACTTGGGGAAACTCAGGCCGAGCAAGGAAGAAGGCGTTTAATTAGTGCCTGCTCTGTGCAGCCCTTGTAGTGCTAAGCTCTTTCCCCTGGGAGGCAGGTGCTGCCATTACCCCCATTTTACAGTGGAGGAAACTGAGGCAGGGGCTGGTGAAGCGAGCTGCCCAGTCACATCCAAGAAGTGTCAATTCTCAACAAACACTTCATTTCCTTCACGAATTTCCTTTTACAGCACGAGGAACTGGGGATATTGTACAATAATGTGAAGGCCCAACTCTGTGCCCCCCATTCCCCATCTTGGGGATGTCAGAAAATGAACCAGCAAAATGGAATCTCATCATCTGGAAAAAAAAAATACTAAAAACAAAGGAAAAGGAAGAAGACAGAAGTGGCCCTGAATGTTCCCAACAGGCCCAGGTGCCTCACCTGATTGGACAGATACTATGGACAGAGATAGAGAGATCCTCATTCCTCCTCTGAAAACGCACATACATGCATAGTGCACTTGCAGGCCCACTTCCACTACTTTGAAAACTGCGCCCAACATGGAGCATGCCCTACTCTGAGGAGGCCAAGGGCACTGACTTTAGCCAGGAAGAGATTCCTATCTGGACTCCTCCTTTGCTAGGTTCCCTCTCTTTAGCATCAATACTGTGTATTGGTTCCAAGGCACAAGAGCAGCCAGAGCTAGGCAATGGGGTCAAGTGACTTGCCCAGGGAGACAGGCTGAGCTAGTGTTTAAAGAAATCAGCCCCAGAACTAAATAGTTACAAAGGCCATATAGTGAAAGAAATTAGTCTCCAAGGAATGTTAACAAGACTCATTGCTAATGAAAGGTGGTGCTTAGTTGTAGCCTGGGAGTGGTGTGTTTCATCTGTTAGAATGATGCTAAAAACCTATAATTTTGGCCCTCAAAGTCAATAAACATTTAAGCAGCTCCTGCCCTCTACTGGGGGGTTGTCCTTTGCACTCATAAAGGACCAAAATGACATCGCTACGTCAGGATCCATGTCCAGTGTGTCTGACTGGCCCATCAGACCAATAAGAGTCCAGAAGGCTCTATCCCAGATTGGGCACAAATAGCCCTTACGAACATTTGGGATGGAGATGGCTCTAGATGTGGGAATCTTGGGTTTAAGTGACTGCAAATCTGCTTTGGTCAGAGAGCACAGGCTCTCTTTGATGTGGGCACACCATGTCGGACAATTCTGTGTCAGGGTCTCCCCGCCTCACAATTGATACCTTGAGTGTCCTTGTATCACTTCTGATCTCGATGTGAGTTCTCTGTAAAATAGTCTTTTAGGTAAAGGTGCCTTTGGCATTTGAACAACATGGCCAGCCTGTTGGTGTTGTGCTCTGTGCAGCAGAGTCTGAATGCTTGGCGGTTCAGATAGATACAAATGAAGACAGCCCCTGCCTTCAAGGAGCTTACACTCTAACCAGGAAGACAACACACAGAGGAAGCTGGAAATGAGATAGGACCAGAAGCAGTGGCTGGTGGGAAATGGGAAAAGGAAGATGGGTGAAACTTCTTTAAATAGAAGCTCTGTAGTTGAAAGGTCTAATCAGGGGCCCTGATAAGAATGTATGTGGTAGGATTTGAACTCAAGGCACCCTGACTCTAATCTAACATTTCATCTACCAAACTGCCTCCCCCCGCCCTTTTTAAACCCTTATCTTCCATCCTAGAATCATGTATGTGTATCAGTTCCAAGGTATAAGAAGAGTAAGGTCTAGGCAATGGAGGTTAAATGACTTGACCACACTTCACAAATGTCCAAGTTCACATTTGAACCCAGGACCTCCTGTCTCTAAGCCTGACTTTCTATCTAAAGAGCCATCTAACTACCTCTTGCTGATTCACAGAAGGGAAGGTCCTTTGGGTCAGCAAAAATTCATATTCCTTTTTTTTTTTTTAAACCCTCACCTTCCGTTTTGGAGTCAATACTGTGTATTGGCTCCAAGGCAGAAGAGTGGTAAGGGTAGGCAATGGGGGTCAAGTGACTTGCCCAGAGTCACACAGCTGGTTAGTGTCTGAGGCCAGATTTGAATCTAGGACCTCCCGTCTCTAGGCCTGGCTCTCAATCCACTGAGCTACCCAGCTGCCCCCTCATGTTCCCATTTTGAACTTATCTTGGTATAGGGGGTGAGACGTTGATCTAAACCTAATTTTTGCCACACTCTTTTCTAATTTTCCCAGCAGTTTTTGTCCAATAGTGAGTTCTTCCAAAAGCTGGGAACTTTGGGTTTATCGAATGCAAGATTGCTAAGGTCATTGGCACAGCAAAAAGAAGGCTGGGTTTGGAGTTGGAGCTGGTTTCAAATGCTAGTGCTGTCACAAAACCTGAGGGCAAGTCGTTCTCTGTGCTTGAAATTCCTTGACTGAAAAATGCGATGAGGCTGGACTAGATGACATTGCCTTGACCTGGAGAGGTTATTACCCAGCAGCAGCCTGTTCCACTGTAGAAAGCTTGGATCTCTAGGAGTTTTTCTTAAAGCAGGATCTAACCTTGGCCACCTTCCCCATAGTCCTGGTTCTGGCAGAACCCTTCTTCCACAGGGCAGTTCTGTCTATGTCTCTTCCTGGCCTTCCTCTTATTCTCTCCTTTGCTTTTTTTTTTTTTAAAGCTTTAATTCCCTTTTGTTAGAGCAACCCTATTCCTAGCTCTGCTCCCACCTTCCCCTCAGAAGGTGGAAAAATTAAAAAAGACCTTTTAAAGAATGCGCCTAGGGGGCAGCTGGGTAGCTCAGTGGAGTGAGAGTCAGGCCTAGAGACAGGAGGTCCTAGGTTCAAACCCGGCCTCAGCCACTTCCCAGCTGTGTGACCCTGGGCAAGTCACTTGACCCCCATTGCCCATCCTTACCAATCTTCCACCTATGAGACAATACACCGAAGTACAAAAAAAAAAAAAAGAATGCGCCTAGTAATGTCCTCAAGCATGGGCCTCCTTCTGCCCCTTATGACCATGACTCTGCCAGGAGGTGAGGAACATACTTTTTCATCAGTCTTCTGAAATCCTGGTTAGAAGGTGCATTGATGGGTATTAAGGACTTGACTTATTCTTGAGGAAGCTTCCTAATCTGGCACTTTCGTGATGACTGCTTTCTTTTCTATGTGTCCACTGATCATCCCTTTAATAATAGTAGCATGGTAGACTCTGGCCCCACTCTCAAGGCCAGGCCTGTTGCATCTCTCCCCTGTGGTTCTGTTCCTACTATGTTCTCTCCATTTTCAAGGGGCTAGTAGATAGCAACCCATATCCATTTAACCACTTAAAAATGAGCAAGAACCAACATATAAATCTCTTCACTTAACACCTTGGAGGGCATGGTTCTTCCCTCACCTCAGTCATTATTGGGGCTCAGTCATACTTAGCTCAGTTCCTACGTAGCACTGGTCACACCAACAATCTCTGCTGGGCTGGACAGCTGGACTTCCTCCAGGTTAAAGATCTCCCAGACACTGTGCTCCCTGTATGTAGAATGGAAAAGAAAAAATGAAAAAAACAAGGACTTAGGCCTAGAGAGAGATCGTCTGGTTCAAAGGGCCAAGGGAGGCCCCAGGGCCCTTCCCCCTTAACTCACCTATAGCTACTTTGACTCGGGAGTCCCCTCGATGGCTCAGATGTCAAGGCCAATGCCACCTGGGGCCCTTTAGTAGATGTCAAGTTGTGGCTACCTAGCTCGTGGGGAAAGTTCCTCTCAGACCAACTGGAATCCATTCTAGAATGTCCGCAGCTGCCCCAGGCCTCAGTCTCCAGAAATAGCTCCCTCGTGTCCTCTGTGGGGATATGTCTGCACATACGTGGAGACCGTCTCACAGAGTCTAAAGTTCTGCCAGGAACCAAAGTTGAGCTCCCTGGCAGGACTTTCTTTTGTAGGACGTTGAGTTACCCTGTTTCGATCCTGTGGGGTCGCTAATGGTGGGGTCTACAAGACAGAACCACTCCACATGGAGAACCCGGGGGCCACTTCTGGAGAATCCCCATGATGTGATTGGTGGGCGGTGGCTCAAGAGAGCCCGTGAAGCCCCTGTCGATGCCCTCTCACTGGTTCTAGTCGGCTAGGCGGGGGTGGAAGAGGTTCCCTCTGCCTCACTCGCTGCTGAAGGATGCCTATGACTCCTTCCCTCCCGGCATCCCGGGACCTCGGCAATTTTGGAAAGTTGGGAGAGCGAGCACCAGGGATTGGGGAATTGCAGACGGGCCAGCATAGGAGGCTGCAAACTTAAAAAAAAATGTAAACTGGGGGCAGCTGGGTAGCTCAGTGGATTGAGAGCCGGGCCTAGAGACGGGAAGTCCTAGGTTCAGATCCGGCCTCAGACACTTCCCAGCTGTGTGGCCCTGGGCAGGTCACTTGACCCCCATTGCCTACCCTTACCACTCTTCCACCTATAAGTCAATACACAGAAGTTAAGGGTTTAAAAAATTAAAAAAAATTAAAAAAAAAATGTAAACTATTCCAGCTGGTTTCCCATATTAAAAACAACATTGTGGGGGCTCTGCAGGCATCTCTGGGCTGCCTAAGGGGCCCCGAGACAAAAGAGGCTAAAAACTCGGCGTTAGAAAATTCCTTTTCTGCTCGGAATTATCTCCAGAATTCCTTGGGCACTTCCTGTGATCACAGACTTAAGGGACCCTAGGGATCACCTAGCTTTATTCCTTTCGGTCAGCAGGAGGGGAAACAGGCCGAGAGAAGGGGGCTTGCCCAAGGCTAAAGGTGGCTATCCAGGATCTGGGCCACCTTCTGACTTCAAACCCAGAGCTCGTTCCTCTCCCTCAGTCCTTTGAGAAAAGCAGCAAAGTCATGGGCTCAGGGAGGCCTCAGCGCCCAACCCTGCTGCGCGGTTCTCACAGGGGCCATTCTGGTTTCCCAGCTTGCCCTCACTTTTGGGGGGCGAGTGCCCTCTAGTGGTTCTGTTCAGGGCTGCAGCGAGCCGCTGCTCAGGCTCTCGTAGGGGACAGGGAGGCGTTGGGGGCTCGAGGAGTTCTCTGCCTCCATGTGGGGGGCAGTGGATGGATAGATCCCCGGCTCTCCAGTAGCCTTGGGCGGGGCTGATTTGGGCTCTCTAAGAAGAAAAAAGCTCCATGCATTTCCCCAAGCTTGTTCATAGAATTAGCGCCATTCCTCGTTCTTACAAGGGCTCGAGGTGAGATCAGTCCTGGGAGTCGCCAGGCCAGAGGCCCCCCTGAACCCCGACGCCCTCCCTGGGGGGAGCCAGGAGGCCGCAGAGAAGAGGCGCACGACGCAGCGTTACTACGTAAACGTTTATTCGTAAACAAATTCTGTAACCAGTTAGTTATACTCTCGGGGGCGGGAAGCGAGGCTCGGGCATCCCTCCTGGCCTAGTACTCTTCGCCCTCCTCGGCCTCGGCCTCCACCGAGTCGACGCCCACCTCCTCGTAATCTTTCTCCAGGGCGGCCAGATCCTCCCGGGCCTCGGAGAACTCGCCCTCCTCCATGCCCTCGCCCACGTACCAGTGGACGAAGGCGCGCTTGGCGTACATCAGGTCGAACTTGTGGTCCAGCCGGGCCCAGGCCTCCGCGATGGCCGTGGTGTTGCTCAGCATGCACACGGCGCGCTGCACCTTGGCCAGGTCTCCGCCTGGCACCACGGTGGGAGGCTGGTAGTTGATGCCCACCTGCCGAGGAGAGGGGAGGGCGGGAGGTCAGACGGGCACGAGCGCGGGGCCGGGGACAGGACCCACGAGGGGGACTTCGTCCTGAGCGGGCGCCCCCCTCCCCACGCCGGGCCGCTTACCTTGAAGCCGGTGGGGCACCAGTCCACGAACTGGATGGTCCGCTTCGTCTTGATGGTGGCGATGGCGGCGTTCACGTCTTTGGGCACCACGTCCCCGCGGTACAGCATGCAGCAGGCCATGTACTTGCCGTGGCGGGGGTCGCACTTCACCATCTGGTTGGCGGGCTCGAAGCAGGCGTTGGTGATCTCCGCCACCGACAGCTGCTCGTGGTAGGCCTTCTCGGCCGAGATGACGGGCGCGTAGGTGGCCAGGGGGAAGTGGATGCGCGGGTAGGGCACCAGGTTGGTCTGGAACTCGGTCAGGTCGACGTTCAGGGCCCCGTCGAAGCGCAGCGAGGCCGTTATGGAAGAGACGATCTGCCCGATGAGCCGATTCAGGTTGGTGTAGGTCGGCCGCTCGATGTCCAGGTTGCGCCGACATATGTCGTAAATGGCTTCGTTGTCGACCATGAAGGCGCAGTCGGAGTGTTCCAGGGTCGTGTGCGTGGTGAGGATGGAGTTGTAGGGCTCCACGACCGCCGTGGACACCTGGGGGGCCGGGTAAATGGCGAACTCGAGCTTGGACTTCTTGCCGTAATCCACGGAGAGCCTCTCCATGAGCAGAGAGGCGAAGCCGGAGCCGGTGCCCCCGCCGAAGCTATGGAAGATGAGGAAGCCCTGCAGGCCGGTGCACAGATCCGCCTGAGGGAGAGAGCAGACAAGACACGGCGTCACCGAAGGGCGCCGGAGCCTCTCTGGGGGGCCCCCGCAGACCGCCACAAGTCTGGCCGTGGCCCGAACCCCAAGAGACGCCACGGGCGGCATTTACTAGGCCTTCGGGACACCAGGTAGCATCCTCTTTCCGTGGTGCTCTTCCAAGTTTGAACAAACACTTCTTTATCCTTCACCGTAGGCAGCGCAAACATCATTATCTCTCTACCAGGCTCTAAGCTCGGCGAGGAGCTCCTCTGAAACTCTCTATTTCCCCGGGGCCTGGCAATGGGATTATCTCATTTTCTGGGACTGGAGAGTGGCTCGTGACCAGATCGCTGCCATAGGAGTGTGTGTCCAAATCGGGGTCCACTAGTTCTGTGTGCCAGCACCACACGCTCAGACGTTTGAGCACAAAGCCTGGGCTCCCACCCTCGACTCACCCTCCCAAAGCCAAGTCGCTTTTATAGTCTTTGTCTGCCCCCCTCTGTAGGGCCTGGGATCTCCCAGAAAGATGGTGGCCTAAAGCACGCAGTGAATGTAAACACGCTCACTTATGCCATGCCCAGTCTCGTCTCTTGTGGGCACATTATTCAACTAATTCTGCCTGGTGTCCCACAGAGAGGGCATTAGTTCCTGCAGGTACCTGACCAGCTCCCCAAACGTGGCTTCTCTAGTCTCTGCACCCCTGTTGGGACTCCCTCTCCCTCCAGCTCAAGTGTCAGCTCCATCATCTCCCTTCTCAGATTTGGTCCTGCTGCCCACCTAACCTCCCACGAGAAGGGTCTCTTTGTTTGGGAGTTTGTCACCGTGTTCCCAGAACCTAACAATATCTTGCGCAAATAGGCTTGGATTGAACCAAATTGCTGTTTAAGGAGCATCCCAATGATAATTTTTTGCAGCCTCCGTCTCATTTTCCAGAGCCCACGCAGGGCCACTGGCTTGGCTTACTGGGTCACGATCACCAAAAGACCTGATCCACATCTGAGGACGCCAAAGTAAGCTCTAGGACAGTGATGGCGAACCTATGGCACACTGAATGCTCTCTGTAGGCACGCACACCTCCTCCGCCTCCCCATCAGTTCATTACTAGAAAGGTAGAGGGATTGGGTGGAGCCGCTCTCCTCCCCCACCCCTCTACCCAGCAGCCCAATGGGAGCTCACAGGTGGCAGAGCTGGAGGGGAGCGGAGTGCTCAGGCCACTCATCTCCTCCTCTTCACTTGGGCTGAAGACATTCCTCACTTCACCCACTCTTCCACCCAGCAGCCCAATGGGAGTGCTTTCTACCCCCCCTGTATGGGTAAGGAAGGTGCAGGGCATGTCTGGCACTCGTGGGTGTGTGTGTGTGTGTGTGTGTGTGTGTGTGTGTGTGTGTTTGTATGTGAAACAGTCACCCTGCACTTGGTCTGGGGGTGGGGTGGAGGTGGGCCCAACATTCATTCCATCTCTAAAAGGTTTGCCATCACTGATCTAGGATACCATTAATAAGAATCATGGAACCAGGATTCCCAAATCTGCTCAAGGCAGGACTGTCCCATTGGTAGAACTGTGAGAATTAAAATTAATATCAAAATACTTCAAGTATTATTATTTTTATAAGGATTTATTAATTAATAACTAAAGTAAAAACCTAGAGTAGAAAGGGTGCTAACCTAGCCACGCCTGCAGGAAAAAGAGTGCAAGAGGCAGAGTTATAGCCAACTATATTCAAAACGTGACCACGCAACATGGTGGAGATTAAAAGGAATTCTGGGGACCATAGTTCAAGGCACAAAATTTCTACTTATACAGAACAAAGCCTGACACATGGGATGTGCTCACTGAGTGCCTATAGATGGAAACGTGCACCTCTGGGATAGATTTTGCCTCTGGATTAACCCGAGATCCTGGCCAAGCTTTGTGAAGTCCCCTCCACCCCAGCTGTTCCATGGCAACAAACAGGGTGCCCTCAGAGTACCTCCCCGTGGCAGGGCTCTTACCAGTTTGCGAATCCTATCAAGGACCAGATCAACAATCTCCTTGCCGATGGTGTAATGGCCTCTGGCATAATTATTGGCTGCGTCCTCCTTTCCAGTTATCAGCTGCTCGGGATGGAAGAGCTGCCTGTATGTGCCTGTCCGGACCTCATCTAGGGCAAGAGCAAGGTTGGGGCTGGTTACTCCACTGATGGACTGTGTTAACAGTGCTTAGATGCTGAAACGGGCCAACTTAGGGGTTGTCCTGAATCCTGTGAAGGACTCCCCACAGGCAGATGACAAAAGGGCCTCCAAGGACACTTCTTCAGTTGCTTGAGCAATGCATGCCCATTGCCTAAAATGTTGAGACAAGGCCTGAGTTTAGGGCTGGACCCCAAATACAGAGCGAGACAGACTTTCCTCAGTTGGGAACAATCAAACAGTCCATCATCAAACAGTCTGACTTCTAATTTGAGGAAAATCAGGGACTTTCCAAGGTGGGAGGGGGAGAGCAAATGGGTAATTCCCTGAAATTGGGGAAGAAGGTCTCCTACTTCCCCCAAGTGTCTGCACTCAACCAAAGGCACATGGGAGTGCTAACTGATGGATCAATAAGGGCCTTTTCAGAAAAGACACGGAGGTTGCTTGAGATGGACAAATGGGAGAAAGCTGCTGGCACCTTTAGGTCTCACTGTTTCTGGTCAGCATGTTAAGGGCTTCCAAGCAGCAGGGAAAGGTGGTCCGACCTCCCAGGCCACAGGGCAAGGCTCAAACAGGGCAGTAATGTTTTCTCCCAATTCCCACAACTGAATAAGGTTTTCTCCCAAGCCAGAAATGGGAGCAGACCCATAACTGAAGAGAATGGCCTTGCAAGAGGAAGTCAGTGTGATTCACTCAGTTCTCACAATTCTGCGCAGCTATTCTAATCCCCTCAATTCCCTTAAAGGATTAAAGAGAGTTTTTCAAATTAGCAGAGTCAACACGCTGCCCCATTGTAATTACAGTCAGCTCTCAATTACCTGCCTTCAAATATTTGAAAGGTTGTCATGTAGGAGAGCAGGATTAGACTTGGTCCATTGGGCTTGGGAGGGAAGAGTGAGGACTGCTGGGTATTAGTGACTGGGAGGCAGGTTCGGGCTCCATTTATGGAAGCACACCTTAACACACCCAACTTCTCCCAAGAGCGGAAAAAGGGCCCAGGCTGGAAAGTAGTGAGCTTTAGGAACATGCTGGCCAACTCTCTGGGGACAGCATAGTCTAGAGCAGGGGTTCCCAAATTTTTTTGGCCTCCTGCCCCCTTTCCAGAAAAAAATATTCCTCAGCCCCCTGGAAATTAATTTTTTAAAAATTTTTAATAGCAATTAATAGGAAAGATAAATGCCCCCGTGGCCGTCACCGCCTCCCTGGATCCCTGCAGCACCCACCAGGGGGCGGTGGCGCCCACTTTGGGAATCACTGAGCTAGAGTCTGGCATGGAGGCATGGCTGAACTAAACGGCCTTTTTTGCTGCGGCATTCTGGGATCTCTGCTGGGAGGGTAGTGTGGGAACCCCTGAGGGGGTGCAGAACCCCTAACCATCCTGACCCGAGAGGCCGAGGCAAAGTCAGTGATGTCCCGTTATTCTCAGTGAGGCATTTCTCAGCTCTGATTTGACCTTCTATTTGTGATCTGCTGCCTCACTGCCCCCCGCCGCCCTCACCCCTGGCACAAGCAGCCCTGTGATGTGCCCCGACTCCATTCTCAGGAAACGTGCAGGCATACCACGAGCATCACTTGTTTCTGTTCAGGCAGAGAGAAGAGAATGGAGGAAGTCCAGTTTCTCTGGCTCTCTAGGCCCTTCCTCACTGGCCTCGACTCTCCCAGTACTACCCCAGCACTACGTACCCACCACGGTCGGCTCCAGGTCCACAAACACAGCTCTGGGCACGTGCTTGCCAGCCCCAGTCTCACTGAAGAACGTGTTAAAGGAATCGTCTCCCCCCCCTATGGTTTTATCACTTGGCATCTGACCATCCGGCTGAATTCCATGCTCCAGACAATACAATTCCCAGCAGGCATTGCCAATCTGGACCCCCGCCTGTCCCACGTGGATGGAGATACACTCACGCTAGGAGAAAGAGAGAGAAACCAGCGGGCACTCTTCCAGGGCACAGGCCAGGGGCCCCCAAAAACAGGGAGGGAAGGGAACCTGGGTCTGGGGGCCTGGCAGAGCCTGGCACCCTCCTATCCCCAGCGAGGGGGTGGGGCAGTGGTCTCTCCTCAGGCTGCCCCCCCCCCAAGCCCCCGCGGGCCTTGGGACCCTTCCCCTTCCGGTTACTCACTCGGACCCCCAGCCCCGACTGCCAAGCAGCCCCGGGCGCCTTCCTGCCCTCCGCCCCACGTGTTCTTCAGCACCCCCAAGCCCATTTTTAACCCAAACTCATTGATTAGGGGTGCGAGGGTGGGTCCACAGCCCCTCCCTCCAGCCCCCTCATTTTACAGACACGTTACCTCCCCGCCTCCCACTCACGGGAGGGGGAGGGGCCTACTTCTGGGCCTTTGGACAAAGGCGGGGCCTGAGAACCCCCTCTCCCCCATGCTGGGGAACCGGGGACCCCAGAAGGCCTCCGAGGAAGGGAGGGGGGAGCCGGGTGGGGGCCCAGACCCCTACCATGATGAGACACCGACACCGACACCGACACCGACACCTCCGCCCTCAACGACCAGCAACTGACTGAGGGCGCGCTGGGCCTCTGCACACGTCGCCCTCGCCGCGCCGCTCGCTCATTGGCCGAGCCGTCCGAGCGCCACCGCCCATTGGCCGAGCCACCCAAGCACCATCTGTTGATTGGCCGAGCCAGCCATACCGTGGTGCTTGCTGATTGGCCGAGTTGCCTGAATGCTGCCCACTGATTGGGGGAGCCGAGCCTGAGGTGCACGAGCATGGAAGGAGCCACGAGGCTGGAGCAGCGAGAGCCAAGGTGCGAGGCTACTGCGCCTGCGCCCGCATCTGCTCCTGCTGCAGCCGCAGGAGGTTGGGCCTTGGGTGGGAAGGCGAAAGAGGATCTAAAATGACTTCTGCGCTGGTGCAAGAGCCCCCCTTGATTTTCTTCCTCTGTAAAATGGGTTCCAGCTTCCTAGCTAGAGCTGCGGCGGGCCTGAGGGGCTGGACTGGCCGGGTGGGACTGCCTGGAGAAGAGAGGACCCCCCGCCCCCCATCGTGCCCCCCCCATGGAGTATTTTGCCTAAATGACCCCCAGGCCCTTCCCCTTTCTGAGCCCTGATTCTATCCTCTGGGCCTTGATCAATGTTGACTCCACGTGTAGTTAGACCTTGGTGTGGCCAGCAGGGGCTCTCCTAGCACATACGAGTCCTGGGTTCAAACGATGGTCCTGAGAAAGGGCCGAGCCCCCAGTTTTGGCCGGGCTGGCCTGATGGGCATGGGGTGCCCCTAGGGTGGTGGCAAGGGTTTTTCAGGGAGGGTCCCCTGGCACGGAGCCATCAGCCCTGCCCATCCCAGGCTCCAGGAGAGAAGGGGAGGAGGGGGAGGAGGGAGGTCAGAGGCTGTGGACTCGGGGTCCAGAATGGAGACCCTGGGCAAGTCACTTCCCTTCTGTCTGCCTCAGTTTCCTCAGCTGTGAAATGGGGATCTTGATTGTGTGAGGCTCAAATGAGGGCTGTGCAGAGGGCCAAGCTCAGTGCAGGCCCCCTCCCCTACCCCCGGGGAACCATAAATGCTATTATGGGCACGATTGCCCTTACTGAGTGGGGGCAGCAGGGAAATTACAGGAGGAAATGCTTCCTCTACTCAGGGCTGACCCAAGCGGATGGGCTGCCTCGGCAGGTAGTGAGCTCCCCATCCCAAGAGGGACAAACACCTGCCGGTCATTTTAAGGCCCCTAAAGGCAGGCTCGGGGGCTCTCGGAGGCTCATGAACTTGGTGGGGTGCTCCTTTGGGCAGGAGCATACAGCTGTGGCACTGGGCAGCTGGTGGGAAGAGAAGCGTCTGGGCCAGGTTGTAGGTTTCGGGGACAGAAGAGCCTCTCCTGATGGAGCTTGGCCAGTGACTCGGTCAGGGTGACACAATGCCGGGATTTGAACATGGGTCATCTTAGACCCCGAGCTCATGGATCTGAGCCATCGTCCGGCAAACATCAGGTGTCTGCTGCCCTCAGAACCCTGGGTGCTCACGGCCCGAGCTGTCCCCTGTGCTCTGTGGCTCAGGGTAGGCTCTTGGGGTCCCGGGGGGCCAGGGCAGTAGGGAGGAGTGAGCGCCCACCCCGCTTCCCCCTGAAGCCTGCGGCCGGCCATCGAGGTCGAGGGCTCCTCCAGAAGGGCTGCCGCACTGACCGCTGGCCCGAGGCCCAGGCCGTCCCCTAGCTTTTGTGTGACGGTCCGCAGGTTCTTCCTGCCTGGCTGAAGCCATGCCTCGGCCGGGTCCTGGGCAGCGGCTTGGCCGGGTGAGCTCTGGGAAGCCTTCTGCAGCCCAGGCTTGTTCCGAGGCCTTGAAGGGGCTGTAGGGCCCCGCCTTGGACCCGGCCTCTCTGGCCCGGCTGCCCACCCTGGCTCTAGGCTGGGAGGAGGAGCGGGCTCTGGGCGGGGGGCAGGACCCCCGGGAGGAAGTGGGTGCCTGTCAGGGAGGAGGGAGAACCATCGAAGTCACCACAGCAGACATGAGCTTAGTGGAAATAACCGTTAAGGCTTAGTGAGGAAGGGACCAAATGGCATCCAGGCTTCTGTCTTTGGAGGGGGAGGAACCGGGGGCCCAGAGGGTCAGAGCCAAAGAGAACCAGGCGTCACGGGTGCGAGTCACGGGCGTCGGGCCAAGAGGGGCTGGAGAGTGCGGCTTCCTAGTCACAAGAGCTGCCCCACGGCCAAGTGGGCCCCCTGGGCAGGGAGCGAGTCCCCAGGGTCTGGAGAGCTTCTAGGCTGGACGGGCCCTCGTCCAAAGTGCCTCTGGGGGACCCCGAATCGGGCAGGGGCTCCCTACGGGGTGGAGGGGCCTTCTGGCTCCGGGATTCCATGAGTCTAGGGCAGAGAGGCGGCGGGTGATGACGGCAGCCGTGATCCTCATCCCGATGCTCTAGGCCGGGTGGTTGCCGTGTCTGATACAGAGCCGCGGGAAGGCCTCCTGCATGGAACAGGCCAGCTCGTCGAAGTCTCTGTTCAGGTGGATGTCCTAGAGCGGAGGGGGGGGGCCCTGGTTAGCGTGTGCGGCCCGGAGGGGGCCCGGGAGCCGGAGCGTCCCCCGGGCTGGGCCCCCTCCTAGACCAGGGTCCACTCTCTGAGCACCCGCAGGGCCAAGCCTAGGAAGGCTCGCTGCTGGCTGGGCCGTCATGGGAAGCCTTCTCCGATTCCCCATTTCTAGAGGCTTCCCTCTCCCCATCAGACTGTGAGCTCCTCCCACTGGGGCCCACTCGTGGCTCCATTCAGGGTTTTCTTGGCAGAGTCGCTGAAGGGGTTGGCCATTTCCTTCTCCAGCTCATTTACAGATGAGGAAACTGAGGCCCGCGGGGTGAAGTGACCTGCCCAGGGTCACATAGCTAGGAAGCATCTGAGGTTGGATTTGAACTTGGGCTTTCCTGACTCCACGCCTGGGAGTCTATCCCCTGTGCCACCCAGCTGCCCAGGTTCCCCCCTGAGGGAGGGACTGTCTTTTCCCTCTTCTTGTACCCCTGGGGCTCAGCTCAGGGCCTGGCACATAGTGGGTGCTTAATAAATATTTACTGAGTAAATGAGTGCATTAAGGGATCAATCTGGGGTGAGGAAACTCCCTTTGCCCGTGCTGGCCTGCCCGTAGCTGCCCTAGAGAAACGGGAGCCTTATGGGCAGAGGCTGGCAAAGAGGGTCTCCCTCCTCTGGCCCCGTCGCTCCAGGGGGGACCTGTGGGGAGTCCGGCGCCCTGCCCTTGCTTGGACCAGCCCCTTCTCCACTCATCCCAGAGCTGCTCAGCATCCCCGGCTGTGACCGCTGCCGCCTCCCTCCGAGGGCAGGCAGGGCTGCTCTTGGGTCTTCTCCTGGGCCTGGCACACAGTAGGTGCCTTTGAAGATCCTTTGGATTGAGTCGGCCGAGTAACTCCCCGACCCCCTGGGGAGACCGACCAGGCCCCGGCCCTTCCCCTCCTCCTTACCGAGAAGTCCAAAACCTCCAGCCCCGAGTCTGGGTTCAGCTGGATCACCTTGAGGATGCAGAGGCAGCCCTCGTTCCTCATGGGGTTCCTGCCCATCTGTGGAGAGAGAAAGGGGCAATGTGGGAGGATCCGAGGCAGCCCTGGGCACCGGCGAGTGCTGTGCTCGCAGCCAGGAAAGATCGGGGCTCGGGACTGCATGCCAGTCACTTAACCCACACGAGCCTCAGTTTCCTCATCTGTCAAATGGGGATAGTCATAGCACCCACCTCCCAGGTAGGGTCAACTGAGATCATTGTGTTTAGCCTAGGCCTGGTCCTAGAGGGCTTATATCTTGTTTGTTTTCAGGCCTGTCTTTGTGACCCCGTTTGGGCTTCTCTTGGCAGAGATACTGAAGTGGTTTGCCATTTCCTTTTTCAACCCATTTGACAGGTGAGGAAACGGAGGCAAGCAGGGTGAAGTGATTCTCCCAGGGTCACACAACTAGTATGTGTCTGAGGTCAAATTTGAACTCGGGTCTTCCCGACTCCGTGCCATGTAGCCGCTACATAAATGTTAGCTCTTATTAACTCTTATTTGCTTTTTATAGCACTTAAAGACTAAAGCACTTTACCCATGTTGTCTCACTCGATCCCCTTAACAACACTGAGGAGGAGACGCTATGACCGCTTTTTTACAGCTAAGGACGCTGAGGCAGACGGGGTCAAGGGACTTGCCCAGGGTCACTGAGCTAGTAAGGGTCAGGCGGGATTTGAGCTCGGGCCTTCTTGATTCCAAGACCAGCACTGTGTGCCCTGGGCCCCCTGACCGCCTCTAGAGAGGGGCCAGATGGGCCCTTTCCTCCTGGATGTCCCCCCACAGACAGGAGCACGACTCACAGAGAGGATCCTCAGGGTTTGGTTTTCCCTCAGTCCACTGGAGAAGCGGATGGCTCCGGGCAGCGAGATGCGGTTGTTACTTCAAAAGAGAAGATGGTCATTGTTGATGGCTTAGAAATGGCTTCTCGTGTCTGTCTATCTGTCCGTCCTCTTGGTGGGGGAGACTCACAGCATGTAAGTGAGGGTCAGGAGCCACAGACCAGGGGCTCATTCCCTCCTCTTACAGATGGGGAAACTGAGGCCCAGAAGGGGATTGTGCTCATGACTGAGGGATGGGAGGCTTGTGCCAAAAGAGAGATCACATTCACAGAAACTCAGGACTCGCCCTAGCCCAACACTGGCCCAATGAGGAGCAAGAAGCTAGTCACAGTTAGGGAGCAATATATTCCTAAAGGCGGCAGCCTGTAAGCTTCTCAAGGGCAAGGACCAAGCTTGGCCAGTGCCAGGCACCCAGTAGGTACTTAATAAATGCTTTCCCCACTACGCTGACCTTAATAATAAACAATAGCCCCCACTGAATAGGACTTTAAGGTTTGCAAAGTGCTTTGCAAGCACTTTACCTCATCTGATCCTTACAGCACCTCTGGGAGGGCAGGGCTATTATGATCCCCATTTTATAGTTTGGGAAAATAGAGGCAAGCAAGTGAAGTGACTTTCCCAGGGTCACACAGCTAGGAAGTGCCTGAGGCTGTATTTGAACTCAGGACTTCCTAACTCCAGGTTAGTGCTCCATGCACCCTGGCATTATGGAGATGCCTCTTTTTCCATCTACTCCCATCTACTACTCTGTCTCTAGCTGGTCTGTGCAGTTATTTACTTGTTGTCTCTGGGGGATACAAGGCAAGAGGCAGCCCCTGGCTTGGAGGGGCTCCCTGCCTCCAAGAGTGAAGGAGAAGGGGGATGCTGACCAGAGGGAGGGGGCTAGGGGAGTGGACCCCCCCCCACCTGATGTTGAGCTCCTCAAGCACATTGTTGACTTTCATTGCCTCCCCCAGGGCTGCTGCTCCAGGATCGCCAAAACCATTGTAGGAGAGGTCTAGCACTCTGAGGAAGGTGTTGCCCTGCGGAAGGACACAGGACAGACTGGACAATGAGGATGCTGAGGAGGAGGAGGGAGGAAGAGGAGGAAGAAGAAAGATAGGAGTGGGACTGGGTCACTCATGGGTCCCCTAAGGTGTAAGTGGAAAAGGCGGGAGGGCGGCTGGGTGAACACCAGAGGAGGCTTCTCCTCCTCACCTCTGGGCCATCTGAAGTGGCTTGGGGAAGTCTGAGGGGCCAGAGAGGGAGAGCAGCGGCCCCTTGAGAGCTGCACACATTGGGGGGGCAGAGGGAAGTGACCCCAACAGGCTGCCGTGCATGGATCCCAGGACCTCCGGGCTGGAGGGAGCCTCAGAGGCGACCCCCAGCCTCCCCCAAGGCCTTCCTGTGGGATTCTGGATGGTTCTAATCCTCGCCAGGACTGAGCGTGGTTCTTTGGGCCTTCTGCCAGTGGCTGTTAGAGCTCTCCTGGCACAGGCCACCGCCTCCACGCAGTCGTGCCCATCGTCTCCACCATCTCCTCTCAGAGGCTGTGGCCAGAGCGCGGGCCGCGGGGCAGGCCCCTACCCCAACGCCTCGGGTGAAGATCACGGCTCCCATCCCCCGCAGGTGGTTCCAGCTGAGATTGAGCTCCTTTATGCCCACGTTTTCTGCCAGGGCCGGCCCGAGCTTCTCCCCTTGAGGAGAGACACAGTCCCCATGTCAGTCCCTGCAGGAGCTTCAGGCGTGGGTGGGTGGGTGGCCCGAGGCCAATCTGGGAAAGACCCCCCAAGCCTGCGGAGATCATGCTCTCTCCAAAGCCCCTCCTGAAGGGCACCAGCTAGGCCTGTGCCACAGGAGGAAGTGCGGGAAGTTCCTCACCAGAGACCCGAGTTCGAGGCCAGCCCATGTCTGCAAGGCACAGTTTCTCCATCTATACAGTGGGGAGAGTCTAAAGACTCTTCCTTTCCCCTCACTTCTCCCTGGCCAAGCAGTCATGCCACACAAACACGCACCCTCATGGCCGCTCTCAGCTCTCCAGGAACAGTGAAAGCACCGATGACGGCGCTCTGAGGTTGGCCAAGCTTGGGAGCATGAGCAGACTGTTCCTATTTTATAGATGAGGAAACTGAGGCTCCTACCACATGCCTGCTGATGTTGGGTGAGGGGCCTTGCAGTGTCTAAAGGCTCAGGACCAGGTGAGGGAGTGGGTGCCTGAGGGACACCCGCCTCCTCCCTTTAGCCTCAGGCCAGGAAACCCTGTCCAGCACTTCCTGGAGGGGACCCTCCAACGCTTGGGCTCTGGAGTCCTCGGTGGCCCTCCCATACCAAGGATGCTACCGAATCTGGAAGCTGGAAGGGGCCCGCCTGGTGGCTAGTTACATAGTCCAACCCATGACCCCAATCTCTACTTGGAGCCTCCAGTGACGGGGAGCTCACCACCTTGTGAGGCAGACAAGTCCCACTTTTGGATGGCTCTTATTGCTAAGAGGCTTCAAGCCCAGATTTGTCTCTTGGGACTTGCCCTCATTGATCTTCCCTCTGGAGCTGAGCAAAGCCAGTCCACTCCCTCCTCTAGGTGACGGCCCTTTGGGGGCCCCCAGCTCGGCCCCTGTCGTCCACTGGGAAATGAGTTTGACTCCTGAATCAGCGGGAGGAAAGGGCAGCGCAGAGCTCGTAAGGATTTGAACCCTGGCCTCACCACGGCCCTACCCCTGGGGGGACCCTCCCTCCCTCCCCTACCCCAGAGCCAAGCCCAGCCAAGCCTTCCCGCCCTGGCCGTAGGCTCCTACCAGCTTCCTCATCTAGCAGGTTGTGGCTCAAGTCCAGCACCTCCACCTTGGTGTTGACCAACAGGGCGTCAGCGATGTCCTTGGCGGCCTGCGGGCCCAGGTCACTGCCGGACAGGCGAAGCTGCCGTATAGAGGTGTTCTCCTTAAGGGCAGAGCACAGGGCCTTGGCGCCTTTGGCCCCCAGTTTGTTATCAGACAGATCAAGATCTGAAGTAAGAGACCCAGGGGATGGACATCAGAGGTGGTGGAAGGGCCAGGCAGGCCTGGGTTTGAGTCCAGCTTTGATGTCTGAGTGGGTGAGCTGCCTTCAAAAGATCACCCGAGGGGGGCAGCAGCTGCGTGGTACAGCAGAGAGAGTGCTAGGCCAGGAGATGGGAGGTCCTGGGTTCCAAAGTGGCCTAGCTGGGTGACCCTGGGCAAGTCACTTAACCCCCTTTGCCTAGCCCTTGCCTCTCTTCTGTCTTAGAATTGCTACTAAGACAGAAAATAAGGGTGAAGTAAGGGGGGAGAGGGGAGAGAGACAGAGACAGAGAGAGAAAAGGGGAAGGAAGGAAGAGGAAAGAAAGAAAGGAAGAAGGAAGGAAGGAAGGAGGAAAGAAGGAAAGAAAAAAGAAAGGAAGAAAGAAAAAA
>NC_058130.1:783223549-783236943 GCF_016433145.1 Gracilinanus agilis | reverse complement strand
GAAGGAAGGAAGATAGATAGATAGATAGATAGATAGATAGATAGATAGATAGATAGATAGATAATTTAACAGTTTTGCATTTCAGATTCTTCCTCTGTAAGGAGGGTTTAGTTTTCTCCCACCTCATCAAATCTCAGATGTCAAGGTTAATGTTTGGCACTTGGCCATCCCTTTACAAAGTGTGAATGCCTTCTCCAAGTGATTTGAAATGGGCAACCCCAATGGCTGAAGGAAGGCCATGTTTTCAGATGATCCTTAAAGGATAGTTTGAGTAGAGATATGCATTACCTACACAAATACATACAAAGAGTAGCTAAGACCAGAAGCAGCTTCAAGGCATGGGACCTATGGAGTAAAGAGAGCTGGCCATGGCTGTAAGAGAGCTGATCCTGCCTACTGGGAGTCAAGATTTTAGCAGCAGAATTTCTGGAAGAAAAGAAGAGAGCTGGCACTGGCTACTGAGAGTCAAGATTTTAGTAGCAGAATCTTTGGAAGAAAAGAAGAGAGCTCGTCATGGCTGCCAGAGAGCTAACCTGGCAGGTGAGACTCAAGCCTGGAGAGGCCTGGACCCTGGGAGTCTACCTGAGCAGCCTTGTAGAGATGTTGGGTCTCAGGGGAAGGGAGCAGAGCTCAGGGAGGACTCTCTGAGGACAGAAAGGGCTTGTGAGTGGCCTTGGCCACATGTCTTTGCTATGTATGTGTCCCTAACATTGTACTCTAATTTTGTGCTCCCTCTTCCCATGGACAGTGTGAGCCCCGTAGGGGCTTGGCAGGACTCCCAGCCCTTCAGTGGGAGGCAGGCGCCCCCCCCCCCCCCAGGAGGCCTGTGGAATGCTGAGCCAGCAGAAAGCAGTGTTATACAGTAGAGAGAGCCTTGGTTCTGGAGTGAGAGGACCCAGGTTCAAATCTCACCTCTAATGATTACTGCTGTGACCTTGGGTAGGTCCCTTGACCTCCCTGGGCCTCAGTTTTCTTATCTGTAAAAGGAACTCAGTGACCTCTGAGGTCCCTTTTACAGCCAGATCTCTGGGCCTCTGAGGGTCAACAGAAACTGAGGCAGAGCATGGGGAATTCAGGCTTGAGTGACATCTGGAGACAGCTACTCAGCCAAGGGAGAGAGAGTTGGGTGTAAGGCCTGGCTCTGACACACGCTGGTAGTATCACCTTGAGGAAGCCTCAGCTTTCCCATCTGTAAAATGGCCATAATAATCTGGGCCGGAATGTTTAACAGACCCAGGTGGGCTCAAGCACCCACCTGTGATGAAGCAGTTTTCCTTCAGCATCCCAGCGATCGCCACTGCCCCGTCGTCATTCAGCCAGTTGTCACTCAGATTCAGTTTCAGGATGGAGGTGTTGGATATCAAGGCTGAGGCCAGGGCCCGGGCCCCCTGCAACGCAACACAGGCCTGCCAGTCGTGATGGCACTGGGGGCAGAGGGACTGAGGGCGGGAGACCTGAATTCAAGTTCTGATGTAGGCACTTTGCTGCCTGTGGGATCTCAGAAAGGTCACTACTTGAACCCCTGCTTGGGGAGACCCAGAGTTGCTGCTTGTTAGGGATCAGATGGCCCTGATTCCTCTTTTTTGCAGACAGGGAAACTGAGGCTAAGAGAGGGAAATGGGAAACCTTCTAAACCATCTTCTCAGAGAAAGAAGGGGAGGCCCAGAGATGGGGAGGGATTTGCCTAAGCTCACATAGCCAGCAAATAGCCAAGCTGGGACCAGAACACAGGGCATGCCTGCTTCATCCCGAGCTGGGGTCCTACAGTGAGTTAATGGGAGAGCCAGGCAAGGCTGGAGCTGATGTCTCCTGAGCCCAAGGCCAGGGTTCTATCCATCGTGCCACAGTTTCCCCAAGGTGCTGGCGGCCAGAGCCAGGCACTGGGCCAAGTGTACTTGCCCTCTGGGAGCTTACACTCAGCAGGAGGACAGCATGTTTCTACCTGAGACCCAAGGCCGCGGTGCGTCAGCGTGAGCTCAGAATCGTGCATGTGGTGGAGGAAGTAGGAGATGGGCACCACTCCGTAGGCCTCACAGGCTGACAGGTACTGCGACCTGCCTGTGAGGTCATATGGCCCACCGGGCTCTGTAGGAGAAAGAGATAGGAGGCGTCAGAGTGAACAAAGCACCCCTTCTCATCATTGGTGTGACATCCAAGCCCCCCCAAAACCTCCCCGATTTCTAACTTAGCCTCCATGCAAGCCCAGGAACATTTATTAAGCACCTGCTGTGTGCAAGGACCTGGGCCTGGCTGCACAGCCCCTGCCCCTACTTTAAGAAGCCATGGAAGGGCTTTGAGTTGGGGAGTGACTGGGGGCAGGGCTGTGCCTTGGAGAAAAGGAGATAGCTACTAGAAGAGTCTAGACAAGAAGTGACAAGGAGGGGCAGCTGGGTGGCAACAGGCCTAAAGACAGGAGGTGCTGGGTTCAAATATTGCCTCAGACACGTCTTAGCTCTGTGACCCTGGGCAAGTCATTTAACCCTGATTGCCTAGCCCTTACCTCTCTTCTGCCTTAGAACCAATACTTAGTATTAATTCTAAGATGGAAGGTAAAGGTTTTAAAAAAAAAGTGATGAGGGCTGAGTGATGAAGAGAAACTCTAGGGTACAGGGCTTCCCTTCAGCAGCCAGAGACTCCAGCCCAACAGCCCTGTGGGAGAGAAAGCTCCAGGATCTGTGTTTGACAGCTGACCAGGATGGGTCTGGATTTTTCCACCTTTTCCCACCTTTAGGCCTTTGCCCCCTTTATTCTGCTCTGCATGCCCTCTCTTTCCCTCTGCCTTCTGAAGTCCTCCCCAGGTTTTAAAGCCCCACTCTACTGCCTCCCCCCACAGGAAGGCCTCCTTGAGCCCCAATCTTTGCTCTGGACAATCTTCTGGTCAGAAATGAGCATTTCTTCTTCTCACATGACTTGGTACTATCTCTTCAGATTGGACTTCTGACTCTCTGGACATTCTCCACATTATCCCTTCAGGGATAGGGAAATAGGAAAACACTTTGCCCTCAGGGAGCTTTCTACAGTCTGATAGGGAAGATAGCATGAAAATAACAAGGTACCTACAGGGAAGATGTCTGGCAACCATAGAGGGGAGGCTGTTGTAGCCTGGGAGGGCCTGGAAAGGCCTCGTCTAAAAGGTGGGGTTTGAGCTGAGTTCTGTAGGAAGCTGGGAGGCAGAGGTGAGGGGGGATGGCATTCCAGGGGTGGGGCACAGAGTTCAAAGGTGCAGAGCCTATTTGCAGCTATTTGTTTGAGGGGCACCAAGGAGGTCAGTGCTGCTGGATGGCAGAAGATGCAGAAGGGAGCAAGAAGCCTAGAAAGGTAGGAGGGGGCTAAGCCATGGAGACCTTTAAGAGTCAAATAGTGTGATCCTAGAGGCAAAAGGGAGACACTGGGGTTTACTGAGTAGTGGGTGACATAGTCATACCTGAGTTTCAGGAAAATCCTGAGTGGGGAGAGAAAAGACTGAGCAGGCAGATGCCCAGCAGCTACTGCAATAGTGTGTGTGGGAATGAGTGCTTGCAGCAGAGCCTGGACAGGGTCAGAGGAGAGGAAAGGGAGTTTTGGGGAGATCCTTCAGAGGTAAAATTGATGAGAGATGCTGTGGAGATGAAATGGACAAGAGATGCTGCAGAGGTGAAATGGACAAGAGATGCTGCAGAGGTGAAATGGACAAGAGATGCTCCGGAGGTGAAATGGACAGGCCTTGGCACCATCTTGGATATGGAGCATGAGAGAGAGGGAGAAGTCCAGGATAATTCTTAGGTTATGAGACTGGGGGATTAAGAAAATGGTGGAGCCCTTGACCATATTGACAATGATAGAGAAGTTAGGAAGAGGAGAGGATTTGGGGGAAAAGATTGAGTTCAGTTTTGGACAGGTTGAGTTTTCCATGCTTATTGGAATATCCACTTCAAAATGTCCAATAGGCAAAACTGAGAACAGCAAGAAGCAGCAAGATCCTCACCAAATCTCCTCTAAAAAGCATCTAGAAAATACATCATATCAAACCTGATGGAGAAATATAAGAAAAAAAATTATGGTTTGTCATTTGTCTAGTCCTGATTGACACAAAGACAGAGAGGTCTGTGGTCACTCGGGATAGGGTCTGATATTTGCATCCTCCGGAACCCTAACATTTTTGGAGATCAGAGAGAGTGTGATTAGACAAGGCCTGAGAGTGGTTCTGTTCTATCTTGATCTTAAGAAAAGAATGGAAAGGGGCATCTAAGAGGCTCAGGGAATAGTGGGCTAGGCCTGAGGTGGGAGGTCCTGGGTTCAAATCTAGCCACAGACACTTTCTAGCTGTGTGACTCTGTGCAAATCACTTAACCTCCAACTGCCTAGTCCTTACCACTCATCTGCCTTGGAACTGATATTTAGTATCAATGCTAAAAGAGAGGGTAAGGGTTTTTTAAAAAGAAAGAAAGAAAAGAATAGAAAAGGAGGGGAAGAGTAATATATTGAAGTGGGAGGGGGGAAAGGAAGAGCAAGGAAAATTATCTCACAAAAGTGGGTGCTCATGTAGAAGCCTATACAAGCATAGAAGAAGAAGGGATGGTTGACATTTCAATCTCCCTCTCATCTGAATAAGTCAAAGAAGGGGAGAAAACACACACACACACACACACACACACACACACACACACACACACACACACTCAGAAATACATTTCCTGTAACAGGGAAAAATCAGGGAAAGGAGAGAAGGAAAACTGAGGGAGACAAGATTAAGGGAGATACTGTTTATAAGCAAAATTCTAGGGCCATGCCAAAAGGTTTCTAGCTCTCTTCAAGATAGCAAAGAAGGAGAATCTGAGGGGATGATCAAAGTGTGGCCTGTGATTGTGCCGTAAGAAAGGAGGAAGGGGATGGTTTCTGAGAACTCTGGGAAGAGAGAAGAACCAGGAGAACACTGTGCCTAGGAACAGCCATATTGTGAAGTCAAACACCTTGGGAAGAATGAGGAAGTCTGATCTGCATAAGGACCAACTACGATTCCAGAGGATTCATGAAGAAACCGGCTCCCAATAGAGAGGGAGAAGGCTGATCTCTTTTACATCTATTATGTATAATATGTTTTATGTACATGCGATATGTATTGAGTCTATAGCAGAGGTAATGTTCTATCTGTGTTAGCTATTTTGTCCGTGGAGTAGATATTCTATATATTCCTCATGGATGTGGCCGACACAGAATCTGTTTTGCCCCATGTAACGCGGCTGTTGTCTTGCTTTGGTTCTATTTGCTGGGGGGGGGGGGGGAGGGAGATGATTTTTGCTGACTGGAAACAATAAGATTTCATTCTTACAAACGTCCAATAGGAAGTTGGTGGCTGGAGCTTAGGAGAAAGACTAGGCTGGATAGAGACATTTGGGAATCATTTTCCTAGAGATGATCATTAACCCCACAGGAGCTGATGAGATCACTGAGGGAGACAGAAGAGGGTCTTGGGATAGCTGTGGGGTCAGAGGAGTCTCAGAGCTCAGTTTAAATCCCAGATATGCCCCTCCTGGGACCTCAGTTTCCCCATGGGTACAATGGAAGGATGGGCCATTCCATCCCCAAGCTTCTCCAGGCCCAGCATTCCCAGCGGGCTCTTCCGTTGGTCAGTGTGGGGGTCCTTGGGAGCTGGCCTGGCCGTCTGCCTCGGTTACCTTCCCTTTCTAGGTCAGAGTCGGATCCTCCTTCACTCTCTGTGTCATACGCCCCCTCGGATGGACCGTCCATCACACTGATGTCATCATCATCCTCTTCCTTCAGCAGGGAGTACCTCAGGGGGAAGGCAGAGCTGGTGCCCCGAGTCTTGGGCAAAGCGCCCTGGAAAAGCAATAGCACAGGGTCCAGGACTGAGGACATCCTCTGGCCATCTGGTCAAGGAAGCCTGGAGAGGCTGCTGGGGAGCCAGGCGGGGCAGGCTCGAGGGCCTCTGGTTCTCGGCAGGGGGGCGGGGGGGGGCACCCTCTGCACTCTTTGGGGTTTCGTGGTCCCATCAGTAAATGAAGAAGCTTTGATTTAGACCAGGGTAGAGCCCTAGTCATTAGAGTCCAACCTCCAATCCTCTCATTTACAGATGAGGAAACTGAGGCCAGAAGTTCTCGGGGCTCAGCTTTGCCCCTTAGGAGCTCATGCTTTCTGGGCCTCAGTTCCCCCTTCTGTCAAATGAAGCCATTAAAGTTCTCTGAGCCTCCCCTCCTCCCCCAGGCCTCTGTCCCCCAGCTCTGCTGGTCCTGGGCCCCCTTTAGTGGGTGCCTCCGTGGCTCTGGAGGCGGGGGCCTTGGCTTCTGATCTTGGCTCGCCCCCTCCCACCATGGCTTTAGACCAGTCTCTGGGCCTCAGTTTCCCCCTCTGTCAAAGGCCCCTCCCATTTGCCCGGGGCAGTCAGTGGCCCAGCTGTCCACCCCGCTTGACCTGAAGCACTATCCCCAGGCCGCTCCTCTCCCAGTTCCGAATCCTCAGCGGCTCCTTCTGTCTCTCTTTCTCGGCCTCTTTCTTCTCCGGGAGCGCCAGGAGGAAGGGCCGCCGGGAGGTGGGGGCCAGGCCCCACGGCCCCGGGCGCTGGCTCATCCTGGAGCCCGAGGGGTCCCCCCACGGCCCCGGCTTCCTCTCGGCTACGTTGCCCAGAGGGCGGACCCCGTGGCCCAGGCCGCGGCTGTGGCCACTCATCATCCTGGACAGCTGGGCGGGAGGTCGGAGCCGGGGCTGCATGGGCGCTGGGGCCGGGGCGGCGGCCTGAGAGGACCAACCCGGGCGGCCACCCAGCTGACGGGCGTTTCCGGCAGCCAATAGAAGCCCACGCGTCCTCTGTTGTCATGGGAACCACCAACAGCCGGCTCTGTGGGCCAGGGATCCGGAGAGGAGCCGGAGGGATGTTCCGCCAGCCAGCCTGCCCGCCCCGTCAGGATCCCGGGGAGCTCACTACCTGCAGAGACGGAACCCGGAGGTCCTGCCTGCGGCGGCAGCCCCTGCTGGGAGGAAGAGCTGCAGGGATGGGGAGCTCACTACCTACCCATTCCTTGTGGGAGAGCTCTGCCACCGCTGCCCAAGTCCGAAGAAGCTTCATCCTCGGGGGCTAATCCGTCCTCTTTGTCCTTTCTCTGTGAGCTCCCTGAGGGCAGGGACTGTCCCCTCTCCCCTTCGGACAGCTCCAGACTGTGCATCCTTCACTGGTTCATTGACTCCCCCCTCCCCGCAGACAGCAGCCACGTCCCCCCTAATCTCTTCTCCAGGCGGAGCATCCGTGGCTCCTCTGAGCACTCCTTCTGGGGCCTGATCTTGGGAGCCTTTCCTATTCCTGTCCTCTGGACCCTCTTCCACATCTCAGAGCCCTTCTGAGTGGGGCAGAGGACCAAGATGGAAATAACCCTCTATGACCCACATCAAGCTTGTGGTCTCCTGGGACCCCGAGGTCTTTTTCAGACACACACTGCCTAACCACACCTCTCTGAATTTGTACTTGGGGAGTTGATTTCTTGAACCACTGTAAGGTTTTTACATTTCCTCTCATGGAATTTCATGTTCAATTCAGTCCAAGGCTCTAGCCTGCCAAGAGCATTGTGCATCCCGAGTCCGGCATTCAGTGCTAGTCCTTGGAGGTTGGTGTCATTGGCAAATCTGCGCTGAATCTAGAGATCGTGGAATCACAGTAAGGTTAGTGTTGGAAGAGACCTCAGGGATCACCTAGTCTAACTGTGTTTTATAGATGAGGAAACTGAGGCCCAAAGAAGATCATAACTATGATATTGTTACCAGTTCACATTTTTATAGAGCTTTAAAGTTGGAAAAGACTTTCCTTAAGACAGCCTTGGAGTGGGGTGTCAGTCACAGGCCCATGGATTTATTATACAAGGGCAGCTTGTGAATCTGGGGCAATGAATAGCACAGCAGACCTGGAGTCAGGAGTTCAAACCTGGCCTCAGTCACTTATCTATGTCCTTGTCCCTGTCCCTGTCACACTTAGAAGTGACCCTGCTGCTTGCCTCAGTTTCCTTATCTGTAAAATGGAGACAATAATAGCACCCCTTCTCAGGGGTACTATGTGGATCAAATGGGATCATATTTGTAAGACCTACCTTAGGCTTTAGAGCACTATATAAATGGTATTTTTTTTTTAAGTTCAAAACATTCGCCCATAGTTACTCTTGAGGGAAACTGAGCAGGTTTCCAACTCCTCCTCCTGGCAGAGTATAGACAGAGATGGGAGGAAAGATGAGCTTCCTTCTCCAATGAGTTTGTTCTAGAAGTTCTGAAGACGTTCACCAACTTCACAAAAGTTCCTGGTGGGTAAAACACTCAGAAAGGGGAACCAGGGACTGAGAGAAAAATGGGTTGCGAGTTCAAGTCTAAGGGAAGGAGAGCATAAAGAGAGAAGAAAGGCAAAGGCAAAGAAAGTTCTGACATGAAGTAGTTAGACAACGAGTAAGCTCTGGTGGATGAGAGCTTCACTGGAATGAAGCTCTGATGGTGAAGAGCTTTGATGGTCCAGAGCTCGGGTGGTCAAGAGCTTAACGCTTAGCCGCCATACTGGTATTTTTATTGGGGTTACAACAATATAGGGGAAAGGGAGAAGGATCATTAGACAAGTGGCCTGATACATTGACTTTACAAAGTCATCGTCAGGAGATACAAACTGCTGGAACCTAAAATAATAGATGTAGATAACGCCTAGATCAGGAATCCCTATGGCCTGAGGTATCTAAGTTTGCTGGATACACATGCTAGTTGATTGCTATTGGTACTGAGATAACTGAGTGTAGACTCAGGGAAGGGCTAGGAATTTGGCAAGGCTGAAGTTCAATTGAACTCAAGGTTACCGAAACCAATCATAAGAAATACAAGAGTCAGCTTTTTGAGCACCCCCTAAAATAATATTAAGATTAATATATGCTTGGACTCCTACGAGTTACTACAATAATTCAGCTTGGACACCTTGGGGCCCTGACCTAATGTGCTCTCTCTCCTGGCCTGTAAATACCCAGAGGGCTCTTGGGATGACTTTTCTCCTCTTGCAACATTCCATAGCTGCTTAGTCTGGTCTGTTCCCCAGGGCTCTTGGGACACCATGGGCCAAGAAACTCCCTACAGGTTACTTGTAAATAAATACAAATGTTCTTGTTCTAGGACTTGGCTTTAACAGTGTGAAGCACTATTTCTTTGACATTCACATAGCTAACATGGATCTGAAGCAGGATTTAATCTGATCTCTTGGCTCTAAATCCAGCTATTTTTCTACTACATTGTGTAGAGAAGAGACCGGAGACCTGCTTCTCAGGCAGTAAAGAGTGGTTCCTTTGTCAGGATGGGTTGGACTCCAGTCCAGAGAAAGGAGACCCTTGCCTAGTCTCCCATATGGATCATGAGGAACTGAAGCCACGGATAAGTTGGAGAGGGAGGGGAAGTTACTGAAACGCTGTCTTACAAAAAAGAAATTGAACAAGCCATAAATGAAGTCCCTAAGAAGACAATCCAAGGATCAGTTGGATTTACAAGTGAATTTTGCAAAACATCTAAAGAACAATGAATCCAAATACTATATAAACTATTGGGAAAAACAGGTAAAGAAGGAGTCCTCCCAAATTCCTTTTATAATACAAATATGGAATCAATAGCTAAACCAGGGGGGGCCAAAACAGAGAAAGAAAACTGTTCACCAATTTCCTTAAATAAAATACAAGTAAGGAAATTACAACAATATATCACAAAAATTATACATTATTGCCAGGCTGGATTTATAACAGGAATTCAAGGCTGGGTCAATTGAACATAATCAGTATAATTGACCATGCCAATCTAACAAAATTATCTTGTGTGATATCATATAAAAAATAATGATTATGTCAAGAGATGCAGAAAAAGCTTTTGACAACATACAACCCTCATTCCTTTGAAAAAACACTAGGAATCACAAGAATAAGTGGAGCTTTCCTTAAAATGATAAGTAACATCTATTTGTTTCCATTGAAATTTGTGACTAGGAGAAACAGAGGCAGCAGAATTCAAGCCTGCTTGGTTTATTAGCAATGGTTGCAATTTGTCAATGAAGCAGATCCAAGACCACCTCAGTTGGCACAATGACCTTGTTGGGAGCTTACAGAGAGCATTTTCATAGGCATAACTGAGGAATATAAAAATGGGGAACATAATGAGAAACACACATCACAGATTGAGGAACATGTGGTTTTTTTTTTGTTTGTTTGCTTGTTTGTTTTTTAATTCTGTCTTAGTAACAAAGAAAGGCAAGGGCTAGCAAATGGGGCTAAGTGACTTGCCCAGGGTCACACAACCAGAAAGGGTCTGAGGCAGGAATATAACATTGATGAACATGGACATTTATGCTTTCTGGTTGGCTTGGGTATTAGAAGAGTTTCCATTAACAACATGGAAATCTGTCTTGTATAATATCTCTGACAATAGGGGACCTTTAGAGAAACTTTAATAGATTAGAGTATTCAAGGTGTAGGCATTCCTAGCCCCATGTAACTGTTATGAATAATGGAGTAATTATAATTTCAATCTCTAATAAGGTTTTAAATAGGTATGAGGAATTTAGCTCATCAGCTGAGCTCTGCAGGGGCTCAACTTTGCCAGAATAGGGAAACTGGCTGGAGCCAAGGTCCTTCAACCCCTTTCAGAGTTACCTATACACTTCTTAACCTATTATGATTTATAAGAGCAAAACTACAACGTAAATAAATGAAAAGAAAACAATTACAAAATGACTGATTACAACTTCACAATTCCCTCCTTTGGTTCTTGGGAGACAATTGTTCCCTGAATCAGTTTTATCTACAGATAATCTAATATCAGAAAGCAAGATTATGGAAGCCAAAGAACAAGTCAGTATTTATAGCATTGAACATACTCTTGCTTATGGCCCCAACTAGTCCAATATCCTTGGGAACCATATTAGAGCATACTTTAGTACAATGATTACTGCAGAGTTGAATACAAGGTGGAAAGATAATTATGAGTCAAGATAATAAGGTCCATTTAATTAAAGCAATAAGTGTGCCATCTATTTGAAACCAGGAAAAATGAGGAGTCATTGTTATGTACATGGGATTCACTGACAATTCATTGAGTGTCTGATATAATTTGCTGAGGTTCATGGACGTTGGTGACAATGTCTCCTGACTGGTTAATGTTTTTCTTCTTGTTATTCAGTCAAGTCTGATTGAATTGTCAGCTATATTTGACTCCTCGTAACCCCATTTGGGGTTTTCTTGACCAAGATACTGTAGTGGTTTGCCATTTCCTTTTCCAGCTCATTTTAGAGATGAGGAAATGGAGGAAACGGGGTGAAGTGACTTGCCCAGGGTCTCATGGCCATGTAAGAGTTACAAAGGTATAATTCTGAGATAGGCTTCCATTTGTGTTAGCACAGAGGAAGGGTTCTTTCTATTTACATCAGGGTTTGAAAAAGTATAGTTACATCATCTTGAGTCTCCTAAAACATCTCTACTGATCATTGGTCTTTGTTCTGCTGATACAGGGAAGAGGAGTTGGAAAAGGCCATGCTGGCTGCGGAAGGGCATCCTTGTTTTATAAAAGAAGAACTGAGTCCAACTTTGGGGAGAATCTGGGGGCTCTTAAGGGGCTTCACTGTTATATTCCCAGACTGTGGGAGACCTGTTATGTTCAAATCTGTCACGTCTGTCTTATAGTTAGCAAAAAGAAAATTGAAAATGTTGATGAGATATCCCCATCATTTGTACCAGCTAGTAATGGCATAAATAATATCAAGGTCCTTCCCTGAATAGGTGCCAGGAATTCTTGGATGAGCAACTGTGGGGTCCAATAACCCAAGCCTCTTGTAATCGGTGCCCTTTCACCTCTGAATGTTAATACTGGCATCATTCCTTACCTAAACTCTACTAGGAAGGTGTAAAACTGAAAGGGAAAAGGGCAACGAGGGAGTATCAGAGTGCAAAGAGCATGGAGCCTTGAGTCAGGAAGACTCGTCTTGAGTTCAAATTCAGCCTCAGACACGTCCTAGCTGTGTGACCCTGGGCATGTCACTTCATCCCCGTTGCCTTGCCCTTACCGCTCTTTTGCCTTGGAACCAATGCACAGTTTAATCCCAAAACAGAAGGAAAGAGTTTAAAAGAAAGTGATGGAAGTTGAGTCCTACTGTAGGATTTGGGAGAACAAGTTGGGACTCTCAACACACCCTTGAGACAGGCCCGTTTTTGGTCACGCCTGGTTGGGCTGGGAGCCTTCCTCAGTCCTGAGATCTTAAGAATTTTTCTGAGGGACTTCCAACAGTTAGTATTTCCCCTAATTATCCAATTTCCCTATTGCTGTGGAAGCTGGCCCTGTTTCCCAATCATTAGAGCCCTCTCTGCACCACGGAGACTTTTGTGCTCGTCGCTGATCCAATCCGAGTTCCCCGGCGCCCCTTTTAATGAATAGGAGTCTTAGCAAGTTGTCTGTCTTGGAGCCTCCGCGATTGGCGGCTTGTGGAAGAGACTGTTCTGCTCCCCAAAGGAGCTCCTTTGCTTCCAAGAGGATTAATCTGCGGGAGAAGTTGCTCTGCGGGGAACAAAGACTGTCCCAGCCTTCTGAGGGCTCCCTCCATCTGGGCTCTCACTCCCAAGTCAGAATCTGTCACTCAGGAGAAGCCACCAAAGAGGCAGCAAAATAAACAAGCTGGCTGGACCCACATTGACAGGAGGGTTGTGTTAATTGGAAGAACTCCAAGTCCTGCTTTCTCAGTCTTGCTATTGAAACACAGACTCAGACATGGGAAACAAACCCACAGCAGTGCATGAAAACAGGCCAGAACAAATTGTGGAGACAAAAAACCCCCTTAAATCTTCCAGGGATCTCCGGGATTAAGGTAGTAAGACAGAAAAGGGAAATGACAAACGCTGGAGGAGATGTGGCAAAATCGGGACACTGATACCCTGTTGGTGGAGTTGTGAACTGATCCAGTCATTCTGGGGAGCCATTTGGAACCAGGAGCAAAGGGCCAGGACACTATGTGGCTACATCTAAACCCTTGGATCACGCCGACTCCACAGATGATGCTTCCTGTACCTGCAGCAGAAATGTTTCAGCCTGCAGCTGGGCTTCTTCTCTGTGTATAAGAAGAAGCTGTGCTGTGTGGAGCAGGTGGTGGCCTATATTTAGAAGGGATTTTTGGATGCGGTGCAGGGGGGGGCTCTGGCTCTGGCTTGCTGATTAGATTCCTCCATTCATGGGGGAGGGGGTTCACTCTGCTTTCTAAGATGTCCCAGTAGGAAAAGTCAGTTTATGATGAGAGAGACAAAGTCAGAGAGATGGGGGGAGCGAGGGAGAGATAGAAGGAGGGAAGGAGAAAGGGAGAGAGAGAAAGAGAGGGACAGAGGGAAGGAGGCAGGAGAGAGAGAGATGGGGGAGGGAGGAGAGAGAGATTG
>NC_058130.1:783161823-783188587 GCF_016433145.1 Gracilinanus agilis | reverse complement strand
GCGGGGGGCCGGGGCCGCGGCCGCGGCCGAGGACAGAGAGGCCGGGGCGTGCTGGGGGCCGGCGGCGCGCAGCAGGGCGGACACGAGGAAACTCCGGGCCATGGTGCTGGGAGAGGTAGAGCTGGGCGCTGGCCGGCCGCCCTCCCCTTATGTAGCCGCTGACCCCGCCCCAGCACGAGGCCCTGCCTCCTTCTAGGCCAGCCCTGGGAGGGGAGAGGATTGAGGGGAGAGTGGAAGCCCGGTTCCAGGCACAAGGCCCCACCTCCACCTCTGCCTAGCCCTGGAGAGTAAGCCTCGCCCCTCCCTCAATCGAGATGAGCCTATGAGCCGCGCGGGGAGGCCACGCCCCCTCCCCGCCGAGAAGAGCCTGTGAGCCACATGGGGGGAGGGGTAGGAGGAGTAAGCTCCGCCCCCGAGGAGGAAGGCCCGGCCTCCTGCTCTCCTTTACCGACGCTCAAGACGAGGAAGTGGAGGCCCCGCCCCCTGCGGAGGGCGGGCCCTGCGGCCACGTGCGGCTGTTTATCCCAGCTATGGGGCTGAAGGGAGGGGGATCTGGAGAGGGGGGTGTCAAGATTTGGTTTTACCCATGGAGAAGCTGAGACTCCCAGACTTCTCGGTTGTTTTAAATCTGAGGACGAGGCGCCCCCCGTGGGCTCAGTCCGTGGGAGCGTACACGTGCAAGCGTGCATACCACCCGTCCTGCGTAATTGCGAGCTTGCAGTCCCCGGTTAGTGCGTTCTGGGGACTCCTTCCCGGCTCTGCGAGAGCGTCAGGCGGAGAGGGGAGAGTCCCCGCCCCTGCGCCCGGTTTTGGCCCCTGGCCGCCGCCTCTGCAGAGGCTCCTCCCCATATTTCCGCTCCTCTGCTCCAGTCTCTGCCGCTTTGATCCTCCCTCGGCCCTTCTCTGGGGGTTGTGATCCTTCTCTGTCCTAGGCTTCGGCCCTCAGACTCAGTGTAGTGTAGTATGTATGGGACTCTCCGCCAGCACTTAGAGCTAGTCACTGCCCCCGTTGGAGCCTCAGTTTTCTCTTCCGTAAAATGGGCATAATAATCCATCAGCCAGCTAGCTACACGCGTGCCTGGTCTAGACGCAGGCTATCTAGGGACAAAGGCGAGGTAGTCCCTACCCCCGAGAAGTCTATGTTCTCCACACTTGCTGTAGATCCTTCCTGCCACCATTTGCCCTTCGGGTCAGTGGGGCTGAAATGTTAAAAAGCAAACAAAACCTCCCCAAACTCCTTTTAGGTAAATCTGAGAATATTTATATAATATATAATAATAATTTATATAATACTTTGCCTCTAGAGTCCTTTCTAGGCTCCTGGGGGAAGTCCCTTGGAAAGGTGGCTGAATGGGAAATGGATTAAGGGGAGAGCCAAACGGAACTCCTATCTCCTTCCCATCATCACCTTCCGCTGGTCTGCAGGAGCCCATGCGAGGACCGCCCACCCCGACTTCCCCCAGCAGGGAATGGATGGAGGCCCGGAACTCCAGGGGCCAGCTTAGATTCTCTCTCGCCCTCCCACTCTCTGTCCTTGTCTCTCTCCTGTTAACTTAGAAAAACGCGGGACTATTAAATAGTCATAAAACCACTCTTTAATCAAGGGAAAGGGGGATGAGGGCTACTTGGCCTCTTCTGCAGAGCTGCGCCTTGTGCAGAGTCTAAAGGAACACTGCTTCGCTCTGCTCCCTGATCCCCCTGGGAGTGCCACCGCGCTAGATGACCACTCCTAGGGACAAAGGAAATTGGGGAACTTATATATACCTTTTGGGAAGATCCAGGGGCTGGGAGAGATGATGGACATTATACTGACAGGATACAATCAAGCTAGAGAAAGGGATCCTAGCTAGAGGCTAGGGTGTAGGGGAAGGGGCTACTTACACAATGGATACTAAAGGATGGTCCCTGCCCAGGTGTGCCTTCCTGGGACAGGGTCCCTGATACAAAAGGGCAAGACTACCTAGGACAAAAGGGTATTTAGCATTTACCCTGGGGTCCATTATTCAGTCTGCAACAGCTAGCCTGAGATTCCCTCCAGGGTGGATTCCCACGGGAACAGGGAACAAGCACAAGCTTTGGGGGTCTTCAACCTACAAACCATTTCTAAACTTGGGGTTCATCATACCTCACTAAGCTACAAGTTTGGGAACTCTAGATTCCATGTCGACACTCCCTCTCTCTCTCTCTCTCTGTCTCCCCCACTTTCTCTGTGTCTGTTTCTGTCTCTCTCTCTCTCCCCCCCTCTTTCTCTGTGTCTCTTTGTGTCTCTCTCCTACTGTGTCTCTCCCTCTTCCTCTCTGTCTCTGTCTCTTGGGGCCCAAGGAGGTGTTGCTCCCAGAATGGTGCCATCTTAACTTCAAAGAGAAACCCTAGCTCATCTGGTAGATGGTTATTTTCCGGGTCATTGTTATTCGGGTTCTTATCTTGTATTCATGGAATGCTGCTAGAAACAGGCCAGAGACCAGCCCTTCTCCCACTCTGGGTCCTTCATCCTTCCGACTGTGGCCCATTTCCCGGTGGTGCTAATGGCTGCCCTGTGCCACGGGATGAAGGCACTGGGGTGGGCTCCGTGGGGGCATCTTCGGGCCAGCTCGGATGGTGGGGGTGGCTCGAACCCTTGCCTGTCCCCACGTGGTCTGGACTTCTTGTGGGCCCTCTCAGCATTTTGAGAGCTTTCCATTCCCTATCAGAGGCAATGCATGAGGACGGAGAAGGGAACGGAAATGCCCTTCGGATCCGTCTGTGGTTCCATCTTGTCCTGTGCCCGGACGCTCCGGCTCCCACCATTTTATCTGCTGAATTTGGGCCATTTGGGAGTCTGAACATGGAACGCAGACATTGCCTGGTGAAGGAGGGCGAGCGTATTCGGGGTGCCCCATGGTGGCAGCCCCGGGGCCAGGCGACCGGCTCCAGTGGTTTCCCTGAACGTGGGCATCGATGGCCGAGTGCAGGCCGCTGACATGGCAGCGAGCCCGGCTCCTGTTTGCTCTCCCAAACCTATTCATTTGCACAAACAAACCTGCATGACTCAGCCATTTGTTCCTGGCTTTCGCTCTGGTGCATTGTTGATCGAGTTCTTCTTCTTCTTCTTATCTGGGTTTCCTGGTGCCATCTGTGGGGCCTGGTGCTGGGCAACCGCACACGCGTGGCCTGGGGTAAACCGAGCCATGAGGTCAGTGGGGGGAGGGAGAACCCCCAAAGCCCACCTTTTCTGGTATCCCTGCTTGCCCGCTCTGCCTCCCCCAAGCGAGAGAGCCCAACGGTTCAGCCGGCCCGGCTCGCAGCCCCCCACCCGCCTTTACAAAAGGGGCCGCTCAGGGGCTTTCAGCCTTTTAATAAGGCTTTTGGGTGGGAAGAGGGTCTGCAGCGAGCCTTCGGGTTGATTTGATCCCCAAAGGAGCCTTGAAGCGAGGGGCTAGATGAGGTCCAGTTTAGAGATGAGGCCACTGAGCCACCCCAGAGGCCAGCGGGGCTTTCTCTTTGAAGGCTCTGCCGTCCCCCTTAAGGTGCGTGCCCCGCGTGGACAGGGGCTGCCTGGGCCCAGTGCCTGCTGTATCCCAGGGGATCCAGCCATGCTTGTGGCTCCAAGGGTGGGATGGCTTCCCTTCCACTTCTTACCGACGCCCCCCTAAACTCCTCCCTCTGGGAGCTGAGCTCTCTGGGCCCAGGGATCTCTCGGCTCCCTTTCTCTGTTAAATTCTGAGATTCCACATGGGATCTGGGGTGCTGGCAGGACCTGGAGGCTGCAGGGACTCACAAGGGCTGGGAATCGAGGCCAGCTTTATGGGTATCCCCAGGAAGCTGGGCTTGGCGAGCCGCAGAGAGGATGGCGTGAGGGGGACCACTCCAGAGAACAGCTCAGGCTCTGCCAGATCTGAGAGGCTCCCAAGAGGCAAGACAGGAAGCTGGGAGAGAAGTGAGAGTGTGACCCCCGGGTCTCTTCCTTCCATAATAACGCCTTTTGGTCCTTGAAGATCTCAGGGAAAGAGCACTGGAGTTCTGCAGAGTCCAAGCTCTGCATTCAAGCATCTGTCTGGGTGGGGAAATTTACTTCAACCATGTGGTGGAGTTTCCTCTTCTTCATAGGCTTGAAAACAAAACAAGACAAAACACAAACCTTTCCTTCCATCTTAGAATCAACACTGTGTATTGGTTCCAAGGCAGAAGAGCTAGGCAATGGGGGTGAAATGACTTGCCCAGGGTCATGCAGCTAGGATGTGTCTGAGGCCAGACTTGAATCCAGGACTTGATGAGGAAATCACTTTCTGTGCCTCAGAATTTTAGAGAAATGAGAGTTATGGAAAAGAAGCAAATGTGTGCAAGGACAAGCAGGGGCAGAAAACTGTTTGTAGCCGAGCTCTACCCTGGCAGAGTGGAGGTTCTCGTGGTTGGAAAACAAACAAATAAACTTGGTTTTGATTTGTGTTGGAGCCACTTGTGTGACCTCAAAGGCCCAGGTGCCATCTCTTTGTTTGTTCCTTCTCCCCAGAAAACCTGGGACCATCATGGTCTGAAAACATGGGGTAGGTGTCAATGGCTCCCCTTGCCAATCCTTGGTTCCCAAGGCTCAGAGAATGAATACGTTTGCTTCCAGGTCGAAGAAAACCCAACAGAACTTGCAACAGAGGAAAACAGTGGCAGCCAACTAGAAAGGGCCTTCTCCAAGAGGCATCAGCCACTTGTCCTTATGTCCTAGTGGCTCCTTGGGGCTCCCTAGAGCCCCAGCAGAAGGCATCTGAGCGTTCTCTGAGCCCCTGGCAGGGACGCTTGCTGTCGTTCCAGACTGGCTTCTGCCACCATGGCTTCTTGGACCATCTTCTTTGATCTGCTTGCTTTTCTTACACCTCCTAGCTGGTGGCCTCTATTGTCCCATTCTGTAGCTTTTAGCCAGCACTGTCCGTTACTCTGGCTATCAACAAATGGCCACCTTTTCCTCTTCTGCTGCTCTTGGTCAGATGTTCTAGTGAGGATGAGATAGGGTCCAGGAAGAACTCAGTTTGGGTCAGAAACACTTGGCCGCCATGATCTAGCCCCAGTCTAGGGCCAGACAAGGGACTCCAAGGGCTGCTGTTCTCTCTTGGAAGCCCAGTGATCGGGCTTGTGATCCCAATACCCACTTGGGGCAGAGTACATTTCCCACTCTGAGGCTGGCTCTCCTAGTACTAGTGCCCACCTATGCCCACCTATGCCCTCACGTGGTGGACACTCAGTAAATGCATGCTGACTTGTTGACCACCCCAAGGCTAGAGGCTTAGCAACATCCCTCACCTGCTCCAGTACCTCCTGTCATGGTCCTTTGGTCTGCTCAGCTCCCTGGCCGAAGGAGCTCGGGCTATTCAAATGACTATCCCACTTCCCACGACATACTGGGTGGGGGTATGAGGTGCGTGTGGGTAGGTGTACAGTCCAACACTCACCCCTCATTCCCACCACAAAGACTAGAAGGGGTTCCTTCTGAGGAGTGGGGGTGGGCTTGGAGAGATGCTCCCAGGACGCTTGTCCTCTCTTCTCTGCCACTGTGGAGAGGCATCTTGGCATTGGGCAAACGGCCTGATTTTCAACAAAAAGGGAAGAGAACAAAGTCTGTAAACTAAAGGCCAGTGAACTTGATTTCATTTGTGGCAACTCTGGAAAAGGAAGCCAACAGTATCAACGAGAACTCCCGAGGGTACTGCCAGAACAGGTCGTGCTGGACTAACCTCATCTCCTTTTTCACCAGGCTCCTAAAATGGTTGGTCAGGACAATACCACAAGGGCACTTTACCTATATTCTTTTAAAGCCCTTTCGACATAATTCCAAATCGCCTTTCAGAATGGTTGGCTCAATCCACCAACAATGCATTAGTGTCCCAATTTTGCCACATCCCCTCCAACATTTCTTATTTTTTTTTGCCTTCATATTGGCCACTCTGCTAGGTGTGAGGTGACACTTCAGAGGTGTTTTGATTTGCATTTCTTTAATCAGGAGGGATTTAAAACACTTTTTCATATGATTGCTGATAGCTTTGATTTCTTCATCTGAAAACTGCTAATTCATATCCTTTGACCATTTATCAATTGGGGAATGACTTGGATTCTTATACATTTGACTGAGTTCTTTATTTTTATTTTTATTTATTTATTTGAGAAATGAGACCTTTATCAGAGAAATCTGTTATAAAATTTTCCTCCCAATTTGTTGATTCCCTTCTAACCTTGGTTGCATTGGTTTTGGTTGCATTGGTTTTGTTTGTTTGTTTAATATAATCAAAATTATCTATTTTACATCTTGTAATGCTCTCTGTCTCTTGTTCAGTCCTAAATTTTCCTTTCTCCATAGATCTGATGGGTAAACTATTCTACATTCCCCTGATTTGCTTATAATGCCACTCTCTATGTTTAAGTCATTTACTCATTTTGACTTTGGTGGGAGATAACCATCTAAACCTAATTTTCACCACAGCATTCTTGAGGAAAAGATGAAAAGATGCCGGTTAGACAATAATACAATTATACGGATTTGAAATTCATCAAATGGCTAGACCCAAAGAGTAGCCATCAAGGGTTTATTTGGGAGGAGGCCTCCAATGGAGGGCCTTCACTGGATCTTTATGGACCTGGGGATCTGTGTCGCAGTCAGTGACTTGGATAAAGTCACAGAGGGCACACTTAGAAGATTTGCTTGGATGGCAGACAAACATCATGGATGGCGAGCCAGCTTCTCAAAGGACCTTGATGGGCTGGGCCACTGGGCTACATCTAATCAGATGGGATTTGCTAAGGACAGAAGTAAAGTCTTGTCATTGTACTTAAAATATTGACTGCACAAGATAAGGGAATGTGCTTGATCCCTTCCATCTGCAAACTTCCATGATCCTACGAGGACCATGATGGACCACCAAGATGCGTGGGCCTGGCTCCTGCAATACAACTGGGTGGCCCCTTCCACCAGCCTACCAAATGAAAAGAAAATTGGCAAAGCAGACTCCCTCGGCTGGTGACTGCTGGGTCTCTCTCCCATGACTTTGGACATGGGCTCCAGCAGGCTGAGAGGGAAGAGAGAAGTCATAGAATTATAGTTTTTGAACTGGAAGGGACCTTCGAGGTCATCTAATTTAACCTCCTCATTTTACAAATAAGCAAACTGAGGGCTGCGAAAGGAAAGGAATGTGCCCAAGGCCACACAGTAATTAAGAGACAGAAGCAGGATTCGAGCCCAGGTCTCTGGCACCATTTCCAGAGCTCTTTTCACTGTAACCCAATTGGGACAACATATGCAAACAAGAAAATACAAAGGAATTTCAAGAGGGAGAGGGGGCAGATCAGGACCAGTCTGGTGAGGAAGGCAGCCTGAGACGATGGAGAAGAGGAGGAATCATTGGTGCAAAAGCATGGACTCTGAGGTCTCAGAGGTGACACCAGTATGGAGTGTCAGCTGTGATAGGGTCAAACTCATCGGGCCTGGCACTCTTGGGTCACCCAAACCACAGTGAGTTCAGAAAAACTCATTGCCAAAAGATGCTCCCCTGTGGAGGAAAAATTTTGTTCTTGGCAGTTCCTTAATATATTATGTAAAGCACCTATGGAGGAGACCCACAGCTCTTGGAACTACTGATGAGTGTGCTCACGAATGGGTGTGCTTTCTCTCATCTTCATCTCTTCTGTCTATGTGATGGCTTTGCCTGATGGTGGCGTGTGGAATTGCTGAAAATCATTCAGTGAAATTCCTTTTGAAAAGTTGCTGTCCTACTGAGTTAATTACTGTTTGGATGAGCAATAATTAATGTACTGTCTGAACCGAAAGCACCCCAAGGTGATCCCAGGATATGTTCATTTTGTCTGGTTCAAAAAAATATCCACTCTTTTTCAAAGAAGGTCCAGGATAAAGATAAATGTTTGGATGTGATCTCCGAGACTAAAAAGACACCAAGTTTGGGAGACTTCTGGAATATATGTAAAAGAAGGACAGGTCCTGAGAAGGAGGCTCTCTACAAATTCTGGTAGGCATTGCACTGGACAAAGTGGTAGGAGACCTAGCTTTAAGTCTTGGCTTGCCACTGGCTGGCTGTGTGACCTTGGGAAAATTACTTAACCTCTCTGGGCTTTTGTTTTCTCATGTGCAGAATGAAAAGACTGGACTAGAATCTAGTCATTAGATCAGGGGTTGGCAACGTATGGCTCTCGAGCCATATCTGGCTCCACCTCCCGACTGGCCAGTCCGGGCAGAGCCCCAGGATGTGCTCCAGGGGGCCCTTTAGCCCCTGCCCCATATTCCAACGCCTTCTGTCTCCATCCTCCTCCTTCCGCTTGCGTTTATGGCTTTCATGGCCAAAAAGGTTGCCGACCGTTGCATTGGATGATCTCTAAAGTATTTCCCAGCTCTGCCACCCTCTGTACCTCTCAGCCCTGATATTTTATGTTCTAAGGACTCTCCCAGCTCTGACCCCCTATGTTCTAAGGGACCTTCCTGCTCTGATATTCTCTTTTTTCTGTCCAAACTCTGACCTTCTATGTTTTAGGGGATTTCCTAGTTCTGATTTTCTCTGTTTTCTGTCCAAGCTCTGACCTTTTATGTTCTAAGCACTCTCCCAACTCTGACCTCCTACATTCTAAGGGACCTTCCAGCTCTGACATCTTTGTTTTCTATCCAAGCTTTGACCTCTTATGTTCTAAGGCCCCTTCTAGCTCTGATCTCCTGTTTTAATACTTTCCAGCTCTGATATTCTCTGTTTTCTGTCTAAGTTCTGACCTCTTGTGTTCTAAGGACTTTCTTACCTCTGACCTCCTACGTTCTAAGGGACCTTCTGGTGCTGATATCTCTGTTCTGTGTCCAAGCTCTGATCTCCTTTGTTCCCAGGGACCTTCTAGGTCTGATAGTCTACGCTCCAAAGTCACTCCAAGCTCTGCTCTCCAATGTTCTAGGGTCCTATGCCACCTCCCCCTCACCCATAGGTTTTGAGGGGAGAGGAGGATCTAGCTGTCGGGCCAGGGAGCCTTGAGGGGTGCAAGTCTTATATGAACAGTGACATTGGAACAGAGTGTGTAGAAGAGGGCAAAGTCCTCTTAGCTCCCCTATTATCGAGGAGCCCAACCCACCATGGAGATTGGGGTCTGTGTCAGATGCGTCACTATCCGAGCTGTGCCCTGATGTTCCCGGAGCTGCTTCTGCTGATCGTTTGTTGCTTTATAACAGGAGATCCACCAAGAGCCACATCCCTCCCCACCTACCCAGGTGACAGAGCAGGTGAATCCTGGGCGACGTGGTCTCTGTCTCCTCCGTGTTCAGGCACCCTCACGCCGTCCCACTTCCCATTCCCCCTGGACTTTCTCTTTGGTTTTTTAACTTTGCTTTTATCAGGCTCCACTTTTATCAGGCGAATTGGCCAACTCTTCCTGTCCCCAAAGTCACAGCTGCCCCGTGTCCTCCCTGACGTCATCTCAGCAGTCGAGGGGCCTCTAGAAGACCTTTGGGGCCTCGCCATTCCGGGGTGGGATGCGGGAGGAGTAACGACCACTAAAGGCCCTGCCATGGCGGTCTAGATCTTCTTCTCCTATGAGGCAGGACGCCATGGGTCCAGGGAGCTAGAATCGAGTCTCGGAGGTAGCGTCCTGGTCTCCCGGGTCCTAAAAGGGATGAGTCGGTGCTCCTCAGACGGGACAAATGTCCCCCTGCCACGTGAGTCATTGGACCCAACACATCCTTTGGACAAAATAGATTTCCATAGAGAGACACGGGAGGCCGTGCTGAATTGAACCAGTGCTATAAATGAGGTAACATTTACAAGCCATAAAATGCTACGTAAATGCAATTACTGGAGTCAGGAAGACGAGTTCCAATCCAACAAGACACTTTCTAGTCATATGACCCTGGGCAAGTCACTTCATCTTTGCTTGCCTCAGTTTCCTCAACTATAAAATGGGGCTAATGATATCACCTACCTTCCAGTGCTGCTGGGAGCATCCGATGAGACAATCATTGTAAAGTACTTAGTAAGCTCTGTAGAGATGTTAGCTATTATTATTATTATTATTATTATTATCATTATTATTATTTAGATTTTGGATGGCCTACAACAAATCTCATTTTATGACGAATCTGAGCTTGAACCCCTGAATCAGCCTTGGCTCACAATACCTCCTCGGGAAGCACATTCCTCAAAAGCTGCTTACTTGTTGTTAAAAGGAGGGGGAGACAATTTATCTTTGAATTCTGGCAGTAGGGTGCTCTCACTGAGCATTGGGGAAGACTTCTCTTGTGACTTTGCTACTGAGTGGCTTTATTTATGTTGGTTTAGCCATTGCGTGTAGGTGATTAAAAGAAAAATCCTGGGGGGCAGCTGGGTAGCTCAGTGGATTGAGAGCCAGGCCTAGAGATGGGAGGTCCTGGGTTCAAATCTGGCCTCAGACACTTCCCAGCTGTGTGACCCTGGGCAAGTCACTTGACCCCATTGCCCACCCTTATCACTCTTCCACCAAGGAGCCAATACACAGAAGTTAAGGGTTTAAAAAAAAAAAATCCTTACCTTCTGTGTTAGAGTCAATACTTAAGTACTAGCTCCGAGGCAGAAGAGTGGGAAGGGCTACACAACAGGGGTTAGTGACTTGCCCAAGGTCTGAGGCTAGACTTGAACCCAGGACCTCCTATCTCCAGCCCTGGGGCTCTCCCCACTGAAACACCTTGCTGCCCCCTCATGATACTCTCGATCCTTCTCTCTTTGATTTATATCTCTTTATTTAAGGCTTTGCATATTTTTCTGAATCTTTCACAGCTATTCTTCTTTACAGCGAAATAATATTCCATTTCCTTTCTGTTCAAATACCACTCTTCATTGCTCAGTTCTCCCGGCTTTGGGCTTTGATTTTGTTTCCAGATGTTTATTATCACAACTAACATAGCTCTGAAAATTTCATACATCTGGGTCTCCTTTCACTTTTAAATAACCTCCTTGGGATAGCTATAGGCTGGCATCAAGGATGCGAACAATTTACTAACTTTTATTGAATAATTCCAAATTGTTTTCTAGAGTGGTTGAGCCAATTCCTAGTTCTGCCAGCAGTTAATTAGTACACTTGTGCTCCTGCAACCCCTCCAGAAATGAGTTTTCCCATCTGAGGTCCTTGGTTTAACTTTTTTCTGTTTATTAATGTGAACATTTTTTTTTTAAGTGGCAATCAATAGTTTGTATTTATTCTTCTGAAGAGCTGTTCGGGCCCTTTGATGACTTATCTATTGGGCAATGGCTCTTGATATTTGCGTCCACTTCTTATAGATTTCAGGCACGTGTCTTTTATCAGAAATATCTAAGAAATTTCTATATTTTTACATACTTACTTTTCTTGTTTAAAAATAATTTTTATGGCTATTTTCTGTCTCTTACATCACCACAGAATCCTACGTATCCCTTCCCTCTCCCTTTCTCATCTTTTATGACAAAGACTTGGTTTGGTTATTTTAGAGAGGAATTGTTGAATATGTTGGAAAAATCCCCAAACACGAGCAATGTGGGATACCTGTAGACCTCCCGCTCACAAAGGATAGCTTGGGACTATCTTCCGCATCTTTTTGTTTGGGTCCCAAGCCTTGATCCTTCTCATTTTGTTACATTTACTTTTGATTTCTCCAGTATTTCCCGATAGTTACCCAATAGGCAAGTCATCAAAGGATCTGAACAGTCTTCAAAGAGAAGAAATACAAACTATCGATTGCCACTTTAGGAAAATGGCCCCATTGGTGTACTTGCTGTGAATATTCTTTTCTTGGTTCTTCTGACTTCTCTCTGTATCAGTTCATGTTGATCATTACATGCTTCTCTGTGTTCATCAACTGTCATTTCTTAAAGCACAGGAACATTTCACCACATTCACATGCTATAATTTGTTTAGCCATTTCCCACTTAATGGGCATCTACTTAGTTTCCAGTTCTTAGCTATCATAAAAAGTACCACGATGAATATTTTGGATTTTATGGAGACTTTTTTCTTTTCAATGACTTCCTTGGGGTAGAAGCCCACGAAGAGAATCTCTGGTTCAAAGGGTACAGATATTTTAGTCACTTTATTTGCATTCGCTTTCCCAAATGGTTATACCATTTTACAGTTCCACCAATAATGTATTAGTGTGCCAATCTTCCCAAACTCCCTCCAGCACTGAATGTTGCCACTTTGGGGTCATTTTTGTCAATTCTCAGAGTAGGAGATAAAACTTCTGGTTTGTTTTGATTTGAATTTCCTCTTTATGAGTGTCTTGGGACATTTTTTTCATGTGGTTGTGAATACTTTGCAGGTGTATATGGGGAGTAGCTAGGTGGCATAGTGGATAGAGTGCCAGACTCGGGAGTTCTAATCCGGCCTAAGACACTTACTAGCAGTGTGACCCTAGCTAAGTCACATAATCTTGCTTGCCTCCGTTTCTTATCTGTAACATGAACTGGAGAAGGAAATGGCAAAGTGCTCTAGTATCGCTGCCAAAAAAAACCCAGATGGGGTCACAAAGAGTTGGACACCACTGAAACAAATGAACAAAAACTGGTTTTTATACACTCACACACACATACACACATATGTATATAAATAAAATTGTTATATATCTTGGATATCAAATCCTTGTCAGAGAAAAAAAATTTTTTCCCCACTTGACCACTTCCTATTTTATCCTCAATGTGTTAATGTTTTCAGTTTCACATGAAGTCAACTATTTCATCTTTAGTAATTGCCTCTATCTCTTGTTTGGTTAAGAATACATCTTTTCCAAGAGTTAAAAAAAGAGTCAATCTCTCTCTCTGTCTCTCTCTGTCTCTCTCTGTCTCTCTCTGTCTCTCTCTCTGTCTCTCTGTCTCTCTCTCCCTCCATCTCTCTCCCTTCATCTCTCTCCCTTTCTCTCTCTCTACTTCTCTCTCCTTCCCCCTCTCTCTCTGTCTCTCTTCTCTCCTCTCCTCTCCTCTCCTCTCTNTTAAATAGATTTTTAACATTAAGGTCATGTGTCCATTTAGAGTATACTGTGGAGTGTGGTGTAAGTGTTTGTCTCAGCCTAATTTCTGCCAGACTGTTTTCCAGTTTTCCCAGCAGTTTTTAAAAAAATCATTATCAAATATGGGGTTTGTCCCTAGGTAACCTTGGTGTTCTACTTTGTCAAACAGTGGATTATTGAGTTCTGTTGCTTCTGGGTCTCCCTTGTCTAGTCCAGTGATGGGCAAACTTTTTAAAGAGGGGGCCAAAGGAAAGGAAATGCTCCTCTGTCAGTCTGTTTCTAAGGCAACTCTTTCGAAGTTTTATTGTATCGTATCCTACTCATTGTATTCATCAGATTAGGAATAATATTGCATGGCCTGATAGAACATTTCAGGGGTCTGCATCTGGCCCACAGACCATAGTTTGCCCATCACTGGTCTAGTCTGTTCCATTGATCTCCCTGTTTTTTTTTAAAAAAAAAAACCCTCACCTTCTGTCTTAGAATCAATATTGTGTACTGGTTCTAAGGCAGAAGAGTGGTAAGGGCTAAGCAATGGGGGTGAAGTGACTTGCCCAGGGTCACACAGCTGGGAAGTGTCTGAGGTCAGATGTGAACCCAGGACCTCCCATCTTTAGGCCTGGCTCTCAATCTACTGCGCTACCCAGTTGCTCCCTATCTCTCAATTTTTGAAGCAAAACCAGGTGGTTTTGATGCCTGCTGCTTTATTATATAGTCTCAGATCTGGAAGGGCTATTCCTTCTCCATCCTAATTTCTTTTTTACAATTTCCTTTGATATTCTAGGCCTCTTGTTTTCCAAATGAATTCTGTTACTTTACCAACCTCTGTAAATATCCTCTTGGCAATTGGATTGGCATAATATTAAAAGCGTAAATTTATTTTGGTAATATTGTCATTGTAATTATATTGGCATGGCTTAGCCATGAACACTGAATACCCCTTCAACTATTTAGGTGGTTCTCCAATTCTTTAATGAGTGCTTTGAAATTGAATCTACACAAGTCTTTTGTGAGCTTTGGGAGGTTGATCCTCAGATATTTTATTTATTTTGTGTTATGTGGAATGGAATTTCTTTATTATCGCTTCTTGTGTTTTGTTATTATTATATAGAAATACTGTTGATTTTTGAGGATTTGTTTTGTAGCCTGCAATTTTGCTTAAGCCACTATCTAGTCTTAATTATTATCTTTGCTGATTCCCTGGAGTTTTCCAAGTAAAACATCCTGCCATCAGCAAACAGGCACAATTTTATCTCCTCTTTACCCATCTTCCTTTTTCTTGCCATATTGCTACTGCTAGCATTTTCAGAACTATACCAAATAATAGTGGGCATCCTTGCCTCAATCTTGTATTTATGGGAAAACATTATAGTGTATCATCATGGCGTATGATGCTTGTTTTTTCTTTTAGATAGATGCTTTTTTATGATGACATTTAAAAATGTCTCTATGCCTATATTTGGTATAGCACAAAAGAGTGTTGTATTTTGTCAAAGGCTTTTCCTGTATCTGTTGAGATGATCATGTGATTTTAAATGTTTTGATTTTTAATAGGATTAATTATGTTGATTATTTTCCTAATGTTGAACCATTCTTGTCTCCCTGGTAGAAAGCTCCTGTGTTCCTAATGAATCATTTCTTGGGTAAACTTTTGTTAACTGCTGATAGGTTTTTGTTTAACATTTTTTTGAATCAATATTCATTAATGACATTGACTTAAAGTTTTCTTTCCATGGTTTATCTTTCCCAGGTTTAGACATTAAGGCAATATTTATTTAATTAAAAGCTTCTGGTGGGTTCTTTCTCAGTTTTTGAGAATGATTTGTGAAGTATGGACGCTAACTGTTCTTTAAAAGTTTGATATAATTTTCCTGTGAAACCATCAGGACTTTCTTCTTGGATAGTCCTTTACAAGTAGATCTGTTTCTTTTCTGAGATTGGATTATTTAAAATTACTCTCTGATAGTTTGGATATTTTTGTTTTTGAAGACATTCCTTTATTTCCCTTGTGTTCTCAGTTTTGTTAGCATAAAATTGTGCATAATGTGTTCTGATTATTTTTTTTATTCCTTCTGGATTTGCTGTGATTTCACCTCACTCATTTGCTATGTTATTGATTTGATTTTTTGCTTTCTTCTTTTTAATTAGATTGGCTAAGTAGGGTTTTTCAATTTTATTAGTCTTTTTAAAAAAACAGCTTTTTGTTTTAGTTATCATTTTAATGGTTTCTTTGTTTCTAATGTACTTATTTCCCCTGTAATTTTTAATATCTTCTTTTGTGCTTATTTTAGATTTTCCATTGATTTTCTAATTAAAAAATGTATCTTCTCTTAATTAATCTCATTAATATTCTCTTTTCCTATTTTGTTAATGATTAAAAGGATATGATTCCAGTCTCCCCACCTCCCCCCATCCCAAGGGCTGTTTTAGCTGCATCCTAGAAATTTTGGTATGCTGTTTCACCATCATCTTTTTTAAAATTTAATTTAATTAAAAACATTTTCCCCCATGGTTACATGATTCTTGTTGTCTCCTTCCCCTCTTCCCACCCCCTTCCCGGAGTTGACAAGCAATTCCACTGGGTTATACATATATTATCACTCAAAAGCTATTTCCATATTATTTATTTTTGTAACAGAGTAATCTTTTAAAACCAAAACCCCAAATCGTATACTCATATAAACAAGTGATCAATCATATATTTTCTTCTGGATTTCTACTCCCATAGTTCTTTCCCTAGATGGGGATAACATTCTTTCTTAGACGTCCCTTGGAATTATCCTGGATCATTGCATTGCCTTTAGTAGCAAAATCAACCACATTTGATATTTCAATTACTATGTATAACGTTCTCCCGGTTCCGCTTTTATTTCACTCCACATCAGTTCATGGGACTAGATCATTCCAGTTCATATAGAAATCCATTGATTCATCATTCCTTGTAACACAATAGTATTCCATCACCATCCGATACTACAATATGTTTAGCCATTCCCCAATTGAGGGACATCCCCATATTTTCCAATTTTTTGCCACCACAAAAAGTGCAACTATAAATATTTTTATACAAAAAGATTCATCCCAATTTTATTGCATTCTTTTAAATGTATTCTTTTAAGGCCCTTTGGGCATAATTCCAGATTGCCTTCCAGAATAGTTGGATCAATTCACAACTCCACCAGCAATGCATCAGTGTCTCTTGCCACATTCTCTCCAACATTTATTATTTTCTTTTACTGTCATATTGGCCAATCTGCTAGGGGCAAGGTGGTCCCTCAGATTTACATTTCTCTAATCAGGAGGGAATTTAGAACATTTTTCATGTAATTATTGATAGTTTTGATTTCTTCATCTGAAAACTCCCTATTCATACCCCTTGATCACTTGTCAGTTGGGGAATGATTTGATTTCTTATAAATTTGATTTAGTTCTTTGCATATTTGAGAAATTAGACCTTTGTCAGAAAAGTTTCTTATAAATTTTTTCCCATTTTGTTGTTTCCTTTCTAATCTTGGTTGCATTGGTTTTGTTTGTACAAAATCTTTTAAATTTAATATAATCAGAATTATTCATTTTACATCTTATAATATTCTCTCTCTCTCTTAGTTGATCTTAAATTCTTCCCTTACCCATATTCCAGGATGTTCACCTAATTTGCTCATCATATCACTCTTTATGTTTAGATCATATACCCATTTTGAACTTATCTTGGTATAGGGTGTGAGATATTGATCTAAACCTAATTTTTGCCTTACTATTTTCCAATTTTCCCAACAGTTTTTGTCAAATAGTGGGATCTTATCCCCCAAACTGGGATCTTTGGGTTTATCGAACACTAGATTGCTGAGGTTATTTACCCTTAGTCTATTCCATTGATCCACCCTTCTATTTCTTAGCCAGTATCAGATTGTTTTTATGACCACTGCTTTGTAGTACAGTTTAAGATCTGGTACTGGTAGGCCACCATCCTTCACATTTTTTTCATTAGTTCATTTAATATTCTTGATCTTTTGTTCTTCCAGATGAATTATGTTATTGTTTTTCTAATTCTACAAAATAACTTTTTGGTAGTTTCAAAGGTATGGCACTGAATAAGTAAATTAATTTAGGTAGAATTGCCATTATTAGCTCTTCATGAGCAATTAATATTTTCCCAGTGGTTTAGATCTAGTTTTATTTGTGTGGAAGGTGTTTTAAATTGTGTTCATATAATTCCTGTGTTTGTCTTGGCAGACAGATTCCCAACTATTTTATTTTGTCTAGACTGATTTTAAATGGAGTTCCTCTTTCTAGTTCTTGCTTATTTTTGTTGGAAATATATAGAAGTGCTGATGATTTTTGTGGGTTTACTTTGTATCTCACAACTTTGCTAAAGTTATTGATTATTTCCACTAGCTTTTTAGTTGATTTTCTTGGATTCTCTAAGTAGACCATCACATCTTTTGCAAAGAGTTATAGTTTAGTTTCCTCAATGCCTACTTTAATTCGTTCAATTTCTTTTTCTTCTCTAATTGCTACAGTCAGCATTTCTAGTATAGTATTAAATAATAGTGGTGATAATGGGCATCCTTGCTTCACTTCTGACCTTACTGGGAAGGCTTCTAACTTATTCCCATTGTAGATGATACTTGCTGATGGTTTTAAATAAATATTACTTATTATTTTGAGGAAAGGCCCTTTTATTCCTATACGTTCTAGTGTTTTCAATAGGAATGGGTGTTATAGTTTGTCAAAGGCCTTTTCTGGATCTGTTGAGATAATCTTGTGATTTCTGTTAGTTTGATTATGGATATGGTAAATTATATGAATGTTTTCCCTAATATTATATACCATCTTTTCATTCTTAGTATAAATCCCACCTGGTCTATAGTGAATAACCCTTGTGATAACTTGCTATCATCTCTTTGCTAGTATTTTATTTAAGATTTTTGCATCTTTCATTAAGGAGGTTGGTCTGTAATTTTCTTTCTCTGTTTTTGGTCTGCTTGGCATAGGTATCGGTACTACATTTGTGTCATAAAAAGAATTTGGTGGGACTCCTTCTTTCCTTATTTTGTCAAATAGTTTGTAGAGTATTGGGATTAGTTATTCATTAAATATTTGATAGAATTTACTTGTGAATCCATCTGGCCCTGGAGATTTTTTCCTGGGAATTTCATGGATGGCTTGCTCAATTTTTTTTAAACCCTTACCTTCTGCCTTGGAATCAATACTGTGTATTGTTTCCAAGGCAGAAGAATGGTAAGGGCTAGGCAATGGGGGTCAAGTGACTTGCCCAGGGTCACACAGCTAGGAAGTGCCTGAGAGCAGATTTGAACCCAGGACCTCCCATCTATGGGCCTGGCTCTCCATCCACTGAGCTACCCAGCTGCCCCCTCAATTTCTTTTTCTGATAAGGGATTATTTAAGAATTCTATTTCCTCTCTTATTAATCTATACCAGTGATGGGCAAACCTTGGCCCCCAGATGTGGCCCCTTGAAATGTTCTTTCCGACTACACAAAATTATTCCTAATCTGATGAATACAATGAGTAAGATACAATACAATGAAACTTCGAAAGAGTTGCCTTAGAAACAGACTGACAGATGAACATTTCCTTTCCTTTGGCCCCCTCTTTAAAAAGTTTGCTCATCACTGATCTATACAATTAATATTTTTGTAAATATTCATCCATTTCATCTAGATTGTCATATTTATTGTCATACAATTGGGCAAAATAGCCCCTAATAATTGCATTCATTTCTTCTTCATTAAAGGTGAAATGCCCCTTTTTATTTTTGATACTGATAATTTGATTCTCTTCTTTCTTTTTTTAAACTAAATTAACTAATACTTTATTTTATTTGTTTTTTTCAAAGTACCAACTCCCAGTCTTATTTATTAGTCCAATAGTTCTTTTACTTTCACTTTTATTTCTCCTTTGATTTTTAGGATTTCCAATTTAGACTTTATCTGGGGATTTAAAATTTGTTCCTTATCAAGTCTTTTTAGTTGCATGCCCAATTCATTGATAACCATTTTCTCTATTTTGTTGATATAGGCATTCAGGAATATAAATGTTCCCCTGACTACTGCTTTGGCTGTATTCCATAAATCTTGATATGTTGTCTTCATATTGTTGTTCTCTTCAATGAAATCAGTAATTGTTTCAATGATTTGTTTTTTAACCCAGCAGTTTTGAAGAATTATATTATTTAGTTTCCAATTAATTTTTAATTTTCTCTCCCTGAACCCTTACTAATTATAATTTTTGTCACATTATGATCTGAAAAGGTTGCATTTATTTTTTCTGCTTTTCTGCATTTGTTTGCAATGTTTTATGCCCTAGTACATGATCAGTCTTTGTATATTTACCCTGTGCTGCTGAAAAGAAGATATATTCATTTTTATCCCTATTCAATTTCCCCCAGATACCTATTAACTCTAATTTTTCTAAAATTTCATTCACTTCCTTACTTCTGTCTTATTTTTTGTTTTGATTTATCTAGTTCTGATAGGGGAAGGTTGAGGTCCCCCACTAATATAGTTTTACTCTCTATTTTCCTCCTTAAGCTCCTTTAGTTTCTCCTTTTAAAATCTGAATGCTATGCCATTTGGTACATATAAGTTGAATACTGATATTTCTTAATTGTCTATACTGTCTTTTATCAGGATGTAATTACCATCCTTATCTAGTTTTACTTTAGCTTTGTCTGAGATCATGATTGCTATTCCTGCTTTCTTTTTCTCAGTTGAAGTCCAATAAATTCTGCGGCAGCCTTTTACCTTTACCCTATGTATCTACCTGCCTCATGTGTGTTTCTTGTAAACAACATATGGTGGGATTCTGATTTTTAATCCACTCTGCTATCCACTTCTATTTTATGGGTGAGTTATCCTATTTGTATTCACAGTTATGATTACCATCTATGTATTCCCCTCCATCTTGTTTTCCTCTTTTAATCCTGCCCTTTCTCCTTTCACTCTTTCCCTCCACACCAGTTTTTCTTTTTAATCAGTCACCATTTCCCCCATCCTTATTTTACTCCCTTTCCCATCACCTCCCTTCTTATTCCCCTCCTACTTCTCTATAGAGTCTTTTAATCATGCCCCCCCTTTTCTCCTCCCTTATATTACTCCCCTCCCCTCACACTCCTTCCATATTTCTCTTCTACTTCTCTATAGGGTAAAATAGGATTCTATACCCCAATGAATCTTTCTGTTTTTCTTTATCTGAATTGATTCCAATGAGAGTAAGGTTTAAGTATTACCTGTCACCTGTCACCACCCTCATCCTCCACTTCTTGTAATAGTATTCTTCTCTCCCCCACATCTCTTCATGTGGTATAATTTACCTTATTTTACTTCTTCCTTCACATTTCTCTTAGTACTGTCCTCTTTCCCCCCTAGTTTTTTACCTATCATCCTAAGCAGCTTAATACCATATTCTCTGCCTATGTATATTTCTTCTAACTAGTATGAGAATGATAACAATTTATATCATCTTTCCATATTAGGAATATAAACAATTTGACCTTATTGAAGCTCTTAATTTTTTTCTTATTTACCTTTTTTGCTTCTTTTTCTTTTTTTGTATTTGGACATCAAATTTTCTGTTTAAGTCTGGTGTTTTCTTCAGAAATGCTTGGAAACCTTCTATTTTATTAAATGTCCATACTTTCCCCTGAAAGAATACAGTCAGTTTTGATGGGTAGGTGATTCTTGGTTGTAAATCCAGTTCCCTTGCCTTCTGGAATATCATATTCCAAGCTTTGTGGTCCTTCATGTAGAAGCTGCCAGATCCTGTGCAATCCTGACCGGGGTTCCATGATATCTGAATTGTTTCTTTCTGGACACTTGCAGTATTTTCTTCTTGGCTTGGAAGCTCTTGAACTTGGCTATAACCTTCCTTGCAGTTGGAGATTTATTTGAGGGTTTATTGCAGAAGGTGATCTCTGGATTCTTTCAATATCTGTTTTGCCCTCTTGCTCAAGAATATCAGGGCAGTTTTCTTGGATAATTTCTTATAATATGATGTCTAGGATTTTTTTTTTGGTCATGACTTTCAGGTAGTCCAATAATTCTCAAATTGTCTTTTTTGGATCTATTTTCTAGACCAGTTGTTTTTTTTCAATAAAATATTTTATATTTTCTTTTATTTTTCATCCTTTTTATTTTCCTTTATTGTTTCTTGATGCTTCATGAAATCATTAGCTTCCCACCTGCTTAATTCTAATTTTTAAAGACTGGATTTCTTCCATGATCTTTTGATCCTCCTTTTCCATTTGGCCCATTCTACTTTTCTTGGCACTCTTTCTTCCCTGGACTTTTTTTTGCTTCCTTTTACAGTATGTCAATTCTGGTTTTTAATCTACTTATTTTTTCATTTGATTTCTGTGCCTCTTTTTTGATTTGACCAAATTTGCTTTTAAGCTGTTATTTTCTTTTTCCATTACTTTCATTTCTTTTCCTCATTTTGCTTCCTATTTTCTTCTACCTGTCTTATTTGATTTTTTGAAGTCCTTTTTGATTTCTTCCAGAGCTTGCGACAAATTCCCCCCCTCCTTTTTTTTGAGAGTTTGCATATTTGTTTGTTTCTCACCATTGCCTATTGCTTCTGTTTTTTGCTCTTTTTCCCTGTAGAAATTTTCAAGGATCAAGAGGTGTTTTTTTTCTTTCTCTTTTTTTTGATGCTGTTTCCTCATTTTCCCACCCATGAGGTGGGGAATCTGCAAGTTGCTGGCCATTTCTGTCTTAGCTTATGGCTCACATCTCTGTCCCCCTTTTCCCCCACTTCCCATCTCTGTCTCTATCTCTCCACTCTGTCTCTACCTCTCTTTGTCTTTCTCTCTCCTCTCTGACTCTCTTTTCTTCTCAGTCTCTTTCTCCTCTCTGTCTCTCTCTTTCTCCTCTCTGTCTCTATTTCTCTCTCCTCTCTCTCTCTCTCTCTCTTTCTCCTCTCTCTCTCTCTCTATCTCTTCCCTCTCCCTCTGTCTCTGTGTGAATATTTCTGACACCAAGTAATGTTTTGCAGTATAATTTGAGACAATACCATGCCCCAAATTTTCTTCCTTCCTTCCTTTTTCATTCCTTTTTTTAAAAAATAATAGGGGCAGCTGGGTAGCTCAGTGGAGTGAGAGTCAGGCCTAGAGACAGGAGGTTCTAGGTTCAAACCCGGCCTCAGCCACTTCCCAGCTGTGTGACCCTGGGCAAGTCACTTGACCCCCATTGCTCACCCTTACCATTCTTCCACCTATGAGACAATACACCGAAGTACAAGGGTTAAAAAAAATAACCCTTACCTTCTGACTTAGAATAAATACTGTGTATTGGTTCCAAGGCAGAAGAGTGGTAAGGGCTAGACAATGGGGGTTAAATGACTTGCCCAGGGCCACACAATTAGGAAATGTCTGAGGTTAGGTTTGAACCTAGGACCTCCCATCTCTAGGCCTGGCTTTCAATCCACTGAGCCACCCAGCTGCCCCTCCTCCCTTTTTCATTCTATTCCTTGATATCCTTAATCTTTTATTTCTCCAAATGAATTAGGCTGGTCCACAGATAGCTACCTACAAAACTTTACTGAGTCAATGCTCAAAGTCAACTTAGGATCTGCTGGATCACTGGCATACCTCATTGAGGCATAGCTGGAAGACTTTAGTAGATCCTTCTCTTTCTCCTTCTTTTCTTCTTCCTCCTCCTCCTCCTGCTTGTTTGCTTCTTGTGTCTTTGAGAAGAAGAGATAGTATAGTGGAAAGAGCTCTGAACTTAGTCTGGGTTTGGGTCTCAGCTCCGAAAGTTCACAGATGGGTGACCAGGAGAGATTCGGCTCTCTTGTCTGCTCTTCTGTGTTCTCATCTGTAAAATGGATAATAATAACTTACTTGCATGGTGCGCTGTTAAATGCTCTGGAAATGGGCCTTGTCATTTTTGTGATAATTCTTGTACCTCCCTCTCTTTCCCTTCCTGGCACAGGGGCCTGACCGTCCTATGGACTATGGGCCATCTGCTGAATGAATGGATGAAAGAAGGAATCAGAATGCTTCATGGGGCTGCTGAGGTGACCCAGGTTAGGTTCTCCAAGGATCGGAGATGAAAATCTGCAGGCAGAGATGCATTTCTCAACTGTAAATTGGCTGAATATTGGCAGCCAGCTGGGCTGGCAGCCTCCTCCAGGTATGGCATGGGGACTTCCAGCACCGATGCCAAGGGAGGGGAATTAGAGTTGAATGATGGAGGTCTCATTACCGGCCTTTGTCACTGGCACGTCATTCAGAGTTGAAGTGGCAAATGCAGGGACTGAGCTGAGAATTTGGGGCTGGGGCCAGAGTCACCCAGCAGCTTGGACCCAGAGAGGTCCAGAGCATGGGGCTCCCTTAGGGGGTGCAGAGAAAAATAACGGCCAAGTTATCAGGGCATAGCCTAGGAAATGTGCTAACTGTGACAAATAAAAACAGGTGGTAACTCTTGGGGATCTCAGATTAGGCACCTACAGTGGGGCTTGGTGGTGAAGTTGGGGCCTTGAAGGCTGGGCCAAGGGAACCCAAGCTTGTCTGGAACACTTCAGTGTAGAGGCCCAATGATGCCTTTTGCCCTACCGCAGCCCAGGACCCGTTTGACTCTATTTGAAGAGTCTCATGACCAGGCTGGCTCCAGGACAATAGATTCCTTGGCCCTTCTCCAAGACCATCCGCCATATTATCTAGGCCTTCCTATTTGCCCCTCTGGAGGGCCGAGTGCCACTCAGGAAACCACATCTGTCCAAGGCTCAGCAAGGGGAAGCGGCTTACTTGGCCAAGGTTATCCAGCTGGGAAGTGACAGAACTGGGCCTTGGATCCTTGTTTTCTGGGGCCAGGTCCAGGGCTTCTCCCTCCATGTCCTTGCTGACTACCATGGGACATGCAGCAGAAGATTGAGGCGGAGTCCTTGGGATCAGGGAGTTCATAGTCCAGCTGGAGAGACCAGAATCATGCATGTCAGTCAGTCAACAAGCATTTAATGAATCACTTCCTATGTGCTAGCCCTGTTCTAGGCACCGGGGATACAAAAGGAACAAAAGCTTAGTCCCTGCCCTCCAGGAGCTTACAATCCAGTGGAAAAATACATGAAAGTGACTCAGAAAAAACACTTGGTAGGATCAAGCTAGGACCTTAGATACTGTCTAACTTAACCCGGTTTTACAAATGAGGAAACTGAGGCTCAGAGAAGGGAAGAGACTTATCTAAAGTCCTACAGAGTGGGGACTGCTGGGTAGCTCAGTGGATTGAGAGCCAGCCCTAGAGATGGGAGGTCTTGGGTTCAAATCTGACCTCAGACACTTCCTTGCTGGGTGACCTTGGGCAAGTCACCTCCATTGCCTAGCTCTTACTGTTCTTCTGTCTTCAAACCAATACATAGTATTGACTCTAACACAGAAGGTCAGGGGTAAAAAAATAAAGTCCCACAAAGAGTAGAGAGCACAGCCAGGGCCGAGGACCAGAAGGGAACTTGGAGATCACTTAGGTCCCTTTAGAGGGGAAGAAACAGAGGCCCCGAATGGGGAGATTTGCCCAAGATCCCACAAAGTAGCAAGAGGCAGCTGGAATTTAAACCCCGGCCCACTGACTTTCGATCCAGTCCTCTGAGCCTCACTTTCCCCGTTTGTGAAATGGGATAACAGGAGCCCCCATCCCCGAGGGCTGCTGCGAGAGAAGAATGAGGCCACGGATGGAGAGGGCGCCGGGAACCTTCCGTCTCCACAGGAGCGCCATCTCTGTGAGCCTTCGCTTTCCCTGCCCCCGTGCTGATCAACCCGCCGGCTAATGAGGATCTAGGTAAGCTAATTGATTGATAAGCGTGTGCCAGGGCGCACTGCACGCCAGGAGGGTGCCTCCTCCCAGCCCCCACGTCTCGCCATCCTCCCCCGTCAGAACGGGAGCTCTGGGAAGCCGGGAGCCACCCTGCCTTCTGCTCTTCCTCTGCCCAGGGCTTGGCACCGTGCCTGGCCCGTAGCGGGCGCTTCCCAAGTGCCCGCCGCCTGGCAGTGGGATGATGGTGTGTGAAACCCCCGACCCAGGCTGGGTCCATCTCCTCGGGGAGGCGTCCACTCCCGCCTCTTGGACATTCTTTGTTTGTCAAGGCAGTTTCCCCACGACGCCCTGGGGAGCAGTGAACATGGGCCCCAGCACCCCCATTTTACAGATGAGGAAACTGAGGCTCTGGTCCTCTGCTAGCCACCTCGAGGTCTGGCCATGTGACCTCGGACGGGTGACTGAACTCCTCTGGCCTTGCCTTTCCTTCTTTGGGGGGACCCACCTCAGGCCTGGCCGACCCCAGAAAAGTGCTTTGTGAGCCGTTGAAGCACGTGTCCACGGGAGGCCGGCCGCTGCTCCCAGAGGGCCCTGAGTGTCCGGCCAGGAGGCCAGCAGGGTTGGTGTTGGACAGTGGCGAAGCCCAGGAATGGCCCGGTTGTCCACTGGGGTCCCTGGCGGAGGCCCAGGGGATGGGGCTAGCTGGCTTCCGCTCTTTATTCAGGGCCTTCCTCTGCCCAATGGCTCGGGCCAGACAAGGGCCAGATTGGAGACGGGGCAGGAGGGCAGCTAAGTGGCACATCTGACCGCCTGCCGGGCCTGGGACCCGGCCTCCTCCTCCTGAGTTCAAATCTAGCCTCGCACACAGACGCGCTGTGTGACCCTGGGCAAGTCACTTCACTCTGTTGGCCTCCGTTTCCTCGTCTGCCAAGTATTTCAGCCAAAAAAGTGGGATCATTAATGAACAGCAAAGAGTCAGATTTCTGCTCTGAGTTGACACATCTTTGTGTCCTGGGCAGGGGGAGCTCTGGGGCTGGGAGGGAGCCGAGACCCCGAGGAGCAGGCGGGGAGAAGCCCCTCATTAGGCAGGAAATGGCTTCCTGAGGAGGAGGGAGGCTCTCCTGGAGGCCCTTCTTGCTGTCTGACTCTTCCTGTCCCCATTGGGGGTTTCTCGCAAATATAATGGTTTGCCGTTTCCTTCTCTGGCTCATTTGACAAATGAGAAAACGGAGGCAAAAAGGGTGAAGTGACTTATCCAGAGTCACACAGCTAGGACCTATCCGAGGTCAGGACCTCCCATCTCCAGGCCTGGCCTCCTCTCCACCGAGCCACCCAGCCGCTCCCCTTTCACCCACTCTTTACATATCTTTGGGGTCTGGTTATTTTCCTGAAGTCTCTGCCAGGAGACTGTCCTGGAGTCTTTGTTCCGTAACTCCAGTGCTTAGCGTGGTGCCTGGCACACAGCAGGCGCTTCATCATTGCTCCTCGACTGAGAGGAAGCCCCGTGCTATTAGCACGAGGGGTGCCCCGTCCACTGGGCACATTTAGGGGCAAACCAGTCACTCACGTGGGATGTCCTCGAAGTACCCACATCACTTCCAGGCTTCAGAAGATTCTGTGTCATCGGGTTCCGCCATTGCCAATCCAGCTGGTCTCCCCACCAGCGCTTAGTGGCTGCTCTTTATGGGACACAGTATGTGTGGTACAGGGGAAAGAGACCCAGCTCTGCTTTCAGAGGACCTGGGTTCAAACCCTGGCTGTGAGACTTTGGACAAGTTATTTCAACTCTCTGGGTCTCAGTTTCCACATCTGTAAAACGAGAGGGCTGAATTAAATGGCCTTAAAAATGCCTCCCAGCTTTAAATCTGTGATCTTAGGGGATCAGAGGAGGAGCTTCCACATAGAAACAAAACGTTGTGTGTGCCTAGAACCCATCAAGGAAAGATTTGGTCTTTCTCTCTTCTCTTTTCCCTTCCTTCCTTCCTTCCTTCCTCCCTTCCTTCCCTCCCTCCCTCCCCTCCCTTCTTCCTTCTTCCTTCCTTCCTTCCTTC
>NC_058130.1:783106667-783161479 GCF_016433145.1 Gracilinanus agilis | reverse complement strand
CCTCCCTCCTTCCTCCCTCCTTCCCTCCCTCCCTCCCTCCCTTCCTTCCTTCCCTCCCTTTCCCCTTTTTCTTTCATCTTAGAATCTAAACTAAGTATCAGCTCCAAGGCAGAAGGGCAATAAGGGCCAGGCAATTAGGGTGAAATGACTCGCTCAGGGTCACACAGCTTAGAAGTGTCTGAGGCCAGAGCTGAACCCAGGACTCCCAACTCTAAGCCTGGCTCTGGCTCCATCAAGCCACTTTAGCTGTCCTAGGACTCCAGTTGGAAAATGTCCCTGGCCCGTCCCCGGTGACTGGTGCTGGACAAGCCACCCCTCGCCTCATGAGGCGCAGGACCATCGCTTGGTCCTTGGATCTGGCTGGGCGCAATGTAAGGTCCAGGTCTGGTTTTTGGACAGTCGTCATCTGTTTCAGGGCCACTAAGGGATCCTGCAGTGCCCAGAGGCACAGTCCTGGGATCAAGAAGATTCCCCTCCCTGAGTTCAAATCCAGCCTCCGACATTTACTAGCTGGCGATCCTGGGCGAGCCACAAAACCAAGTTTGCCTCCATTTCCTCCTCTGTCAAATGAGCCAGAGAGGGGGACAGCCAAGTGCTTGGGGATCTCTGCCAGGAAAACCCCAAACAGAGTCATGAAGAGTTAGACGAGACAGAAAACGACTAAACAAGCAGCAGATCGTCAAAGCTGTCCTGGAGGCGCCCAGACAGACCTTTTGGTCTCTGCGCACTGTGGTGCCCCCTCGCTGTCTCTAAGACCCATCCACCAGACTTGGGTTCAAGTGTCAAGCCAGGTGGCAAAGGGCCAGGCCTGGAATTAGGAAGACCCAAGTTCGAATGTAACCTCTGAAGCTGGGTGATGCTGGGCAAGTCATTGAACCTCTCATCGATTGTTCTGGGCAACCCTAATACTCTATGAGGCCTCGAAGATGCCTACCTGCACTGGTGGAGGTATTTTTCTTACCTGGGAGTTCCTTTCCCCAGGGAGGTCACAGGTCCAGTCCCTGATGTCTAAGGCGCCCTCCTGCCTTTCCCTGCTTCTCACACCACACTCCCCTCTATATGCTCTGATTCAGTGACTCTGGTCTGCTTGCTTTTCCTTCCCCAGTGCCATTTCCTGACTCCACACCTTTGCCTTAGCTGTGTCCCATTCCTGGAACACTTACTCTTCTCAATTCCAGCTATCTTCCCACTGCAAGAAGCCTCTTCCCCTCCCCCCCAACCGAGCTGCTAGTGCCTTCCCTGCTAGGATGACCTTTCCTGTTCTTGGGTCTATGGGAGTCGTCTGTCCTCTTTAGACAGCAAACCCGGGTGATCACCTGCCACTTAAAATGTATCCTGCACATGCATGGTTACATGTCACTCCCTCCATTAGACTGGGAGCTCCTGGAGGTGGGGCTGTGCTTTGCCTCTCTGTATCCCTGTGTCTGACACCCAGTAGGTGCCTAATGAATGCTTGCAGCTGTGGGCTCAGTCTTCCTGGATGGAGGAGCCATTCTCACCCTGCCCTGTCCTGTGTTATTGTAGGTGTAGACCAGGTGGCTGGATTTGGGGCTGGGGCTCTTTGCTCCCCTTCTCCTGCCTGCATGCACCTTTTCTTAGAGCCTGAGGTAGCAGCTGCTTGTAATCCTCCCTCTTCTCCAGAAGCCTGCATTATTGCGGCTCTGATTTAGGACCTGTCCCTGTTTCTATCCACAGCTAGCCGAGTGCCTGGGCCGCCTCCTCACCCACCACTCCCTTTGGGGCCCTCTCGATCCAGGCTTAAAGCTGTATTTAAACACATACCTGTTTCTCAAAGCTTCCACCACCGGATTGTAGCTGCCTGCTTGAAAGGTCTTTCAAATTTATGTAATTCATTTTTTTTAAAAATACGGGAACCTTGGTGATCAGCCCTGAAAAGTACATCATAAAAGTGGGTAATTGTGTAGTATTTTTATTTCCAGACATGCAACCAAAGGGAGCCTTCTAGGCAGAGTGCAGCAGGTGAGGCCTGGCCAGGGCTTTTTGTTGGGAAGGGATTCACAGAAGGGTCCCTGCTTTGTTTTGGTGGTCTTTGCAGCAGCCTCTCCCCTCCAGGGCCAAGACTTGGGAGTCTTGGGTCCTGTGTCCCTAGCATGGACAGAGGAGGAGAGGAAGATCAGAGAGTCAAGAGCTGTCAGAGACCTTAGAATTTTACAGAGGAGAACTTAGACCCATAATGGGAAAGGGATTGTACCAAGGCTACCCAGGTAGGGAAACAATAGAGCCTGTCAGTTTCACCTCTAGATCAGTCTGGTCCGGAATTCCCTCTTGGAACACTTCTGGTCCATTTCCCCTCTGCAACATCTTAGGTCCATTTAGCCTCTTTAGCTTCTCTAGTCCTTTTCACCTTTGTAGTATCTCCCTTTGCAACATCTCTGGTCAATTTCACCCTTCCCACACCTCTGGTCCATTTGACCTTTGCAATATCTCTCCTTGATTTCACCTTTGCAGCAACTCTGTACCATTTGACCTCTGCAACATCTCTGATCCATTTTGCTTCTGCAACATCTCTGGTCAACTTCACCCTTCCAACACCTCTGGTCCATTTGACCTTTGCAACATCTCTCCTTGATTTCACCTTTGCAGCATCTCTTGTCCATTTCACCTTTGTAACATCTCTGGTCCATTTAACCTTTGCAGCATCTCTCCTTGCTTTCACCTTTGCAGTATCTCTCGTCCATTTCACCTTTGTAACATCTCTGGTCCATTTCATCTTTGTAACATCTCTGGTCCATTTCACCTTTGCAGCATCTCTGGTCCATTTCACCATTGCAGCATCTCAGGTCCATTTAACCTCTGCAGCTTCTCTTGTCCATTTCACTTTTGCAATATCTCCCTTTGCAACATCTCTTGTCCATTTTACCTTTGTAACATCTCTGGTCCATTTGACCTCTGTGACATCTCTGGTCCATTTTGCCCTTGGAACAAATAACTCTGTTCTATTTCTCCTTCGCAACATTTCTCTTTACTTTCATCTTTGCAGCAACTCTGGTTCATTTTTCTTTTGCTGCATCTTTCCTATATGTGCCCCTCTCTCCTCTGACAGTGCCATCCCTCTGGTGCACACCTTTATCACCTCACACCTGGACTATTGCAGTAGCTTCTGGTAGTCTACCTGCCTCAGTCTCTCCCCACTCTAGTCCATCCTCCATTCAGCCACCAAAGAGATTTTCCTAAATCCCTGTTCATCCTCACACACAATAAACCCCAGTGGCTCCCTATGGCCTCCAGGATCAAATATAAAGCACACTGTTTGGCCTTCAGTGCCCTTCACAACCGGCCCTCTCCTGCCTCTCCAGTCTTCTTTCACCTCACTCCTTGACTTGTACTCTTTGATCCAGTAATGCTGGCCTCCTGGATTTTCTATGAATGAGACTCTCCATCTCTTAGCTCTCTCCCATGCCCAGAATGCTCTCCTTCCTCATTTCTGCCTCCTGGCTTCTTTTAAGTTCTGGCTAAAATCCCACTTTCCATGGGAAGCCCTTTTCAGTTCCCCTTAATTCTAGTGCTGTCTCTCTGCTGATTATTTCCCATTTATCCCATTGATAGCTTGCTTGTCTATTGTTATTTGCAAGTTGTCTCCTAGTTGGACTGTGAACTCCTTGAGGACAGAGACTTTTCCCCTTTCTTTAGGTCCTCATTGCTTAGTCCACTGTGTGGCACATAGTAGGTGCTTCATAAATATGGATTGCCTTCCTGCCTTGTATGTAATATGTGCTTAATAGATCCCCTCTTGTCCCTTGCATGCCATACTCTCTTGGCTCTCTTCCTACCACTCTGATTGCTTCTCCTCTGCTTCCTTTGCCAGCTTCTTTATCTATTCAGGCCCCCAAAGTATGGTCTTCCCTAAAGCTCAGGATCTGGCCATCAGAAGGTGGTCTCCGTCTTCTGTCTCCTCTCCTTTGAGCATCTCATTCATTCCCAACCCTAACCTCTCACCTTGTCTTGCCTCCTCTTAGGCAGCTGGTGGAAGCCTCTTTGCACTCTCTGGATGTTCAGCCTTTTCCTCAGTGGCACCACTTTCTTGTTCCCAGGCTGGTCTCTCACTAAGCTCTAGGTATGACCCATAGGAAGCTTTCCCCTCTGCCGGCTTCTTCTCTCCCTTTGCTGGTTCATCCTCATCTCCCCACTTCTCAGCTTTGTTCTTGGGTGTCCAGGGCAAGGAATCAGAGAAGACGGGAACTGTGGGTCTGACCAATTCTTGTGGGTCAGGCAGGGGATGGCCTCTACGAGACAAAAGGGTCAGTTGGTTTTAGAAATCTAAGCAGGTGGGGCCAGTGAGATAGCAGCATGATGTAGTGGAGAGAGGGATGGACTCAATGTCAAGAAATTCTGGGTTCAAATTCTGCTTCTGACCCTGAGGAGCTGTGTGGTTTTGGGCAAATCACTTATCTCCCTGAGCCTCAATTTTCTCATCTGTAAAATGGGGATCATGAAATCCTGTAGTTACCAAGTGCTTCCAATGAAATATTATATGTAAAGTGCTATGAATATTTGAATATCTATTACTGCCTACTAGTAAAGAAGCCCCAGAGGGTCTCTAAAGCATCTTCCAACTTTAGATCCTAGGCAAGTTCAAATCCTAGGGCAAAGCTTGGCTGGCTGTCCTTTGCTGTGTGTGTCTGGGCTGGAGCGAAGGCACGTGTTGAGAGACGGGGGAGGCTCTTCCAAGTCTTCCCTGGGGTAAACGGCCCCAGAGTTCCTTCAGCGATCTGCTCTCTTCTCCTCCCCATCCTTGGGAAGAGAGAAACTTAACTACCTTGTTTCAGACCCATCAGGGGCTCCCTCTGAGCTCTGGGAGAAAATGCAAACACAGCCTTGATTCTAAGATAGAAGGAAAGGGTCAAAAAACTAGAGAAGGAAGAAACACAGTGGATAGAGAACCAGACCTGGGTTCAAATCTGGCCTCAGACACTTCCTAGCTCATTTGTCTTGCTGTTCCTTCTGTCTTAGAGTTGTTACTAAGATAGAAAGTAAGAGTTAAAAAAAAAAAAAGGATGATGCAATCCTTCCTCCCAAAGAAGCCACCTTTAGAGGTGTGATTTGAACTCAGGCCCCCCGGGTCCTAGAATCAAGATCTCTAGGATATCTCCCATCGTCATCATCATGATTATAATTATCTGTAATCAGCAGCTCTAAGATTCAGGAACTGGAAGGGATCTGGGACTACCTACCAGGAATCTTTATATTATAAGTGGGTGAACAGAAACCCCCTGGCTTGGGCCCGTGGGACAGCATCGCCATTTTCTTGCATCTGCTTGAAGACTTTTGGAGATGGGGAGCTCACTCCCTTCCTCCACTGGGGGATCATTCTTGTCGTCAGGGACTCTTTCTCTCTGAAAGTCCCGCTCTGGGCTCCTCCGTCTGCCCTCAGGGCCCACTAAATCATCACAGTCCCCCTGCTCTGGGGGGCCGAAGGCTCTTTTCGAACTCCCTTCCATGCTGGGAAGAGCAAGCTCCATCCCCATTTTGTGGGTTATAAGAGCTGACAGTTTTACGGCGCTTTAGGGTTTGCAAAGCACTTGGCAGCTGTTATCTTTGATCTCCTTACAGCAGACCTGTGAGCCAGAGGCCGGGCTATTAGATGTTTTACAGGAAGGAAACGGAGACTGCCCGTGGTCAGTGCACTGGAGGCTGAATTCGAACTCAGATCTCCTCAAACCTAAGCCCTCGATCTCTAAAACCAGGGCCCTTTTCCCTGTGCCCCATGAATGAGGTCAGGCCTACACTATGGCCGCCTTCTCCGCAATGCCAGTGGCCCAAAGATCAAGGCCAGAAGCCTCCTTAATTGCCTGAGAGGGAGAAGGGAAGAGGAAGAACATTTATTAAGCGCCTACTAGGTGCCAGGCACTGTGCTAAGCCCTTTATTTAATTTTTATTTTATAAAACCCTTTCCTTTCCTCTTAGAGTCAATACTACGTAGTGGTTCTAAGGCAGAAGAGTGGTAAAGACTGGGCAATGGGAGTTAAGTGACTTGCCCAGGGTCACACAGCTAGGAAGTGTCTGAGGCCACATTGGAACCCAGGACCTTCTGTCTCCAGACCTGGAGGCTTCCAGCCACTTCCTGTGTGAAGCTCTTCATAAATATCTCATTTGATCCTTAGAAAAACCCTATGAAGTAGATGTTGTCTTTATCCTCATTTCACAGTTGGAGAAACTGAGGTAGACAGCGGGTAAGTGACTTGCCCAGGGTCACATAGTTGGCTAGCATCTGAGACCACTCTTGTGCCTTGGGACTGATCGTCAGCATCGATTCTAAGACCGAAGGCAAGGATTAAACAAACCAAGGAAGAGCAGGAGGAGAGACGGCCATCCATCCAGACAGGTCAGATAAGAGGAGAACATGGCGGCCAACAGCTGTGGGCTCTCCATCCTTCTCTCCTCCTTCCTGGGGACTTGAGCATCCAAGGCAGAAAAGTGGTCAGGGGGACAAGTGACTTGCCCAGGGTCACACAGGTAGGCAGTGTCTAAGGCTAGATTTGAACTCAGGACCTCCCCTCTCTAGGCTTGGCTCTCCATCCGCAGAGCTGCCCAGCTGCCCATCTTTCACTTCTTTTCAGTTTCTCTTGTCACCGGCTCCTTCCCTCCCGCCTACAAACTGAGCCTCATGCCTGGTCCTTCCATTGTCCTCCATCTGTGCCGCCCTTTGGGGCTCAACCGGAAGAGGCCGTCTCTGGTGGGGGCTCCACTTCCTCTCTTCTCACTCTCCTCTTGAGCCCTTATGGCCCAGCTTTTCCCCATTGACACGCTCTCTCCCGAGGGCCCAGGGATCTCACGATTGCTCATTCCGATGGCCTCGCCTCAGTCCTTCTCCTGGGCACTGTGGGCCACTCTCTCCTCCCTGACATTCTCATCCCCTCCTCGGTTCTCCTCCTACCTCTCTGGCCGCTCCTTCTCTGGCTTCTTTACCGGATCCTGTTCTAGAAGGTGCCCCTAACGGTGCTCCCGCACCCCTCCCCGGGGCTCTCTGCTGGCCCTTCTCCTCTCCCTCCGTACTCCGTCACTGGGTGATCGTCCTGTCCCGCCCCAGGCTCCAGCTGCCTTTCAGACATCTCACAAGACGCTGGTGCTCAGGGCAGTGCCCGGCAGGGAGGACTTGTTTAATAAATGGAGGACTCTGTGCCAAGGGGGTACAGAGCACTAGGCCTGGGGTCACAAGACTCCTCTCCCTGAGTTCAAATCTGGCCTCAGATGCTTCCTAGCCGTGTGACCCTGGGCAAGTCCCTTTGTCCTTTGTGCCTCAGTTTCCTCGTTTTAAAAAATGACCTGGAGAAGGAAATGGCAAACCATTCCTGTATCTTTGCCAAGAAAACCCCAAATGGGGTCACAAAGAGTCAGACACAACTGGAATGACTGATCAGCAACCACGTGGATACTTATCAGGCTGTGTGACCTTGGGCAAGTCACTTCACTGTGGTCTGCCTCTGTTTCCCCAACTGTCAAATGAGATAATAATCATCCCAGGGCTGTTGTGAGGATCAGAGAGGATGAGCTGCGGGACATGTTACCGTGATAATTAGTGGTGCGTCCACAGCCTGCCCGTCTCCCCTGTCAGAAACAGATCCCTAGAAGGTGGTGGCCAGGCTCATTCCTCTTATTTCTGCCCCGTTGCACCTCTCGTCTCTCTCCGCCTACCCAAGGCGGCTTAGCACAGGGCTCTGCACACAGTAGGTGCTTAATAATGACAAAAAAAATAAGAGTAACATATTTTAAACCTTGTCCTTCCATCTTAGAATTAATCTGTGTATTGGTTTCAAGGCAGAAGAGTGGTAAAGGCTGGGCAATGGGGGTCCCCCAGTGAAGAAGGGCCTGAGGCAGGATTTGAACCCAGGACCTCTTGCCTCTAGGAGCTGCCTCACCGCCCCCTTAACTGATATTTCTTAAATTGTGAACGAGAGGATGCCAGCCCTGGGCGAGACCCAGGAAGCGAGGACGGAGCGTTTCCTGGCTGAATGCGACGCTGTAATGCAGAGCCGGAACGTCAGAGCTGGGCGGGCCGAGGGGGGCCCAGAATCCCCCTCGGATGCCCCCCTCCCCGCCGCCAGTCTCGGCTGCCAGCGAGGCCTCACTCTAATGAGGCAGACTAATGAGCGGGTCCCAGCCGAGCCCCAGCCCGGTGACAGGCGCAGCCTTGGATCTGCCAGGCGCTCGCTCGGGGAGCTGGAGCCCTGCGGGGACAGCCAGAGCCCATTAATGATGGGGAAGCGTGACAGCCCCCTCCTCACACATGCACACGCCAGCAGCAGCAGCAGCTGGGAGGGAGAGCCGGGCAGGGCTGCCCACGTCACAGCTCCTGTAGGCGAGTGTGAGCCCGAAGGTCTGAGTTCCAGTCCTGCCCCAGACCCCTCCTGGCTGTGGGACCCTGGGCTAGTCCCTTCCCTTCTGCTTCCTCCTCTGTGAAGGAGGAGCATCACAGCTCAGACCTCCTTCCTACATGCCTTCTCCCTTTGCTGGGTGACCTCAGGGAAGTCACTGCACCTCTTTGGAGAATTCCTTCCCCATCAGCCAGGCGGCTAACAGGCTTTTATTAGCCACCAACTGTGTGCAGGGCGTGGTGCCAAGTGCTGAGGGCACAAGGAAAGGCATAAGGCAGCCCCTGGCCTCGCCGAGCTGACAGTCTAATGGGGGAGACCCCAGCTGTGTAGATGGAGCACAGACAGGCTAAATGGGAGCTCATTCACAGAAGGGAGGGCTTCCTGTAAGAGGAGGGATTTCCCTGGGCTTCAAAGGAAGATGGGGAAGCCAGGAGGGGGGAATGAGGAGCAGGAGCATTCCAGACCTGGGGCAGGGAGGCTATTGTCACGGGAGGGAAGAGTATGCGGTGGGGAGGGACATGTGAGAGGCTGGTAGGAGGCAGGCCACAAAGGGCATTTTGCATTTGTTCCTGGAGGCCATAGGGAGGTTGGGAGTTTATAGAGGAGGGGAGTGGCGCAGACAGATCTCTGGTGGCTGAGGGGAGGATGGATTGGAGTGGCGAGAGACTAGAGACAAGAAGACCTCCAGCAGCTATTGCAATAGTCCAGGTGGGAGGAGATAAGGGTCTGCATCAGGGTGTGGGCAGACAGAGGAGAGAAGGGGCTGTATTCAAGAGATGGTGCATAGGTGTTGAGGCAGTTGGACAATTCAGTGGGAAGAACCTGGGGTTTGGAGACAGGAAGACCCAGGTTCAAAATCTGTCCTCAGAGACTTCCTAGCTATGAGACAAGTCACTTGACCTCTATTTGCCTCAGTTTCCTCATCTGGGGATAATAATAGCACCTACCTCCCAGGATTGTTGTGAGGCTCAAATGAGGTAACAAATCATACAAAGTACTTTAGCGCAGCATCTGGCACATAGTAGGTATTTATAGATATATATGGTAGTGCTTATTATTATTATTATTAAAAACCCTTCCCTTCTGTCAATCCTGTCAGTTCTGAGGCAGGAGAGTGGTAAGGACCAGGCAGTTGGGGTTAAATGACTGACCCAGGATCCCACAGCTAGGATGTGTGTTAGGGTCAGATTGGAACCTGGCACCTTCCATCTCCAAGCTGGGACTCTGTCTGCTGAGCCATCCAGCTGCCTTGTTTTATTGTGAAAGGTGAAATCCACCAGACTTGGTAATAGACTAGAATCTATCCCAAAGTGGGCGCCACCGCCCCCTGGTGGGTGCTGCAGCGATCCAGGAAGGTGGTGATGGCCACAGGTGCCTTTATCTTTCCTATTCATTGTTATTAAAATTAAAAAAATTAATTTCCAGGGGGCTAAGGAATATTTTTTCAGGAAAGGGGCTAAAAAAATTTGGGAACCACTGCACTAGGTAGAAGATAGGGAGGAAGTGAGGAGCAGAGCAAGAATCCAAGGGTGGGAGCCTGGGGATGGGGAGCAGGCTGGTGCCCTCCTGGGGAAGAGAGAAGGTAGGAAGAGGGGAGGCATTGTGGGTGGCCTGTCTGATCGAGAGGGCCAGCAGGCAGCTGGGAACTCGAGCCTGAAAGTCTAGGCAAGGGTTAGGGCTGACTACAAACTCCCTGTTCTTTCCCCTCCACACCTCAGCTTCCTTCCCTTGCTGCTAGTTCCTGGTTAGATCCTTTCCACTCTTTCTGTCTTAGTTTCTTTGCTGTAACAGAAGGTGCAGAATGAGATGATCTCCAAGCACTTGCCGGCTCTGGCATTCAGTGGATTTTGAGAGATTTCCTGTCAGGCCCACAGTTCCCCAGCAGGGAAGCCCAGTGTGTCCTGGGATCAAAGGGGCAGGTCAGCCCTCCATTTCGCCGTCTTGCCTAGAGCAGGGCCCTGCTGCGGAGCTCGGAGCAGATTCGGATTCCCCTGCCCTGTGCTGGCTCTGCCCTGGGCTCTGCTCTCACTGTAGAGGTGGAACAGAACCATTCTTCCTCACAGGGAGCCTCTGGAATGTTCTTCCTGGGCTTTAGCAGAGACGGTCCATGCTGGGACACTTGTGGGAATTTCAGCCCATGGAATGCTGGGGCCAGGCTGAGGAGGGAATGGGATCCGGCCAGGGGAGCCCTTCCCTCTTTCCTCTTCCAGGTCTCCGGCTGGACTCGGGGGTCATCCTGCTGCTGCTGGGCTGGGCTGGGCCTCTAGGAACAAGACTGTACCCTCCTCCACCGGGCAATGGGGAGTTGCATTTGCGATGGTGGCAGTTTGGGGCGGCTTCTGGGCCCCAGTCTGTCTGGCTCTCTGTTGCCATTGGCGATGGCCTTGATGATGTGTGGAGCTGCCTGCAGAAGGTGGCCTTCAGCTGTCTGTCCATCTGTCCCCTTTCCTAGCTAAGTAGCTCTGAAAGCCGCGCTCACCTGCAGAGAGGAATCCTGGGGGCTCGACTGAGAGTCAGGGGCCTCACTTTTCTCCCCTGAGCCTTTGTTTGCTCATCTATGAAATGGGCAGAATCCTCTGTAAAGCTTCTGAGGTCCCTGGAGCCTTGAGGTTGTGACCCAAACTGTGGGACCTCCAAGGGCCCCTCCAGCTCTTACTGCCAGGAATCGGGCTGCCTTTGCCCCCACCATTTTCTAATGGGTCCATCCTGCTACGAAAAACCTTGTTGGATGGGGGTCTCCCTCGCTGGCTCTTCATTTATATGAGGTACATCAAAGACCTGGAGTTTTGTTGGTGCTGTAGCTCCCAGTGTGGAAACGACCTCTCCAGGCCCCGATTGCCACCTTCCAACCCAGCCGAGGTGTCAGAGAGGGTCAGGTTGGTGAAAGGACTGGCCCAGGGTTTCATGCTTCCGAGGCAGGACTCGAACTCTGGGCTTCCTGCTGAGCCCTGCACACTATTTGCTATGCTCCAGGCCACCTTCTATATAGGAATCTGGTGGCGAGAGGGAAGGAAGGCTCCAGGGGAGTAGCTCGGGCTTGATCCCAGGTGGAGGTGCCAACCAGTGTGACCTGGCTCTGCTTGTTCTTGGCCATGCTGAGATCTTGGCATCCTTTGACCTGACAGCCCTCTGCTGCCCCTCCCTGGCCTCAGGCACTTCTCTGGGACTCTGTGTGATGCCTGAGGCTGAGATCTGGTCATGTCCCTTCCTCCAAACCTTCATGGCTTTGCCATTGCCTCCAGAGAAAAGCTCAGACTCGTTACCCTGGCATTCAAGGCCTTGCACAATGCGATGCCTCTCTGCTTTTCCTTATGTATACATAGTCTATGGTTCAACCATAGAAAATTTTTCTCTGAAATTTCCATGAGATCTCCAGCTTCCATACCTTTGCCCACAGTGTTCCCTTCTTCCCTCCCCTTCCTTTTTCCTTTAAAGACTAGCTCCTTGAGCAGATCCAGGAGAACATTATTCACAGAGACTGATACACTGTGGAACAATCGAACATAATGGACTTCTCTGCTAGCAGCAATGCAAGGATCCAGAGCAAGGCTGAGGGACTTATGACAAAGAAAACCAGCCACATTCAGAGGAAGAACTGTGGGAGCGGAAACAGAGGAAAAACAACTGCTTGAACACATGGGCTGATGGGGATATTATTGGGGATGCAGACACTAAATGATAACTCTAGTGCAACTATCAATAATATGGAATTAGGTCTTGATCAATGATACATGGAAAACCCAGTGGAATTGTGCGTCGGCTAAAGGGGTTGGGGGGGGCTTGGGGAGAGGGAAAGAACATGGAACATGGAACTATGGGAAAATATTCTAAAGAAAAATAAAGACTAGCTCTTTGGGGTGGCTCAGTGGTTAGAGAGCTAGGTCTGGGACAGGAAGTCCTGGGTTCAAATATAGCCCCAGACACTTCCTAGCTGTGTGACCCTGGGTGAGTCACTTACCCAGCTTTGCCTAGCCCTTAGTGTTCTTCTGCCTTGGAGTCAATACTTGGTATCACTTCTGAGATGGAAGGGAAGGGTTTAAAAAGGACGAGCTCCTCTGGCATTGTGGAGGTCCTCTTCTACCTCCTCCTCCTCCTCCTCCTGGTTAGTGATCCCTTTCCCCACCTCCCTGGTGCCTTGTCCCTCTCCAAGGCACTATTGCTGTTGGCATCAGTGTCTTCTCCTGCCCCGGTACTATGGCCATCCTCTGGCTGCAGCATGCCTGAGAAGAGTTGGGTGGACTGCCCCGAGCTACTTACTGCTGAGTGGCATCATGCCCTGCCCTGGCGCGGAAGGATCTGAGAAGAGGAAGGGCTGTTACCAGGCAGGGCTGGTGGATTTAATGAGGCTGACCCACTTTTGTGTCTCTTCATGTCCTGGAATGTTTGCAGAACCAGGTGACCCTCCAGGGCACCACAAGGGCACCACTCAATTGTCTGCTGCCTCTGAAGAGACGCTGCCCTGGCACATGGCTTCCCTGCTGAGTGGCTGCTGGGGAAGCAGCCTGGGGAGGGCAGGGGGATCTCTATCCCCCTCCCCCTGCTCCCTCTGCCCACCTGGCAAGGCTTGGTCCTCTCTCTGTGGGGCCAAAGGGGCAGCTCCTGCCCCAGAAGGCATCTGGACTGAGAAGGTCTCCCAGAGAGCCACAGGCACATCTTTGGATGCCACTGAGCCTGGGGCTCTGCCCGCTCAGTCAGGGGTGTGTGGGAGAGAACCCTGGCACTGTAAACTCCACGAGGGCTGGAGCTCTTCCAGACTTCATGCCACGTGTGGCCATGAGGGGCATAGTGCTTGGTACATAAGGGATGCCCGATCTGCTGAATTGAACCCTGTGGGTGTAGTCCAGAGAGCAGGAGGGCATCAGGTTAGCAGGTAAGGATTCTGGCTTTTCTTCCCAAGAACCATCCCTCGAGGGGGGAGACGGGGAGGCTCTGGGTCCATGCTACCCAATGAGAACTCCATTAGGGTTCTCATTGTAACCCCTGACCCACCGGGGCCAGTCCTTACACCTCTGGGGCTCTCAAATGGTCACCAAGTATGGAGACCCTGGGGAGAGGAGCAAGCAGCCTTGGGCGCAGGAGACCTGACTCTACACCTCTTACCAGCCATATGACCTTGGCCAAGTAATTCATTTCTCTGAGCCTCCACTTTCTTTTCTCTAAAATGGGGCTAATAATTCTCCTAGAGCCTTCCCTCCCTAGGCAGTTGTGAGAAAAATGCTTTGAAACCTGAAAACCCCCGAGCAAGGTGAGTTGTTTTTATTTATATCTCCCTCCTCTTCCTCCTCCTCCTCCTCCTCCTCTTCCTCCTCTTTCTCTTCCTCCTCTTCTTCCTCCTCCTCCTCCTTCTCCTCCTCCTCCTCCACCTTCTCCTCTTCCTCTTCTGCCTTCTCTTCCTCCTTCTACTTCTCCTCTTCCTCCTCTTTTTCTTCCCCCTCCTCTTCCTCTTCTTCCTCTTTTTTCTCCTCCTTCCTCCTCCTCCTCTTCCTCTGCTGGGTCTGAATTCCCTTCTCATCCCAGGCTGCCCCAGAAAACCCTTCTGCAAGTCTGTCCTCCAGGGAGGCTTCCTTGATTACCCAGTCACTCTAAGCTCTAGTTTTTGCCACGAGACTAGCCTTGCAGCCTCAGAAATGTGCCTTCTCGGTGCTCTGAGGAGTTTCCGGGCCTCACTGAACGGAGTGACAGGCTACCAGTTAAAAGTCTCTATTTCCAATTATCTGCCGACAGTTTGTCTTCAAGGGTAATTGGCTTCCTCCAGCGCTCTCGATGTTCCTTTTCCTGCAAAGGAGACGGGGGCTGAGAGGAACAGCTCTGCACCCATTAGCAGCCGGGCTGGGGCTGGAGGAGAGGCAGCCAGCTGTGGGAAGAGGGTCTCCATGGGCCAATCGCCCTCCTCCTCTTGGAAGCTTCCCAGTGGTTTCCTGACAATAGCCCTGTGAAGGGCAGGTAGTGTCGAGAGCATCGTTCCCATTTTACAGGAGGTAAAACTGAGGCGATGAGATCCACGTTCATGGTTTGGGGTCTATCACATTGGCTTGTGCCACTGCCTAGTGGTTCTCCTGGGAAGGTCAGGACTGGATCAGTATTTGGGACACAAGAAAACCAGGCTCTCACCGGCTTCACCTCACAATCTAGGGACACAGGGCCAGCTTTGACGTTCAGAAACACAGAACACAAAGGACTTGCCTCTGAGGCCACAACCAGCAGCCTCTTCCTCTCTGGTGGCCCTCAACCTCCCCCAGGGGCCCTTCAATGGCCCCAAACTTATCCATGACACTAGGATCAATAGAGGAAAACACGTGGGGCGAGAATCCTAGAGTTAACGTGGCTTCCTCAGGGTGTGGACAGTCGATCGATCATTCCACAAACATTTATTAAGCACCCACTGTGTGCTGGGCATGAGTCTAAGCTCTGAAGGACAGGCTCTGGGCTCTCTCCACCATGTTGCCCCCTTCCCTGGCTCAGGGGCTCTCCAGGAGACTCGTTCTAACACTTTGTCTCTGAATGCCTCCACCTCCACTAGGCTTGGTTCTGGAGCTCCTCGCAGCCCTTGGCCCATGGAGGGAGATTCAGTGCCCTTTTCATGATAGTGCAGGTAAGTGTCAGAGCCGGCATGTGAACTCAGGCCTCCTGCCCTTGGGATTGAACTGATTTGAGATCTACAAGTGCACTTTCTTGGGCAGGGAAGCACGGCTTCCTTATGAAATTGGTACCGAATAGATCCTTCTCTCTATTTTGGGGGGCAGAAATCAAAGCTCAAAATGGAAGCCATGTTTCCAGCATCAACAGCTACCCCACTTGTCATTGGTAGAGTCCAGATTAGAATCCAGGACTTTGGACTCAAGGGTTCTTCCAGTTCCATCTTAGCAGCCAGCTAGCTCCTGGCTCTCCTCTTTGTTCAGGCCTGGGTCTCCCCAGCCTCTCCTCTGGCGTCAGAGCCGGTAGCACATCCTGTGTTGTGCTGCCCGGCACGGATGGCATCACCATCACCATTGGGAAAGTTTGATCAGCAAAATCAGGAGCTGTCCCTTGGCAGAGCACTGATCTTCTGAGGAGCACTAGGCAGGCCAGGAAGAGGGCCATGAAGGGATGATTCATCCGGCTTTCATTCCAGATGAAGGTGACAAAGAGCCGGGGGGAGCCAGAGCCGGTGCTAGGCACACCGGCAGGAGCAGAATAGAGAGAAGGGACAGAGCTATTTGGTGTCTATTTATACCGGCACAGCGAGAAGGAGCAGATAGACTCAGCTGATTCTCAGGAAGGACATTAGGTACAAAGACGGATCTCAAGATAGACCGCTGCCGTAGGTTAGGCGTGAGGACGGATCACTAGGCAAGGAGTGGGCTCATGGGGAAGCTGGGCAGCTCAGAGGATAGAGAGCCAGATCTGGAGCCAGGAGGTCCTGGATTCAAATCCATACTTACACCCATCCTAGCTGCGTGATCCTGGACAAGTCACTTAACCCCAATTGCTTAGCCCTTACTGCTCTTCTGCCTTGCAACTGATAGTATTGATTCTAAGATGGAAGATGAAGGCTTAAAAAAAAAGAGCAAGGTTGTGGGGTCTCCATTCCTGGGGACTCCTGTGCTGTAGGAGGACAACAGATGGCTCTTACTGGTCCTGGAAGGCCTAGACAGGCCTGGATACATTGAATATAGAGGTAGGAGGATCCTCAAATCAGACTTAGAGTTCATAGGGATGTTAGGCATCTAGGGGCACCCTAGTGGAATCTGGAAGACTCATCTTCCTGAGTTCAACTCCAGTCTCAGATTCCTTTCTAGTGGTGTGACCCTGGGCAAGTCATTTCACCGTTTGTCTTAGTTTCTCATCTGTTAATGAGCTAGAGAAGGAAATTGCAAACCATTCTAATATCTCTGCCAAGAAAATGGAAATGGGGTCAGGAAGAAAGTCAGGGCATGACTGCAACAACTGAACAACAATAGCAACATGGGATAGGTATCGTGCCAGACTCTAGCTAAGGTCCCTTGACTTTGCCTCGATTTCTTCTTCTGGAAAGTGGGGAAAATAGTCCTCACTCATAGGGTTGTGTGAGAAACAAATGAAATAATGTATGAAAAGCATTTTGGAGTCATTAAATGATTCTACCAAGATCAGCTGATTTTTTTGTTAGAGACGAGATTCCCAGTGTGGTTCAGTTTGGGATTGATGCCCTCTGGGACCACAGCCAACTTTGTGAATCCCTGAATCATGGCTCAAGGGCATCTAATCCAGCCCCCTGCCTTTGGCCAGAGCAGCAGCATGGGATAGTCACAATCACTTTGGAATCAAGGGATCTGAGTTCGAATCCAGATCAACTGTTTTTGTCTGTGTATTTTGGACAAGTCACACCTCTCAGGGACTCAGTTTACTCATCTGTAAAATGAGGGTTCAGGCTAGAAGATACCCAAAGAGAGACAACACGACTTAGCCAAAAGAGGGCTGGAAAGGGAATCCGAGGATCTGGGTTTTAGTCTCTGTTCTGCTACTGCCTAACTGTGGGATCTGGACTAGTTACTTTACCCATCTGGGTCTCAGTTTCTTCATCTGTAAAATGAGAGGCTTGAATTAGACACCCCCTAAAAGCCTGTCCAGCTCTAACCACTGTTGTTCAGGTCTTTCAATCGTGTCTGACTCTTGGTGACCACACTTGAGGTTTTCTTGGAAGAGATCCTGGACTGGTCTGCCATTTCCTTTACCAACTCAGTTTACAAATGAGGAAACTGAGGCAAACAGGGATAAGTGACTTGCCCAGGGTCATATAGATAGTGAGTGTCTGAGGCCAGATTTGTACTCAGGTCCTTCTGACTTCAAGGCTTGGCACTCCAGACACAACACCACCCAGCAATGCCTGTTCATGTCTATTACCTGAGTGACTTTGGGCAAATTGTGTGACTTCTCCAAGCCTCAGTTTCCTTAATTGGAAAATGAGTGAGCTGGATTAAGTGGCCTTTGGAGGCCTTTCTAGTCCTAGGCCTGTGGCCCTGGGACCCTAAGATTCTATGGGATAGTGTGGCCTGCTGAAATGTCATCAAAAGTGAGGCATTTCCACCTTTTCCTGCTGTGGTTCCTTTTTCCCTTTCCAGCCTCCTCCTATCTGTCCCTCCCTTCCTTCCATGCACTCTACATCCATCTAATTCCCATTCCTCCCATAGACCAAGGCACTGTGGATGCCCATCCCCCCCCCCCGTGTTATTGAATATTATGTTAGGAATGCTGGCAATAGCATTAAGAGGGGGAAGAGAGCTAGAAGGAATCACAACGGGCGTCCGAGAGGCAATAAAATCGTCTCTTTGTGCAGATGGTCTGATGGTAGATTTGGGCAATCCCCAAGACTCAATGAAGAAGTGAGTGGAAGCTGTCCATCATCTTAGCAAAGCAGAAGGGAAAGAACTGTCCCCTGTCCATCAGGCCTGGGTGCTCTCGGGCCTGGAACGGCTGCCATCTTGACTCTGATCGGTCTTGCTTTCCTTGGCTTTCTCCAAGTCTTAGGTTGAGGGCCACTTTCTGCAGGAGACCATCCTCAGTCCAGCTCTTCCCCGACGCCAGCTCTCGGTACCTTCCCCTCCAGGATGACCCTGTAAGTCTATGACACGGATGCCCCTGGTTGCTTCTGTGTGGTCTTCTCCATTAGAATTTGTGCGTGCCTTGAGAGCAGGTACTGTTCTTTGCCTTTCCTAGTGTTTGGAAAACAGTAGGTGCTTAATAAATGCATGTGGACCAAATGACTGAGAGCTGAGTAGTGAAGTGACTTAGCACATCCATCCCCCCACAGTGAACTCCACAGAGACCCTCTGAAGAAAGAAAGAACGTTGAGACTCTACAGTTCTGGAGTCGTGAGCCACATGTGTTTCCTTCATGTGTCATTCATGATCATACTTTAATCTTGTGCCCACTCTCCTCCCTACCCCATTTGACCTGTACATATTGGTGGGATGGCGCACCCAAGGGTTCCGAGGGAAATGCTCAGGAACTTTTGTTCTTCCTTTGCCAGTTGAGTCAATACCTTCGCTAAAGAACTGAACCTCCTGGCTTATTGGCAAAGGGAAGCACGCCAGTGGGGGCCTGTGAGCTAGTGTTGGCCCCTCACAAAGTTAGCCTGAAAGGAGTGGCCACCTTTTTGGAGACCCATCTTGCCCCAGGGCCAATGGGAGCTGGAGAAATGATCCAGGAAGGATGTCACAGTACAACTGATTGTCCAAAGTCCCCCACCTGACATGTAGTAGAGGCGAGATCTGGATCAGCAGGTTCTAACGTCAGTTCTGGTTCTTTATTGGATGGTCAGCCAGCCTCTGCTTGAAGACCTCAAGGGAAGAGGAACTCCCAGGATCCCCAGACCCTCTGGGCATCGCTCTCATGGTGGGCAAGTTCTTTAGGTCCAATTGAATTAGTGGAAGGGATCAGAAAGACGTCTAGTTGAGGGAGATGGAGGCAGTGTAATGGGGAGATGATTGAGGACATCTGGATTCAGAGGCCATTTGTGACCCTGACCAGGCTGCTTAAGCTCTACGGGACTCAGTTTCACCATATGTAAAATGAGGGGGTTGGATTAGGTGGCTTCTGAGGTCCAGTTCTATACCAAAGACCTTATGGCTCTGCTTAAATAACCAAGTAGTTAAACCTCTCTGGGCCTCCAGACGGCAAGATTGAGCACTGGACTTGGGCTCTTGAATTCTAATCCTGTCCCAGACACATACTAGCTGTGTGACCTTGGGCAAGTCAGCTAACTGCTTTGTGCCTCAGTTTATTCATCTGTAAAATGAGAATAACAGTGGCACCTAACTCCCAGGATTATTATGAGAATCAAAGGAGACGACGATGGTAAAGCCCTTGGTAAACTTTATATTGTGAGCTATTGTTATTGTTGTTATTTGGCTAGATGGCCTCTAAGCCCCTTCAGACTCTAGGCTTAAACTCCTATCCGTGTGACCTTGGGCCTTTATAGGCCTCAGTTTCCCCATCTATAAAATGAAGGGTAGAACTCACAGAAGTTTGAGGACCCTCATACCTCCCAATCCGGGATGGCGGGATCAGTCTCTCCCATTTCCCTACCCCTGTCCCACTTGTTTACAAACATGCCCAGGTCTCTCCAGGCCTACGTGAGCCTTCCCTTGATCTTTCCATCCTGTCCACCCACCATCCCAGCTCTCTCCTCCCATGCACTGGATAATTCTTTGTTAAAGCTCTTCTCACCTATGGCCTTTAGTTTTCAATCCCTTTTCTCCATCCACCTGCAATTCAGCTTCTGCTGTCATGACTTCATTAAACTCTCTTCATCAGCATTCCCCAGTAGTCTCCTACTCTGTCTCTCCCCTTCTTCCCTCCTTCCTTCCTCCNGGATATTAAGCCCTCTAAAATTAGGCAGCTCTTTAAACCTAGAAGTTAGGGGCAGCGAGGTAGCTCAGTGGATTGAGAGACAAGCCTAGAGATGAGAGGTCCTGGGTCCATAGCTGGCCTCAGACACTTCCTAGTTCTATGACCCTGGACAAGTCACTTAACTCCAGTTACTTAGTCCTTACCTCTTTCTGCCTTGGAACCAATACTTAGTACTTGTTCTAAGACAGAAGGCAAGGGTTTAAAAAAAACAACTAGAAGTTACAGAGCAGATGCCCATCCATATTGGTAGAAAAAATTTCCCCAAAGAGACTTCTATGTACTGATGAAATCACAGGTCTGACGGAGCCCAAAAACATCAGCACTGCTTGGAGTCTTAACTGTTAAAAAAAAAAGTCCCAATATAGGAATGCGTGAGGTGGCAGAAAGTGGCCAATTTCTTGGGCTCAAATTCAAGCTGTCTCATGTAGATAAAAGATTCCCTCCATGAGGCCATCCTCAGTGGTCCCACCTGGAAGAGAAATGTTCTCTCTCCCTCTCTCCCTCTCTCCCTCTCTCCTTCTCTCCCTCTCTCTCTCTCTCTCTCTCTCTGTCTCTCTCTCTCTGTCTGTCTCTCTCTCATTTTTTAAAGGATATGCACGATTGGATGGAAATCCCTTGTTGAGGCAACCAGGCAAAGCAGACAGAGTGCTGGGTTCAAATCCGACCCCAGACATTTCCTCCTGGAGCCTCAGTTTCATCATTGATGAATTTTTTTTTTGTTTGGACCCATGGCCTCTTGATATAAGGAATCCCTAGTGAGGAAGCTCTCCCTGTTAATTCTGGTCAATAGTCTTAGAGCGCGGCAGTGAAAGGGGGGCTCCCCAGAGGTTAAGTGACATTTCCTGGGTCACACAGCTAGTGTATGTCATCAAAGGGGACACTTGAACTCCAAGGTCAGCCCTCTCTATCAATCAATCAACCAACCAACACTTAAGTGCCTCCTGTGTGCTGGGCACGTGGCTAGGTGTCAAGGTTTCTGCCCTCCAGGAGCTCGCATTTGTTTGGACAAGACTCTGCATGCCCAGAAAAGTTGTCATTCAGTCATTTTCAGTTGTGCCCAGCTCTGTGACCCCATTTGGGATTTTCTTGGCAAAGATCTGGAGTAGTTTTCCATTTCCTTCTGCAGCTCATTTTACAGAATTAGGAAACTGAGGCAAACAGGTTAAAGAGACTTGCCCAAGGTCACCTGGCTAGGAAGTTTCTGAGTTCAGATTTGAACTCGTGAAGTTGAATGTTCCTGATTCCCAACCCAGTGCTCTGCCCCCTGCGGTGCCCCAGTTGAGCCCATGCCGTATAGATACAAGATGGCTTTGGGGGGAGACACTCAGATCCTGGGGCTCTCTCTCCCCTAGGCCACACTGCCTCTCACGGTTGCCTGCTGCCCTTTCTGGTCACTCTGATGCAAGAAGGGTCCACGAGGGAGTGCTTGCTCCATTCTTGGGTCCCCCCCCAGGCCGGTGAGGAGGGCTGAGCGCCTCCCCCTCCTTGTTCCGGGCAGGCAGCTGGATGGACCCATAAATCACTTCCTTTTGCTCTCCCTAATTAACAGGACATGAGCCCAAGCTAAGAGAGAGCCCCGAGGCCCATCCATCACCCCAAACAGGGGCTCGCTGACCACTTGGGGGCCAATAAATCCATCCCCCACCTGGTTCTAGGACAGGAACCTCCCAAGATGGCCTTGTCGAGGCTCTCTGGGGAAATGAGGCGGCAGAGCCGGGGGAGGGCGATTGGCCTGCCTTCTTTTTAGGGGAGAAGGGGTCCAGGAGGCAGCCGCACAAGCATTAAAGCAGGCCCAGAGTCCACCACCTAGAAGGCAAATAGGATTAGAACCATCTGGACCTTTCCCAGGCCCGGGATACCACAGCGGCCCACTAAAGCCCTTTTTTAGCCCTTCCAAGCCGTCCTTTGCGCCCCCTCCAGCACAGCCTTTCTCATGGACAGGTAGCAGCCCCTTCCTTCTGCAGGGCCACTTCCCTGACTCCTGCAGAGGGGGACAGATGTCCGCTCCCCTCAGGAGTCTAGGGAGAGCCCTGAGTCCTTGGGATTTCTGGACTGGCTTTTGCGAGCCCCCACCAGTGTGCTTCCCATGAGGAGTGGTTGGCCAGGAGACAGCAATTAGTGCTTAGGAAAGGCGTTTGCTATGATGGCATAGGAAGGACGTTTGGCCCCCAAATCTTCTCCCCCACCTGAGCAGGGGGCACATACTGTCTCTGCATCCATGAGGTCCCTGAGGGAAGGGGGCAAAGGCTCAGCGCACAAGGATGCTGATGGAGGAAACGTTTGGCAAATGATAGCAAGGGGATGCGTAGAGCACTGGGCTTGCACTTGGAAGACCTGAGTTCAAACCTGACCTCAGACACTTGCTCACTGTATCCTCCTAGACAATTCGCTTACCCTTTGTTTGTCTCAGTTTCTTCATCTATGAAATGGGATAATAGCAGCTAGCTCTCTCTCTCACAGGTGTGTGAGAAAATGATGGTAAAGCACTTAGCACAGTGCAGAGCACAGAGTGGGCTCTATAGGTTGTCGTTGTTCAGTTGTGTCTAATTCTTTGTGACTCTGTAGACCCTACTGAGCAAGGGCTCTCTTGGCAATGGTACTCCTTCTCCAGTGGATTAAGACCAATGAAGTTGAATGACTTGCTCAGGGTCACACAGCTAGTAAGTACCTGAGGCTGGATTTGAACTCAGGTCTTCCCACTGAGCAAGTCTATACATTAAAAAACAAATTACTCATGGATCTGATCAGATTTCTCCCAGGTTGAAGATTCTTCAGTGGCTCTCTATTGCCTTTCAAGTACAAACTCATTTTCTTGGCATTCAGGGCTCTCCACAATTGGGCACCCAGTGACCTCTGGCTATATCTCGGAGGATTTCCCTCCGATCCTCTATCCCGAATTCCCACTGGACTCAAGCCTTTCCCTCTGCCTGCTTCCTTTGCCTGCTGGATGACCCCCATCTTTACACACCCATTTCCATGGCCACTTGTTGTCTTGTCCCTTCAGAGCACCGTGTTTGCCCAGCTCTAATGCACCGATCATGTACAGGAGGCACAGAGGAGCAGGGAGCCCTTCCAGAAGGCTGTGATTGAGCACAGGAGGGGAGGAGATTCTCCATTTCATTCCTAGCCCCGGCACAGCGCCTGGCACAGAGAAGTTGCTTGATGGATGTTATGGAATAAAATTTTCTCTTTTTCCCTAAAAGCTTGTTGACTCGCCTAGACCTGGAGTCTGGAACCCCAGAGCTTGGCGTGGGATCCCCGGCTGTCCTGCTTCCCGGCCTTGGGCCCCTCCTCCGTCAGTGGGGACCTCTGGAGTCCGATCTCCCCACCCCCAGCTCCCCTGCAGCCCCCCCTCTCCCAGCCCCTCCCCAGGCCTCCTCCACTTGGCAGCACCAGCTGAGCCCTCTCATTGTCCCCCACACAATGGCCCCGTCTCAGCGCTGCAAGCCGGCCTCGTTCTCCCAGCCGGCTTTTCTTCTTCCCAAGGCCAGAGCGTTTCACTGAAAGAGTCCAATGATTAATGGAAACAGGAAAACAGACAAATGAAGGGGCTGCGGCCAGCTCCCCCCCCCAACGCCCCCTCCCTGAACAGCAGGACCATTGACCCAGCTCGAGCCGCCTCTCTCCTTCCCCTGGCTGCCCCTTCCTGGCTCCTGGCCTGGGCTCTCAGCTGCACACCACATCTGCCTGCCCCGCTGCCCCCCACTACTGCCCTCCTGGCCATGGGACTCAGGGCTGGAGCCCGGGGAACCTTGAGACCTTTCCCCGGGCCTCAGTTTCCCCCACTGTAGAATGAAGGGGTTGGGCAGGAGACCTCTGGATCTGTGGTCCTCAAATCTGCTGGCAGGTCTCTTGGGTCTTCTCTGGGGTGGGGGAGAGGCTTCAAGGACCCCCAAATCCCTCCCTGTCCCCAGAGGGCCGAGCCAGGAGCTCTGGGCAGGAGGTACAAAGAAGGGCACAGAGGTTTGGCTTGAGTGAATGAGTGAAAAATGAGTGAAAAACACTCGCTGAGGGTCCGAATCCAAGCAAAGAAGACAGTCCCTGCCCCCGGCGAGCTTCCGCGCTGGCCGGAGGACACCTCGGAGGAGGGTTTGGGGCGGGGAGGTCGCGGAGGATGGTGCCAGGAGTCACTGGCTAAATGGATCCTCTGGTCCTGGCCAGGAATGGAGATGTGGGCGAGATTTGATCCCAGGGCTGGGGTCGGAGTTCATTCACTGGAGGTTGTGCCTGGGTGGGAGCGTGCTCGGAGGGCGCAGCGATCCCGGAGAGGCGCCACGGTGGCCCCAGCCTTAGAGAGGTCACTCAGCTTGTCAGCCACGGCAAGAAGGATCCTCCTGATCCCTGGGCAGGACAGGGGAAGCCATCGAGCTCGGGACCTGGCCTGGGGGGCCTCCGAGGGGCCTCCAGCTCGGGGCCTCGCCATCCTACGTGGCCAGACTCTCTCCCGACCCTCGCAGGGCTCAGACTCTAGTCACAGCCACTGCTCCCGCGATCGATGAGTCTCTAATTCAATTAAACTTCGTAGAATGAAAAGGGGAGGCCGTCGCCCAATTGGTCGATGGATACTGGAAGCACGCGGGGAGTGAGCAGGCTGGGAAACCCCCCCTAGAGAGCAGGCAGAGCGAGGAGCGCTTCAGGAGAGCCGGCCAGGAGCGCTTCAGGAGAGCCGGCCAGGAGCGCTCTGGCCGGGAGAAAGAGACGAAGCTCTGGGGGGCAGCGCCATGTTGTGGGGCACAGGGGCAGGAGGACGGGCACTTCTCCCAGGTTGCTTGGAGGGCTGGGTCCAGGGGGAGCCCCTGAATGGAATAAAGGCTTCTGGTTCTGGTTCTGCTGCCAGAGTAAATGGGGGAGCCCACGGGTGGGAATATTTGGAACGATAGCAGTCTTTTCTGGGAGAGAGGGTGGGCAGTTGGTGGCATCATGGGAGAAGGGGAATTGAAGGTGGCACCGCTGTGCCATGAGGCTGGGCCCCCCCTTGGGGAGCTTGGGTGTTGCAGGGGGCTGCATTTATCTCCATTTGGGGTATCAGGCCCCCGAGATCCCTCACAACATGTGCCTGTTTGGGAAGAGTGAGCCACGGTGACACCGATCTCACCCTCATCCCAGGACTGTCTGGGGGAACTTCAGCCACTTCCTCCCCAGAGCAGGAGTGCCCAGGCTGTGGGCATCCCGTGTCTGACCTGGCTACAAGGAAGGGCCGATGCCAGGACTGCATGGGGCAAGTCTGACCAGCGGAATAGGGGAGAGCAGAGAATGCATGGAGTGGCGCAACATCCAGGGCGGATGGAGTGGGGCAGGTGATCCGCTTCCTGAATCATCTCCTGACCCTCTCCTGAGCCCCTTCTCGACTCGATGATCTTGTGTCCTGCGGCCCACATCTGAGCTCGCTGGCAGCTTGGAACAAATCAAGTCAACAGACCAACAAGCATCTATTAAGCACCGACTGTGTGCCAAGAACTGTGCTAAGCATCAGAGATCCAAGGGAATGTAAACCTACGGTCCCCGCTCTCAAGAAGCTTGTATTCTAACGGGAGAGAAAAAAGGAAATAGCTAAGTAAAGTCAGTCAGTCACCAAACCTTTATTAAGCACCTACTATGTGCCAGTCTCTGTGCTAAGTGCTGGGAATGCAAAGAAAAGCCAAAACAAGGTCTCTGCCTTGGGAGGCAGCACAGAAACAACGAGGCATGAGATAGCTACAGTCAACAGGAGAGAACTTGGAGTCTTAGGACCTCAGTTCAGATCCTGATTTTGCCAGACCTTGGCCAAGTCACTTCCCCTTTGGTGGGCCTCAGTTCCCTCATTTGCAAAATGGAAAGGTTGGAGTAGATGACCTCTAAGGGCAGCTAGGTGGACCAATGGTTAGAGCACTGGTCCTGGGGTCAGGAAGACCTGAGTTCAAATCCAGCCTCACACACTTATTTGCTAGGTGATCCTGGGCAAGTCACTTCACCCTGTTTGCCTCAGTTTCCTCATCTGTAAAATGAGCTGGAAAAGGAACTGGCGAACCACTCCAGTATCCTTGTCAAGAAAACCCCAAATGGAGTCACAAAAAGTCAAACATGACTGAAACGACTGAACGACAACAGCAACAACCTCCCCACTTCTAAATCCTCGCTCCTACGGTCTGAGTCCTGGTGTCTGAGTCCTTGCTTGGCCCCCGATTCATCCTGCCGAGGAGGAGATGGCTGTTCCCCTGCCCTGGCCAGCGCCCTCATCCCTGGCACGCCAGGCTCGCTCTCTCTCCTCTGCAGGGGAGGACGAGCCCGGAGACACTCATCAGAACAGGCTTTGTTTTCCTCCAGGCCAGGGAAGGTGTGAGCAAAGGCTCCGGGGAGTTTGAGGAGGGTGGAAGGAAGGCCGGGCTGTCAGCAGCACCGGAGCCCTCAGCTGGGTCAGGCTGGATCAGAGCTGGGAACTCAGCCGCTCTTCCGGCAAGCGGGCACAGCTGGAGATTTCCCGAGGCGGGAGAGACAGAGTCCTGGCTGGAGCGCTGGGGCTGCTCTTCTCTCTGGCACTGTGGCTAACAGAGCTGCCATTTGGGACCTCTGATCCTCCTCTAGAAAAGGAGAACGCCGGCTTCAGGGGCCTCCCAAGTCCTTTCAGTTGTCTGGGAACCCGAGACGCCAAGTGGCTAAAGACTGGAGCAGGGCGGTGGCCAGGGCGGCCCAGTTTCTAGGCGGCATCGAGGGGTCCAGAGCTTTCAGGAGGAGCGAATGACTGGCTCTCCACTGAAGAAGTCCAGCGTTCCTGAGCTGGGACTCCATTAAGTCCTCCTGCTTCAACCACACCTTAATAGAATTCCACCTAGAACATCCTTGACAATTGGTTAGCCAGGCTCTGTTTGACTACTTGGAGTGATGGGTAACTCACTACCTACTTGTCCACGACTAAACAGAAGCTCTCTCTATAACATTCCTGCCAAGCAGTGAGCCAGGCTCTGCTCGAATACCTCAAGAGATGGGTAGCTCACTACCTACCGAGGCAGCTCAGCTCCTTTTCAGTCAGCTCTAATTGTTAGGAAGGAAATGGAGAGTTCACACCTGCCTCTTTACAGTCCAACCCCTATTTTCCCCACTTCTGTACTCTGTTAGACCTGCAGATAGGTGATGCCAAAGGCTGTGCCTTCCTAAGGCTCCCCATGCCCATCTTCAGCCCTTTAGACTACACGTTCCCTTTTCTATGAATTCACCAGGTAACAGACTCCAGAATGTTGGAGCCAGGAGGGATGAGAGACAGAGACTGAGAGAGACAGACAGACAGAGACAGACAGAGGATGGCAAAAGTGGCCAGAGCTTTGGAGCTGGAGTTAAGAAGACTGGTTTGGGGGCAGCTGGGTAGCTCAGTAGATAGAGAGCCAGACCTAGAGATGGGAGGTCCTGGGTTCCAATCTGACCTCAGACACTTCCCAGCTGTGTGACCCTGGGCAAGTCACTAACCCCCATTGCCCAGCCCTTACCACTCTTCTGCCTTGGAGCCGATCCTTAGTATTGATTCTAAGATGGAAGGTAAAGGTTATTAAAAAAAAAAAAGACTGGTTCAAATCTTGCTTCAGATACTTGCTCTCCGTGTGATTCTGGGCAAGTTACTTAATTATTCTGAGCCTCAGTTTCCTTCTCTGTCATTTGAAGAGTTTGGAGGACGTGGCCCCCTTGAGCTCTAAATCTCTGATTCTGTCACTCTTCATTTTCCAAAGAGGAAAAGGAATCCCAACAGCCATTTATGAAGCATCTCCCCCGTGCCAGGTGCCGTGCTACGTCTTGAGGACATAAAGGGCAAATGACCCCACCTCTGGCTTCAAGGCTCTTCTGGGGTGTGGAAGGAGACCTGGAGGTACATAGATGCATAACGAGTGCAAATTACTTTGGGAGAGAAGCCACCCCTTGCTGGGGTTGGGGGAGGATGGGACCTCGGGACCCCACTGTCTTCTACTATATCCCTTTCAGTGTTCACCCAGCCCCTGCTTGGATCCTTCCAGAGACGGGGAGCTCACTATCTCGCCAGGCAGCCCATTCCCCTTCTGGATAGCAGCAGTGCCAGTGTGCTTTGCCTCCTCTCGGCCCTTGGGTAAGAATCAAAGGAGGCGACGGCGTTTCCTAACCTGGAAGCCCCATTGCAATGGGGGCTGTTGGTCCTGGGCTAGAGGCTTGTGGATCCCGGGAAGGGCATCCTGCCTGGGGCTTGGCGCGTGTGGCCAGCCTGACCTTCCTTTGTGCCAGCCTCCTGCCAGCATCAGACCCGAGGAGCTGGAATTAGGTGATAAAACAGTTTGAGGGACTGGCGCTGGCTGTGCTGCGGGCCCAGAGACTGTCTGCTGAGCCCATGGCTGGCACCTCCTCCCCTGCCCACGATCCCCTGGAGAAGCCAGGACGCTGCTGCCCCTCTCAGAGACCTCATTTCTGCCGAGCCCGGCTGGGCCAGGGCCACCTGGGACGAGAGGCTGGGGGCAAGCAGAGACCCCTGGCTAACTTTGGTTGGGGAGAGGGGAGGCTTGCCCAAAGCACCCATTAGTTTGCTCTGAGTCACAAAATTGGAGCCAGGGCGTCTTATTCCATCATTTTACTCCAGATGAGGGAAACTGAGGCACCGAATTTAAGTGACTTGGCCAGGGTCATACAGCTAGTGTCTGAGGCGCAACTTAAACCCAATCTGCTTGGCTGCTCTGTCTTTCTGCCCTTGCCCTGCCCTGCTCAAGGCCCCTCATGGGGCACTGCTTCTCCCTCCCGTCCAAAACAACTCTCAAAGCTCTTCTCAGCTGCTGGGTCCACCTTGAGGTGTCACCAATGGTGACAGCTTAGAGGGTAGACCGTGGGGAGTTAGGAACCCGCAGAGCCAGAAGGGGCCGCAGGAAGTGGCAGGAAACCTCTGGTGATGGGGAGCTCACTACCTCACGAGGCAGCCCATTCCACTTTCAGAGAAGTAGTTGTAAGGCAGTCTGGGTGGCATAATGGATCGAATGCTGGACCTGCAATCAGGAAGTTCTTCAGTCCCGTGGGACTCTTCCTCACCCCATTTGGAGGCTTTTGGGCAAAGCTACTGGAGTGGCTGGCCATTTCCTTCTCCAGCGGCTTAAGGCAAACAGTTAAATGACTTGTCCGGGTCACTAAGTGTCTGAGGCCACATTTGAACTCAGGTCCTGCTGCTTCTGAGGCCAGGGCCAGTGCTCTGTCCACTGGGCCACCTAGCTGCCCAGAAGCAGGAAATTCCGTTTCAGACACTTATTAGCTGTATGTCCCTGGATAAGTCATTTTACCTGGGCCTTCCTGTCTGCAGAGTTGTTGCAAAGTATCCTTGCCTTAGCGGGCTCTCGATAGATATTGAACCCCCCTTCTGGGGAGCCCAGATCTGCCTCTGCAGTTTGCCCCCGTTTTTCTATCCTGCACAACCCCCTGCCCCGGGCAGCCCTTGAGAGAGCTGAGGCAAGCTTTAAGCGGGCAGATCAAAGAGCTCAGAATAGCAGATCCGGGAAAGGTCGTTGAATTCAGCAGTCCCAACCCCGTTAGTTTATACGGGAGCGCCAGGATGCCCACAGAGGAAGAGCCAGAGACCTGACTAAGATCCCAGAGCCGGGAGGCTCTTACCCAGGAAGCCATGCTGCCTGCCTCAGTTTCCCCCGAATGGGCAGCATTGGCACCAGGCCGAGCACTTAAAGAAAAGCGGTTCCGTGGTCGTGGGGTCATTCCGGGCCCCCGGAGCAGCCGCAGGGACTGTTCTTTTCCTGGCAGTGGGCGCCCCGCGTGGGGGTGGGGGGGTGGGGGGCGCAGAGGCTCCCTCCCCGCTGGGGCCCCTGGGTCTCGGGGTCCAGATGGACTGAGCTCAGCCTCGCTTCACACCGAGCTGCCAAATGCCCAGGAGGTGCCAGGCGAGAGCAGCGCCCCCTGGGAGCTCGGGGGATGCTGGGCCAGCTGCGCCACGCTGCCAGTGCCCGGCCTGCGGGGGCTCGTGGGCTCCCTCCGCATAAATAAAAGATGGCTTTCCTTTCAACCCGGGCAGCAGCAGCAGCCGCGCGGCGGAGGGATCTGGCGGGCTCGCGTAGCTCCCGCGCTAGAGCCCCCCCCCCGCCCCCTCCTCCTCACCAAGCGTTGCCATAGAAACCATCAATTCAAAGGCGCGCACTTCAAGGGCTTCTCCTGCCTTTCTCCATCCCAGGCAGCCTCGCTGTGAGCCCGGGAAAAAGAGAATGCCGGGCTCCCGGATGGGGGCGGGGTACGAGGGCGGGGAGGATGGCGGAGGAAGGCCGCGCTGGGTGGGAGGGGGCTGGGAGCCGAAGGACTCGGCCAGCAGCCCCCAGTGTTCCCACCTCCAAGCCTCCTCCTCTGGGCCTCAGTTTCCCCCTCATAAAACGAGGTGGAGACCCAGCTAGACTAATAGTGTGGACTGTTGGTATGATCGATCTCTGCCCGTGGATAACATATTGCTGTTCAGGCGCTTTTCAGCCATGTCCGACTCTTCAGGGCTCCCTTTGCTGTTTTCTTGGCAGAGATCCCGGAGCGGACTGCCGGTTCCTCCTCCAGCTCATTTGACGGAGGAGGAAACGGAGGCAAACAGGGTGAAGTGACTTGCGCAGGGTCACCCAGTTAAGTGTCTGAGGCGACTCCAGGCCAGGTATCCTATCCGCCACACCACCTAGTTGCCTATAATAATGATGGGTAATAAGAATAATAGCAGCTTCCATTTCAAAAATTCCATGCAAAGGACCTTCCTCAGGACTGTGGCCTGATAAGTAGCCGGCTTATAGAGGAGCGAACTCGGGCTCAGGCAGAACGTGCTGCTTCCCCAGGGTCCGAGGACTGGCAGTGCCAGGGCCGGGGCTGATCGCAGCCTTAGTGCCCCCGCTGGTCAGGGAGCCAAGAATCAGCACCACGACAGGGACAGCGCCGGCCCTCGGAAGCCCCATACTTAAGGGAGAGCAGAGCCAGGGAGGCACAAGGGGGGACCTGTGGCCGCTTCTCGGGGCCTCGGACTCCCAAGTGGGTGATCCCTCCCCTGCCAGGAAGGGCTTTGCTTCCCGCAGGTGGCTGTGGCACCAGGGGCCTCCCCACCCCTCCCCCTCAGGCTAGCTACGTTTGTCTATCTACTTTCCCTCGATTGGCTTTAGCCCACTGCAGCGCAGAACTCCGGAGCTCAAGAGATCCACCAGCCTCCGCCTTCCAGGCAGCTGCGTTCACAAGCATGCTCTGAAACCCAAACCTTTCTTTTTCATGGAAAAATGGGCCCTGAAGGCCAAACCACTGCCTCGCCAGAAAACTTTTGGAAAAAAGAAATCCAAATCTAGGAATGCATTCATAACATATTTTTACAAAGTGCCTTACTTTATCACTTACAGGATACAAAGTTTTCCTCTTTTCTTTCTTTCTTTCTTTCTTTCTTTCTTTCTTTCTTTCTTTCTTTCTTTCTTTCTTCCTTTCTTCCTTTCTTCTCTCTTTTTCTTTACATACTTTCCCATATAGAGTGTAAACTCCTTGAGGGTAGGAGCTACTTCTTTTCCCTTTGGATTCTGTTTGCCCAGCACAGTGACTAAGGGAGGCGCTTAAGAAATGCTTGTGGAGTTGCATTTCCTTCTTCCTTTCTCATTTAGCAACCATTCATTAAATACCAACTGTATATAAAGATAAGCGCAGTCAGCTAAATGAGAGGAAGACACATCGGATTTCTGGGGTTAGGATACACTAATTAGGATTTGAATCTTGGCTCTAATCTTTCCTGACTGACTCATTCCCCCTCTCTCAGGCTCAGTTTCCTCACTTGTAATATGAAAATAATATTTATCCTATCTACCTTACGGAATTCCTGTGAAAAAAGCATTCCATAAGCCTTGAAGTGAGTTGTGATCAGGCTGGGGGGAGGCACAAAGTTTAGCTAAGACTCAGGCTGCCTCCATGGAGTTCAGCATCTAGGAGGGCAGTTGTAACAGGCATGCAAATATGCAACCAATGATCACAGCTAACATTTGTAGAGGATGTCCCAAAGTCTTAGTGCAATCTTAAGCTTTAATAAGCATCCTAAGTTGAGAGGTGGAGGGTCTTGTCCATGGAACTGCCTAGAGGCCAGTGTCATTGGCTCGAAGAGAACTTGGCCAAGGTGTAAGAAGAGTGGAAAACAGGAAAGGGCTAGGTTAGGAAGGGCTTTGAATGATGCCAAACAGAGGCAATGGGAGGCCTCTACAGTTCAACGAGTAAATCTGTGCTTTAGGAATACCACTTTGGTCATTGACTGGAGGATGGGTTGAAGTGGGGAAAGAGACCTGAGCCTGGCAGATCCACTGGCAGCTATTTCAAGAGTCTAGGTGTGAGGTGATGAGGCTCAAGTAGGGGTGTATGTCACAGGAGAGAAGTGGGGAGGTATATTCAAGAGATATTACAGAGGGCAGCGAGGTGGCTTAGTGGTTAGAGAGCCAGGCCTGGAGATGGGAGGTTCAGTAATCAAATCTGGCCTCAGCCACATCCCTGCTGTGTGACCCTGGGTAGGTCACTTAACCTCCATTACCCAACCCTTACAGCTCTTCTGTATACAATATATAATATTGATTCTTAGACGGAAGGTAAGAGTTATTAAAAAAGAGAGAGAGAGCATGATTGCGGGGGCCAAATTGGCAGGCCTCGGCAACAGCTTTGATTTGGGGGATAAGAGAAAGTGAAGTGTCCAAGACTGATGCCTAGATTGGCAGCCTGCGGCACTGGCAGGATGGTGTTGCCCTTAACAGGAATATGGATATTAGAAGAGAGGGAAGAGTTTAGAAGGAAAATTAATGAGTTTGGACACTTTGAGTCCAGTTCAGGTTGTCCTATAGGTTATTAGAGAAGTAAGGTTGAAGGCCAGCAGAGAGGTTGGGGCAGATCTAGGTAGATCTGAGAATCATCAGGAGAGAGATGGAAATCCACCGCAACTGAGGAGATCCCTAAATGAAATAGTGCAGGCACGGAAGAGAAGAGGGCCCAGGAGAGACCCTGTGGGATGTTTGGTGGTTGGAGGGCATAATCTGGAAGAGGATTCAGCAAAGGAGACAGAGAAGGATGGATCTGAGGGGTAGGAGGAGAAACAGGAGCCAGTGGCAGAGAGAGAAAAGGAATAGCAAGGAGAAGAAGGTGACCGGTGTCCCATGTGACAGAGCAGTGGACCAAAATGAGAACTGAGAAGAAGCCATTGGATCTGGCAAGTAAGGGATCACTGGAGACTCTGGAGAGAACATTGTGGGTGGAATGAGGGGGTTGGAAGGCAGATTGTAAGAGGTCAAGAAGAGAACAAGAGAAGAGCAAGTGGTGACACCAATTGGAAACAAGCTTTAGCTACAAAGGGCAGAAGAGATAGAGGATGGCAGAAGAGATGGAAGGATCGGGAGAGACGCTTTTAAGGGAGAAGGAGACATGGGCATTTTGTGGGCAGAGGGGAAGGAGTCAGTGTCTTTGGACTTCCCATATTCCCGTATTCCTTCCTCTTGGCTACAGAAGCTCTGCTCAGATATGGAAGCATCTTTCCCATGATGGTACACGTATAGCCCAGATCAAATTGCTTACCGTCTCCAAGAGGAGGGAGGAAAGGGAGGGGTGGAGACCATTTGGATCTCAGAATTTGGGGAAACGCATGTGGGGAATTGTTATTACACTTAATGGGAAAAATAAAATCTTTGAATAAAGAACTAAAAACTACGGGCAGAGGAAGATAACTGTATGCAAGGGGCACACGAATGAAGGGAATCAGGGCCCCTGAGTGGAAGCATTTCCTAGCCACTTGTTGGAGAGAATCATTGGGGGAGGAGAGACCTTAGAGATCTCTAGTTCAACTCCTTTATCTTGTCAGTGGTGAAGGCAAGAGATGGGATGAGACTGGGCAGGATTTGAATCCAGCTGTTTTAATTCAAACTCCAGAGCATTTTCCCATTCCCCGCACAGCCTCAGAACAATCCAAACAGCTCCAATTTCGACAGCCCTTTCCATCTTGCCAAGTGCTCCTCCTCCTCTCGCTCCACCTATCGTGTTCCTACCATGGGCATCACGATGCCTATTGACAAACCAGAGGGATTCCAGGGGAGAGAGGCGAGGCTGGAGAAGGGACTTGGAGCCATGCCATGGATCTGTCGAGGGAACTCACTTGGGATGTTTAGCCTGGAGAAGAGAAGACTTTGAGGAGATGTGAGAGTTGTCTTCAAGAATATGAAAGGATGTCATGTGGAAGAAGGATTCGATATGTTCCCGGTCTTTCAGAATTAGAAAATCTCAGATGGACTTTGGGGACCACATCAGAGCAGAATCTTCAAATCCCTGGCAGGTGACTCAGCCTTCCTCCTTCAGATTTAGCTCGAAGGTGCTCAAGGGGGGAAGGAGGAGCTCACCACCTCCTGTGGAGGCCCAGGCCCCTTGGAGGCAGCTTGAATGGTGGGGAAAATGTCCTAGCAATCAGCCTAAATGGACATCTTTGCAACTGTCAGCCAAGGGTCCTAGTTCTGCCACTGGAGCCAAGCAGAGCAAGGCTCATGCCCTCTTCCCATGACAGCTCCTCAAATACTTGAAGCTAGCTTTTGGGTCCCTCCCCCTCCCCCCTTGCCCCTTGAGATTTCTCTTCTCCTGTAGAAACATGGTCAGTTCCTTCTGAAGAAAATGTACCAAATTAAGTCTGAGCAGGACTGAGGACAGCAACTTCAGCTGAGCTGGCCACAAAGGCTGATGGGTGACCAGGAAGAACACTGGGCTTCAGAGTCAGAAGAACTAGGTTCAAGTCCAGACACACGGGGGAAGTCATTTCAATTTGCTGAGCCTCAATTTCTCCAACAGCGAAATGGGTATGCTACTGTTTACAAACATCTGTCTCCCAAAGTGACTGTGAAGAAGGTGCTTTATAAGTTTCAAAGTCCTTTAGAAATGGGGGTTAGGATAAGAATAACTGGAAACCGCCAATAATAACTAACACCTGGGGTTAGGGAGGCAGATTCTGACTCGGTGTAAGAATGCTATTATAGCGTTAATAATAACAAATAATAAATAATAAAAACAAATAATAATAAACTGCTATTATAGCGTTAATAATAACAAATAACAAATAATAAAAACAAATAATCAACTGCTATTATATGTTAATGACAAATGAAAATAAAAAATAAAATAATAAAAACAAATAAAATAATAACAAATAAAAATATTAATTGGTCATACTAATACTAGTCATTCTAATATGGCAATACTAGCAGTATGAGAGGCTGGCTGCTTTGCCAGGGACCCTGGGCAAATCCCTCCTCCATGACCCTCAGCCCCACCGTTTGTAAAATGGGAGACTGGGATTACATGATGGCTGAGCTTCCTTTCAGTGATGAGGTGCCCTCGGGGGCCCCAAGCCATTGTCCAAGAGTATACCTTGCAGAGAGGTGCTGTCAGCAAAAGGAGATCCCTCCCTGGGATTTCCCTCCACTAGAAAAAGCACGGATTCCAATCGATTCTCCACCTCCTCAAGTCATCATCCCTGCAGCTAACATTTATATGTCACTACATCATTAAAAAACCCTCTTACTTTCCATCTTAGAAGCGAAGTATTAGTTTCAAGGAAGAAGAGTAGAGGAAGGGATAGGCAATTGCGATTAAGTGACTACTTGTCCAGGGTCATAGAGTTTGGAAGTATCTAGGGCTAGATCTGAACCCAGGACTTCCCATCTCCAGGCCTGGCTGACCATCCACTGAGCCACCTACCTGCCTCGCTTTAAAGTTTATAAAGTACTTTTAAACAGTCATATTTAATTTTACACACATATCTCAATCCTATAAAGCAGGAAAGGCACTGTGGGTATTTTTATTCTCATTTTACTGGCGAGATTTTGATGTTCAAATGCAGTGACTTGTCCAGGGGCACATAGCTACGGTATTCTGGTCATCCTGCCTTCAAAGCCAATACTCTGCTCTTCCCATTGTTCATTAGTGGAACAGGATGCAAGGGGAGGTATTGGATGCCTTGTCCCCTGAGATCTTTCCAGAGAGGCTGGATGATCACTGCTGTTGCCCATGTAAGGGCCGGCCAAGAAAACTTCGGACTCCTGTGCTCTGAGGTTCTGTGACCGTTGATGAGGAAACTGAGGCTCAGAGGCATAAGATGACTTGCCCTAGAACACACAGCCAAGTGGTATCGGAGACTTGGCTCCCTCACCTGGCTGCCCCACATGCCTCTCCATCCTCATTTCCACCCTCAGCTTCCCAGATTTCCTCCTCAAATCCCATCTTCTGTAAGAAGCCTTTGCCAATCGCCCTTAGTGGTAATCCTTTCTGTCTGCTGATTATGTCCAATTGCTCTCTCCTGCCTATATCCTTTGGACCTAATCTGTCCGCGTGTTGTCTCTCCAATTAGACTGTGCACTCTTGGAGAGTGGGGACTGGCTCCCGCCTTTCCTTGGCTCCCCAGTGCTAGCCCGGTGCCTGGACCACATGCTCGCTAGAGGGCAGAGGCAAGCCCACCTCTCTGCCTTCTCTGGGCATTTTCGTGGCTGTGATCTCTCTGCAGTCTCTTCAAGTGGAGCCACTTCACTAAAGAAATCCCAAGCTGGTGGCGGAATCTGCAGCGAATCTCTAGGTCTCCCCCTCTGCCGAGCAGACACTGGGTTATTAATAGAGCTCTCTGCGGAGCTGGTTCCTGGGGAGTCTTAGCAGCTCTAAGAATAACTGGGAAGAATATGTGCTCATGGATAGCGCTGAGATCACTGGACATAAATAAACAAGGAGCATTTGGGGGCCCTTGTGGGAGAGGAAAAGTCCCCAGACTACCAGGGGGACAGGCTCTGGAGACCGTGGCTGTGCTGTGGCCGGCAGGGATCACCTAGAGAAGGTGGTGGCTGATTGGCAGAAAACAGAGTCCGAGGATGTTGTGGGGAGACTCTATGTGCCCTTCCTCCTCATTTTTGAGCCCAGGGGCCCCAGCTGGCGGTGGGGAGGGGGACCCTAACATTTTCTCGCTGGGGTTCTCAGAGTGGCTAGACCCTTCCCACCTGTTCCACCAAGCCTAAGGTAGAAATCATAAATTATAAGAGCCAGGAGGGGCTCTCGAGGTCTTCTGCTCTGACTCCATTCTTTCACAGATGAGGAAACTGAGGCACAGAGAGGTAATGACCAGGGTAAACACCCTAGCCATTCTAAAGCTCAATTAATATGGAATCATAGATCTAAAGATTTAAAGCGACTCCCTTGATTGTATAGGTGAGGAAACTGAGGCTGAGGTCACAAGATGGGAATAGCAGTGCCCGTAATTTTCTGACTCCAAAGCCAATACTGTGTTCCCTTCTGAAAAAAAAAACAACCTATAAAAGGAAGGGACTGTTGTGCCTCTTCAGCCAGCCATCCAGGTCAGGCTGGCTCCCTCCTGCCTTTTGGTTGCCTCTTATCCCTGCTGCAGCTGGGATGGAACTCCTCTGTGAAAAAGGTGACTTTTGGGGGGCAAGTTCCAAGTGAATAAGACCATAGAGCCCCTGAGTTATTGGGGCCTGGTGACATCTGTAGGTGTCCTCTCTCCACCTTTGGCTCACTCCTCACTCAAAGCCCTGACCCCTCTCCCTCTGGAAAAGGGCCTGGTACTCTTCCCTGGCATTCTTGGGAAATATAGGCTAGGATGGGTAGGTGGGGGTGGGTAGAGAAAGAAGGGCAGAATCTCATGCCTTGTACCAGCCTCATTTATCCAGGCTTGGCCATTGCTTGGGGTAGAAGGACCCATTGCCATTAGGACCAAGGTAGGTGGAAGGTCAGCTGTGGGCTGGCTGGGAAGCCAGACCACTGAGAACACTGGGAGCAGGCCAGGCTGGCTGGGGTGGGGGGGTCCCAGTGATGGACGCTAGTGGTGGAGTGGGAGGTGCAGCATTGGTGGGAGGAGTCTGGTGACAGTCACCTGGAAGGGATCCCTGCATGGAAGAAGACAGTGTCCTCATCTTTCCAATGGGATGGCCTTTAAGATCTCCTCCGGCAGAAAATCTATGATACTGCGATCATCCCATTTTATATATAGCTCATAGGATCAAGTGACTTGCCCAAGGTTACAAGCCAGCGAATATCAAAGACGGGATTCAGGGTTCTCTTGACTCCAGTCCAATACTATCCACCATGTTGTTTGTTTAGTCATTTTAGTTGTGTTTGACTCTTTATGACCCCTTTGGGGATTTTCTTGGCAAGTATACTAGGCTGATTTACCATGTCTTTCTCCAATTCATTTTACAGATGAGGAAACTGAGGCCAAGAGTGTAAAATGACTTGGCCAGGGCCACACAGATAGTGTGATGCTCGATTTAAACTCAGGAAGGTGAATCTTCTTGACTCCAGGCCTGGTGCTCTATCCACTGTGCCACCTCGCTCCCTCTCCACTGTACCATACAAGAACTAATGGGGGCAGCTGGGTAGCTCAGTGGATTGAGAGTCAGGCCTAGAGAAGGGAGGTCCTAGGTTCAAATCTGACCTCAGACACTTCCCAGCTGTGTGATCCCGGGCAAGTCACTTGACCCCCATTGCCCACCCTTACCACTCCTCCACCTAGGAGCCGATGCACAGAAGTTAAGGGTTTAAAAAAAAAAGAAAAAGAAAAAAAAGAAGTAATGCCAGCTCTCCTTTCTTTATCTGTCTGAGGTCTACAACGTGCTTTCCCTGGAATAAGCCTGGGAGGTGGGTGATGTAAAAATGAATATCTCCATTCAGGCAAGTTTAGGCCTGCCCCATCCTCCTTCAACCTAGCACCCTCTTGAGCGATTCTCTCTGTTTTTCCTCTCTTCAGAGCCATGAATCAGAGGATGATGCTCGTGCAATCTTTTGTATGGCCGGTCGTCCTGACTTTTGCCTTGCCACTGGACTTGGATGACTCTGGAAGAGAGAATGAGGCAGGAGACTTTGTGTAACTATCTCACTTAAATCCACTTCATGTGGGGGTCAAAATAAGCCCCCAATGATGTCAATTAGTTCTCTTTGTAAACAGAGGACCACACTGATATGTCGTAACATGTCTCTTTTGCATGTTGTATTTAGGAATGATTTGAAAATATTTTCAAATTATTTTTTAAAATGTGTTTTTCCAAATTGGAAAATGAGAGGATGTCCTTCAACAAGGGGAATGGCTGAACAAATTGTGGTATTTGCTGGTGATGGAATACTATTGTGCTCAAAGGAATAATAAACTGGAGGAATTCCATGTGAACTGGAAAGACCTCCAGGAAGTGATGCAGAGCGAAAGGAGCAGATCCAGGAGAACATTGTACACAGAGACTGATACACTGTGGCACAATCGAATGTAATGAACTAGCAGCCATGCAATGATCCAGAGTAAGGCTGAGGGACTTATGAGAAAGAAAACTATCCACATTCAGAGGAAGAACTGTGGGAGCAGAAATATAGAAGAAAAACAACTGCTTGCTCACGTGGGGATATGATTGGGGATGTAGACTCTAAACCAGGGGTCGGCAACGTTGGCTCTTGAGCCATATCTGGCTCCACCTCCCCACCAGCCAGTCTGGGCAGAGCCCCAGGATGTGCCCCAGGGGTCCCTTCATCCCCCCCACCCCATATTCCAGCGCCTTCCCCCCTCCATCCTCCTCCTTCCTGTTTATGGCTCTCAAGGCCAAAAAGGCTGCCGACTGGTTCCGGGTTAAGATGGCGGCAGAGTAAGAAGCAGCTCTTAACCTCTCCTGACCGAAACACACAAAACTCCTCAAGGGGACATAAAAACAAGTCCAGACGAACGGAGGAACCCCACAACAGGGCACAGCGTGGAAGGTACGTGGAATCGAGGCATTTCCATGTTATAAAGGGGTGAAACAGCTCTCACCAAATCGCAGGCTGAGCAACCACCCCACCCCCACCCCCTCCACACACAACATCTAAAGTGCTGAAGCCAGCTAAAAAGAAATAGAGCAAGTTTGGGGCACCCATCGAGTTATTGGCAGCTCTGGGGCCTGTTCCTGAGAGCAGCAAGATTTAGGACCCCAATAAGCCAAAAAACGCATGCGAAATCTGAGCGCGGGAGCAGAGAGTGGGCGCAGAGCGCGGGCTGAGAGCGCAGGCACTGCGGAGGCGTGGGTGGAGGCAGACACAGCCAGGAACTAAAGCCTAAGTGGGGAACCAGTGTGGACGGGTATACGACTGTGGAAGCAGCGCCCTGAGACTTGTAAAGGAACCTCCGGCAGAGGATCAAGCAAGGGGGTCCACCAGGGGGCTTGACCTTGGAAAAAACCAGAACTCAGACCTCAAGAGCCAATAGACCACGGACAGACACTGAGCGCGAGGATAAATCTGAGAAGCTGCTGGGCTAACAATGGCTACTCAGTCTCAGGAAGTTCAGAAGAGAAAGAATAACAACAAGAAAAAGAAGTCTTTAACACTCGACAGCTTTTACACAGAGAAAATCCAGACAACCGAGCAAACAGAGGAGGAGAACAAACAAGCATCCGGACCCTCCTCAAATAAGGAAAACTCCTCACAAGCTATGGAAGAGTTCAAAACTGAGATTTTGAGGAAAATGGAAGAGATCTGGCAAGAAAATAACTGTTTAAAAGGTAGAATCATGCAACTGGAAAGTGAGGCTCAGAAATTGAACACCAGAAATGACCAGATTGAAAAGGAATACCAGAAGATTATGGCCGAAAACCGAAAGATTATAGCTGAAAATCAATCCCTAAAGGCTAGAATTGAGCAAGTAGAAACTAATGATCTCTCAAGACAACAAGAACAAATAAAACAAAGCCAAAAGACTGAAAAAATAGAAGGAAACATGAAATATCTCAATGAGAGAGTGACAGACCAAGAAAACCAGTCTAGAAGAGACAATTTGAGAATAATCGGTCTTCCAGAAAAACCAGAAATTAATAGAAACCTGGACTCCATACTAACAGAAATAATTCAGCAAAATTGCCCTGAAGTCCTACAACAAGAGGGCAATATAGACATTGAAAGGATCCATAGAACACCTGCGGCATTCGATCAAGAAAGGAAAACACCAAGAAATATCATTGCAAAATTCAAGAGTTTCCAAGCAAAAAGGTTGCCGACCCCCTGGGGCACATCCTGGGGCTCTGCCCCGACTGGCCCTGCTCTAAACGATCACCCTAGTACAACTATCAATAATATGGAAATAGGTCTTGATCACTGACACATGTAAAACCCAGGGGCATTGTGTGTTGGCTACGGGAGGGAGGTGGGAGGGGGGGAGGAAAAGAACACGAATCGTGGAACCATGGAAAAATATTCTAAATTAATTAATTAAATAAAAATTTCAAATTAAACCATGTGTTTTGTCTTTGTGTCCTTGAAGTATTCTATGGATCATGGACTAGGGTTGGGAGGGGGGCCATTTTACAGCTCAGGAAACTGAGGCCCAAGGAGTTGAAGGGAAGTGGCTTATCTGGGGCTACACAGGTTGCATCTGTTAGAGCAGGGATTTGGCCCCAGGTTTTCTCTAGAGTCATTCATTACAAGGCTTCACACCAAATAGTTCCTTAATCAATGCTAATTGGACTGGCCTGAATTGGATTAGAGAGGAAAGTGACTTTCTCCGGAGTCCTGCGGCTAGGATCAGAGCTGGCCGAGCTGAGTTTGAAGTCAGGAGCCTTGAGATTGAATCCTGGCTGGGCCACTTCCTGCATGGCCTTGGAAGAATCCTTTCCATTCCCTGAGCCTCCGTTTCCTCCTCTATAAAATGGTCAGATGGCCTCTGAGAGTGAGGCTGATGGCTCTGTGCAACTCTGCCTCACTTAAATCCAGTCCATCTCAAGCCAAGACATCACCCCATGATGGCAGTTGTCCTCTTTAGAATGAAGGACAATGACCAACCAAAGACCCAACATGCATTGGGTGGCCCCTGAGGTCCTCCAGGCTCAAGAATCCAGCTTCAAAGCTTTTCCTGATATACCACCTGGCCTCATTTGGGGTGGAGGAGGCTCTTGGGTGGGACGAGTCTTGGCCACGTTCCTCCAGGCGCCGAGGGATCCTCTGCTCATTAATTTAGAGCTAGAAGGGGGCCTAGAGGACCTCAAACCTAGTCCCTTTGTGTTATAGGTGCAGTGTCTGAAGCCCAGAGAGGTTAGTAACTTGCCAAGGATCACACAGCAAGTTAAGTGCTGGAGGTAGGTTTCGAACCCATCTTGGTCCCAAGTCATCCATGCTCTACTCATTTGTTTTATAAGTTTTATTTTTATTGTCATGTCAAACCCACTTCCAGATTGATCATTGTTGGAAGAGCAAACGCACACATGACCAAAACCCCCAATAAAACCATCATTACACTGAGGGGAAAGATATTTTGCCTTGATCCCCATCCATCCATCCGTCCATCCATCCATCCATCCATCCATCCATCCATCCATCCATCCATCCGTCCGTCCATCCATCCATCCATCCATCCATCCATCCATCCAATAGCTCTTCCTCTGGAGGCTGGATAGTGTTCCCCGTCGGAAGTCTCTCAGGATTGTCCCAGAATGTTCAGGTGCTGTACCTAAGCCCAGGCTTTGCTCCAGGTCTTTCACCCTTCCTTGGGGCCATTGTCCCAGACAGATGGGCCATCTCTGATCTTCTGCCCTCACTGCACCGTCTCCCTGTCTCCCTCCTTTTCCAGGCACCCCCGCCTCCAGGGTATTCTTCATGCCTTGAGTCACGTATGTACCTGCTGTCTCCATCACTGAGCTTGCTCTACCGGGGAAGGAATATCTGGTAAACAGAAAATTCACATTCTGGGCAGGGAAGAGGGAGGGACGCTGATGTCTAACATCCTGTTGGGGAGCAGCAGAGACCTGGGGAAGCAGGAAGGGATCATCAGAAGAATCGCAGAGCTGGCAAGGGCCACATCGTTGTTCAGTACTGTCTGATTCTCCGTGGCCTCTTTTGGGGTTGTCTTGACCAAGATACTGGGATGGTTTGCCATTTCCTTCTCTAGCTCACTTTACAGATGAGGAAACTGAGGCAACCAGGGTTTTCTTAACAAAGATACTGGACTTGCTATTTCTTTCTCCAACTCATTTTATAAATGAGGAAACTGAGGCAAATTGACATTTCTTAGCAAAGATCCTGGAATGGTTTACCATTTCCTTCTCTAGCTCATTTTGCAGATGAGGAAATTGAGGCCTTCGAAAAGAATTCCGGATGGCCCTCTATTGTCCTCTCCCCTCCCCAGCCCTGCCCAGCCTGGCTGGTGCTCCCAGAAGGAGGAGGTCTGGGGTGTCCCCGGGGCAGAGGGCTGGGGAAGCGGAGCTGCGGCCCCTGCCCTGATGGACTCATTAGAGGAACAAGAGAGAAAGGAATCGCATTGGAGGGAGCCGGTGGCTGGCGAGACCTGCCCGGGCTCCGGTGCCAGCTGGGCTTACGAATGGATTTTCTGACTGGTCAGAGAGGATCATGGGTTTGGAGCTAGAAGGACCTCAAAGGGCTCCTAATTGAAACTTCTCACTTTACAGATGGGGAAACCGAGGCCCATCGAGGTCACACGTAGGAACGTGGCTCTGGTCCGAGAGGTTCACCTGAGGTCTCGGGGCGTAGGAAGGTCGCCTTGTCCAATCCCCAGATTTTACAAAGGGGGATACTGAGGTTCAGAGAAGGGAAGGGCTATAGAAATGGCAGATATTTTTATCATCGTGATTATCATTATTAATAATAGTCATAGCAACTGGGCAGTCATAAGAATGATAGCTGCCATTTGTACAGGCCGTTAGGATTTGTGAGGCTCTTCAGGCACATCTCTTGGGGCCCTCGCGGTTTTATATCCCCATTTTCCAGATGGGTAAACTGAGGCTGAGAGAGGTTAAGGGATTCGCTTAGGGTCCCACAGCTAATAGGTGTCAGAGGCAGGATTTGATCTAGATCCCCGTGACTCTGAGTCCGGCTCCAGCCACTGGGTCACACGGCTCCTCGGAAGGGAAGGAAGAGGAGGTGGCCCCCTGCTAGGGCCCCCGAGGCTCTCGGAGTGGCCCCACCTGCCTGGGAGGCCCCCAGGGCTGAGCGGAGAATGTTCTCCTGACACACCGTGACGCATCGACCATTTCTACGGGATCGATCAGCCCATTCGAGCCGGCAATCAGACTCATTGATTTTGGGGATTTTCCGCCAGCTTGACTGGCTGTTGGCCCGAGTGGATGGGTTCTTTGGGGGGCTCTGGGGGCCAAGGCTCGTCGTCCCATGCAAGCAGCCTCTGCTCAGTTCCAACCGTGTCTCTGACAGAGTTGTCAGGGGGTGAGGGGGGCCTTCATGTGTCCAGACAGGAAGGTGAGGGAGGCCCACCTTTATCCAGATGTGGGGGGCCTTCCCTCATCCAGATGTGGAGGGGAGGTAAGCCTTTTCTTCTCCAGATGAGGAGTGATGGTGAGTGGTGGCCAGTCAGGCCCTGGGACGAGGGCAGGCTATGCCCATTCCTTGGCAGAAGAGCGGTAAGTGCTGGGCACTTGGGGTTAAGTGACTTGCCCAGGGTCACACAGCTAGGAAGCATCACTGTCTTAATGTTTGGCCTTGGGCAGGCCATTGCCCATCATCTCTGGGCCTCAGTTTCCCCATCCTGAATCCTGGTCTTCCCAATATGACCCGAGGAGACTGTATAGCCCACCACCAGGAGTGTTGGGCTCAATGTCCAGGTCTGTAGGCATTTGGATGGGCCACTTCCCCCCTTCTCTGGGTCTCAGGGTCTTCTCAGGCTGGGGCCAGAGAGATGATCGCTGAGGTCTGTGACCCTCTCATCCCCTCTGCTGTCCAAACCTGCCAGATGCCGGGCCTTTACTCATTCTGTGGCGTGGTCCATGCTAGAAGGCCTCCAGGCTCTACTCCAGGAGCCTCTGCCCTGGGCCTCCAGCTCTCCTGGGCATCTTTGTGTTGCCAGGTCCTGGCCTGGCACCTTGTGGGCAACAGGCACTTGGTGGGCTCCTGGGGCATTGCCCAGAAGTCAGCTGCTCCTCCATGGTGACAGGCTCGGGTGTGGAATCTGGAGGCTGGACCAGCATTCTGGCTCTGTTGCTTGAGGCCTTGGAGAGAGGCAGCAACTTCTCACCCCTCAGTTTCTTCCTTTAGAAAATAAAGGATGAGATTTTGTCATCCCCAGCCCTCACGAGCCCTGTCTTAAGGCCTCTCCATCCCTGACACCCCCTGTTCTAAGCTCCCTCCCAGCTCTGACACCCCCACTTCTAAGCCCCTCCCAGTCCGGACACCCCCTGTTCTCCGGTCCCTCTCACATTCTCTGCTGTGATCTAAAGTCATTTTCAGCCCTAATCCCTCAGGATCTTGAGCTCTTTCCCCTCCATGGGCCTCAGTTTCCCTTTCTGTAAAATGAGCCGGTGTGGGGACATGCTCTCCCCAGGCTCTTCCAGACTAACCATTCCTAGATTTCCCAGGCCTGGGGCCCAGACCACCTCCATCTGGCCCCTGTGACCTGCTCCAGCACAGGTGCCCTCTGGGCCGTCCTTGGCCGGGGCCGCCCAGGCTCGGGGCCATGTTTCTGCAGCGTGCTTTCGAGATGGCAGAGGCTGCAGCTCGGAGGCCAGGTGTTGGGACGAGTCCCTCCTGAGCGAAGAGGGCCTTGGCTGCCTTCTCCTCCCTGGCAGGCTCAAGGGAGGGAGACTCAGAGACCCAAAGAGCCATGTAAGAAGGGGCTGCAGAGGGCATCGGGGACAGCCCTGCACCCAGGCAGAGTAACAGGATCTTTAAGGGACCTTCCAAAGCCTTCATTTCACAGATGAAGAAACTGAGGCTCGAGGAGGGGAAGGTAGAAGGTAGCAGAGCCCGGGCTTCTTCTACGATGTCTCCAACAAGTCACTTCCCAGACTCTTCTTCCACCTCTGTGATGGGGAACTCACTCCCTTCAGAGAAGAGTAGATCCAGGGCAAGCAGGGATTCAATTCAATTCAGTTCGATTGAATGAAATTCAACTTCATTTCCCAAGGCTTTTTAAAGTATGCCAAGAGGGGCAGCTGGGTAGCTCAGTGGATTGAGAGCCAGGCCTAGAGACGGGAGGTCCTGGGTTCAAATCTGGCCTCAGACACTTCCCAGCTGTGTGACCCTGGGCAAGTCACTTGACCCCCATGGCCCACCCTTACTACTCTTCCACCTAGGAACCAATACACAGAAGTTAAGGGTTTAAAAAAATAAAATAAAGTATGCCAAGGGCTGTGCTGGGCACCAGCGATCCAAAGGCAGACAGGAAGCCAGTCCTCACCCTCAGGGAGCTTCTAGTCTGTTGGGGGATTCCATTAAGAGAGAAATGGGTCAGCACCAACTATGTGCCTGGCACAGAAGGTGCCAAGGCAAAGAGAGAGAGGCTCCCTGTTCTTTCCTCTTCCTCCTCGGGGACACTTGGCTTGGGGTGGCCCTTTCCCCATCTTCCACCTCTTTTTCCACTCTTCTTTCCTGAATCCCAAGTCAAGGACAACGAGCCTCTCCTGCCTGGGGAGCGTGGCTTCCATGCTCAGAGCCATCTCCCTTCTCTCTCCTTTCCTGTTCCAACCATCGCAGGCTCCCTCCTTCCCTGTTCCTTCCCTCATTTCCAAGCACTCCAGACCAACCGAGTGCCTATATATAGAAGGCTTATTAACAAGGGAAAGAGAGAGCAAATTGTGAAATTAGACCCCAGGAAGGCCATTCCACGCATTATCATTAGAAGTAGATCCAAATGTCTGAAGGGCTGTCCCAGGGAAGAAGGCTGAGGCTTGTTCTGCTTGGCCCCAGGGGGCAGAACCAGACACACCCATGCAGGGAGGCAGACTGATACTCAACAGAAGCAGCAACTTTCCAGTAAAATCAGAGGATCATTGATTTATTACTGGAAGGGACCTCCAAGCTCAGCCCGTCTCAAGCTCCTCTTTTTTCAGATGAGAAAACTGAGGTCTGAGAGGGGAAAGGACTTGTCTAAGGTCACTCAGATGCCCATCAGAGTTGGGCTTTGGTATCAAGTCCACCCCCTTCTCTTTTATCCCAATGATCGAGCATTTGTTTTTTCTCCCTCGAACTCCACTCCTAACTGAACAATAACAAAGGAAGAAAAGTCAATGAGGACTCTCCTAACAAATACAAATAGGCAAAGAGGTCCCCTCATTGGCCATGCCACCAAAGGGACGTCTGATCCTGGGTCTTGAGTCCATCCTCTCTCTGGCAGGGGGTAGCAGGCTTGTCTTTGCTTCTATGACATCATCAGTGTCCTCCTGTGACCGCTGAGGACACCGAGTGCCTGGGGACCAGGAGAGGTGACTGGCTCAGGATGAATTAGGGAATGAGGGATGGAGGTGGGATTTGAGCCCAGGTTCTGTGACTCCAATATGACAAGGGCCTTTCCTAAGCACTCAGGGCAGACTGGGTGACCTTGGACAAGTCCCTTCTGCTGCCTGGGCTGTCATTTCCCCCTCTGGAAAACAGAAGGTTAGACTGAGTGGCCTTGGAGGTCTCTTCTAATTGTAACCCTCTGATTCTGGAGGGACCATTGTGGAGGGCAATGCCTCCGAAGCCCCTCCCTGCTTGGAGATTCTACCCAGAGGACGGCTATTCCCTTGGCTGCCCAGTGTCCTCATCCTTGAACTAAGGGGCAAACTGGAACGTTTGGGATGAGAACTGTAGCAGGTCAGACAGAGAGCCCATCCCTGACCAAGCCTTCAAGGTTCTCAACAAACCCTTATTATGTCTTCTTCTGCTTGACCCCCGAGGAAGGAGAACTTGAAGGAATGTTTGCAGGCTCCTTCCTACTCAGATAGTCTTTATTTCTTCTCTGAACTTTAGCATTTGGTTAAGCACCTACTATGTGCTTTACTTACTAGCTGTGTGACCCTGGGCAAGTCACTTCACCCTGTTTGCCTCAGTTTCCTCATCTGTAAAATAAGCCAGAGAAGGAAATGACAAACGAATCCAGGAACTTTGCCAAGAAAAGCCCAAACGGGTTACAAAGAGTTGGACATGAATGAAATGTGCCAGGTACTGTGCTATCTTATTTAATCCTCAAAAGAACACTAGGAGGTAGGTAATGTTATCATCTCCATTTTACAGATGAGGAAACCAAGGCAGGCAGAGTTATAATGACTTGCTCAGTGAGTTTTTTTGTTGCTTCTATTTGTATTTCCAGAGCTTAGCACAGTGCCTGACATAGAATAGATATTTAATAAATGCTAAGGCCCCTCCCAGCCCTGCCATGGCCTGTTCTCCAGGCTATGCCTAGCTCTGACATTCTCTGTTTTTCTAAGACCCTTCCTGCATCCCATGTTCTTCATTGCAAAGGCTTCTCACTCTGACAGTCTGGGATCCTGGGATCCTGTGGTCCCTTGGACAAGTTCCCAAAAGGCTCTGGGAGGTTGGCGTGGTTGGCAAGAGTCGGATCCCTTCCTGGGCCAGACAGACATCCCTCCTCTGGCTGGGCAGGGGCCTGAGTGGCGCTGGACTTGCTGGCTGAGTGGGTGATGAATTGCCTGCCGCTGTCGAGGCTATTGACAGCCAGCCCGCTCTGCCATCAGCCTTCCTATGATGGGCTCACTTTAAATAGGGCCGGTATTGGCAGCGGCTGGTTAACAGGACTAAGTGGGCTGTCTATAGAGAGCCCCATCAGGGATGCCTGAGTTCAGAGGAGGGGCTGCTGACCGAACCAGGAAGCAGCCCTCAGGGCAGGCTCATGGAGGGGCCTCTGGCTGGGACCGTAGCAGTGCATTCATGGACTTGGGGAGAAGAAGCGAAGACTTACTTTCTGTTCTTGAGACTGCAGCTTTGCCAGTCATAGGATCAGATCTAGAATGAACCCAAGGAACCATCCAGTTTGAGATTGGATCTAGAATGTACCTGAGGAACCGTCCAGTTTGGGATTCGATCCAGAATGGACCCAAGAAACTATCCAGTTTGGGATTGGATCTAGAATGTACCTGAGAAACCGTCCAGTTTGGGATTAGATCCAGAATAGACCCAAGAAACCATCCAGCTTGGGATTAGATCCAGAATAGACCCAAGGGACTATCCAGTTTGAGATTGGATCTAGAATGTACCTGAGGAACCATCCAGTTTGGTATTAGATCCAGAATAGACCCAAGGAACTATCCAGTTTGGGACTGGATCTAGAATGTGCCTGAGGAACTGTTCAGTTTGGAATTAGATCCAGAATGGACTCAGGGAACCATCCAATTTGGACCATGGAAAAAGGGAAGGAACTTGCTCCAGATCATGGGGTTGAGAATATCACAGCAAGGACTCAGAGCCAGCTCTTTTGACTCAGGGTTCAAGGCTCTTTGTATTGATTCTCTTCTAGAACCAATTATTCTTTGTTTCAGTGGTTCAACTGCCCTCTGCCTCCGTCTCTGCGACCTGCTTCTCCTATTGGTGACTTCATCTCACAGCAGCCACACTTCACTCTCTACTTCATCACCTGGCCTCTGTTGGTTCTTTTTGGGTCTTGTCTTCCCTCCATTTGACGGTAAACTCCTTGTGGGCTTAATAAATGCTTGTCAGCTTGACTTAGAACTTCTGAGACCCCCTTTCATCTCTGACACTCTGGATCCTTGGTCTAGTGTCCTTTTCAGCTTTGGCATCCCCTGTTCTAAGGCCCCTCCCATCTCTGACACCCCCTGTTCTAAGCACCCCTTCTAGCCCTGCCTCCCCTGTTCTGAGCTCCCTCCTAGCCCTGGCATTCTATGTTTTAAGTCCCCTCCCAGCTCTGACACTCTAACTCCTAATTCTTTCCTCTTTGAGCCTCAGTTTCCTTACCTGTCCAATGGAGGTTTGCTCTTAGCTGACTCCTAAGGTCATCTCTTGCCTTGATATCCTGTGGACTGTGGCTCTTCTAAGTTCAGTTTTCTAATGGCAGCTCTAACCACTGGCCCACCCTCTCCTGTGTAGCTGGAGATTGGTGCCAGGTTGGGGCGCTGCAGGGGGCAGCTTTATGTCTGTTCTTGCTTAACATCTTGATCAATTATTTATTAACCAAGTAATAATTGCATTAATTGTAAATTATTAAGCATCTCTTGGCCCAGAAGCAAGGGTGCAGCCAGTTAGCATGTTAATGAGCTGTTTAGGCAGCAGCCTGCAGACAGGCAGGCACTGCCCGGGTCATCACCAAGGACAGAGCAAGGGGCGGGAGGGGAGGGCTCAAGGCAGGCTCAAGGTTAGCATCAGCTGCGGCTAAGACCTCCCTCATCTCTTCTCTCCTCCTTCCCAAATGCATCTCCTCCCACTGTCCTCCGGGGCCTCCATGCCCAAAAGGCTGAGACCCTTTGTTTTCAGCTGTCACTTAGGCAGGAAGATGGCGAGTTGGCTTTAAAGGGTCCCAGGCAGATCACCAGCCTCAAATACCTCAGATATGCTCCACGAGTTCTTAGGAATCATGTAGGCTCATTCGATGGGGGAGGAGGAAATGGAGCCAGAGAAGGGACCAGACTAAGGTCACCTAATGACTATGACTAGAGCTGGAAGGACCTTAGACATGTTAGGATCATAGGAACTTAGACCTGAATCTGAGACAGATTTCTGAGGCCACTTGGCCCGATCCTCTCATTTTACAGATGAGGAAACTGAGGCCCAGAGAGAGGAAAGGACTTATGTGAGGTCACACACAGGTGACTTTCAAGTGGAAAGAGAAAGAGTAGGATTCAAACCAATGACTCTTGAGTTCAACCTTTTCATTTGATTGAGTGAACTGAGTGGGAAAAGGAGAGAGACAGAGTCAGAGATAGACAGAGGCACAGAGACAGAGGGAGACAGACAGAGAGATAAAGGGAGATAGAGATAGAATGAGACAGAGAGATAAAGGGAGACAGAAAGACAGAAGCAGAGAGACAGAGATAGAGACAGAGACAGAGAGATAGAATGAGACAGAGAGATAAAGGGAGACAGAGATAGAATGAGACAGAGGTAAAGGGAAGCAGAGAGACAGAGATAGAGACAGAGAGGCAGAGATAGGTAGAGAGACAGAGACAGAGGGAGACAAAGACAGAAAGATAGAGTGAGACAGAGAGATAGAGGGAGACAGAGAGACAGAAACAGAGACAGAGAGACAGTCAGAGAAGCAGAGATAGGTAGGGAGACAGAAACAGAGACAGAGATAGAGACAGAGTCAGAGAGGCAGAGATAGGTAGAGAGACAGAGACAGAGGGAGACAAAGACAGAAAGATAGAGTGAGACAGAGAGATAGAGGGAGACAAAGACAGAAAGATAGAGTGAGACAGAGAGATAGAGGGAGACAGAGAGACAGAAGCAGAGACAGAGAGACAGTCAGAGAAGCAGAGATAGGTAGGGAGACAGAAACAGAGACAGAGACAGAGAGATAGTCAGAGAAGCAGAGATAGTTAGGGAGACAGAGACAGAGGATAACCTGGGAGGGATCTTCAAGATAAATGATCAGAGAAGAAAGGAACTTGCTCTGAATCATACAGCAAGGGAATGAATGGTCCAGGCAATTTTCAAATCCAGGTCTGATTCTCAGTATGGAGCTCTGCCTACTCCCCCAAACTGTCTCCCACCCTGGGAAGAAGCCAGGGTTCCTACCTTCTGACTTGCCATCCTTCAACAGGTAGGTGAAATCTAGAGTGATTAAATGAGAGGTCACAGTCGGGCATTGTGAGGAGGGTGTAAATAGGGTGTGTGGGCATCAATCTCAGGCGTAGACTTAAGAACTGGGGTGGGACCAGCGAAGGGGGATGGACCTCAGGAAGGCCAGCTCATTCTTCCCATGCTCTGCTTGCCTCTATGTCCCTGAGGTGATGTGTCGCTCAGGACCATCTCTCCAAGTCTCTGCATCCCCAGTTGCTTTGTTAGGGACCTGAAATCCTCCTTTTTCTCTTCCCACAAATATTATTATCACCACTTTATTGATGAGGAAACTGAGGCAGATGGTGAGGTAAATGACAGTGTGGAGACTTGAAGGAGGCTTCCTCATTGCCAGGTCAAGGCTTTTTTCTCCACCTTCCCCATTAGACTGGCAATGACTTGGATGGGCCTTGGCTTGCCATGGTGAGGGACAGATGGGCACCTAGCATCCCCAGTGTTCCCTGGCCCTGGTGACAGCTCACTCTGGCTAGCCCCTCCTCCTCCTCAGTGGAAGGTCACATTGGAGGGGTTGGCTTCCACCTTGGACCAGCTGGTCTGCTTTCCGCACTCAAGACATGTGCTCAGGAAACTCCAGGGGGGCAGTGGGCTTGCTGTTTTTACTTAGGAGAGTAATGGAACCACAGGTTTAGCTGCTGAAAGGACCTTAGAGGCCTCTTCCTTATTTTACAGAGGGGGAAATTGAGGCCCAGAGAGGGGAGGTGACACCACATAGTGACAGAGTCAGGATCAATCAATCAGTCAACAGATGTATTAAGTACCCATTACTGAGATAAGCGTTGGGGCTACAATGACAAAAGTGAAACCATCTCCCCTCCGAGAGATAATATTCTATTGGAGGGGGAATAATATATAAGTCATAGGATCAATCAATGAACAAACATTGACTAAATACCTACTTAGTCCTCCTTGTGGGCTTAATAAATTTCCTCTCCTTGTGCCTATCTATCCACAGGGATATCCATAATGTGCTATTTCACTAATAGAAATAATATCTATATCTATATCTATATCTATATCTATATCTATCTATATATCTATATATCTATATCTATATCTATCTATCTATCTATCTATATATATATATATATAGTTTACTGTGTGCCAGTCATTGTACTGCTTTACAATCATTATATCACTCGATTCCCCAAGATAACTCTAGAAGAAAGGTGTTATTATTATCCCCATTTTACAGATGAGGAAATTAAGGCAGACAGAGGTTAGGTGACTTTTCCCAGTGTCACGTGGTATTAGTGTCTGAGGCTGGATTTGAACTTAGGTCTTCCTGACACCTAATGGCATTACTCAAATATTTTCAATCAATTGAATTTCCTCTCAATCACAAGGAGACCAGGGTTTAATGAGAGGTAGATATATGTATAAAGTTAGGCAGAAAGTCCAACCTTTGTCTAAATGTCAAAAATTTTCCTAACTGGGGGCTCAGAGCAATAGTGATTGAACTCATAATTTTTTATCTGAAATGAATTCTTTAAGTCAAAGAGGAAGGAACCCCCAGAGGGGCCCTTATATTGCCCCTCAGCTTAAATCCAGCTCAATATTATGTTACAAAAACATATTCATGTTATTTCCAAAATGAACACAAGGTAGTTTTGGGAATTAGATGCAACTAGGTGGCACAGTAGATAGAGTCAGAAGACCTGAGTTCAAATCCTGTCTATTTGGGCCTCTGTTTCCCCTTCTGGTCCAGAGGTGTTCAATGTCTTATTTAAAGGTTCACAAAGGAATGGAAGAGCTGGAATGTGAATAAATACTCTGGCTTCAAATCCAACACTGTCTGCTATGTCAGGAATACCCATGTACTTCTTACCTGACTCCTCCCCTGGCTAGTTCTGTCCTCTGGGGTCAAGTACAATATGTCTGACCCCTCTTGCATGTGGTAGCCTTTCAGATTGTGGATGCCAGGTCCTGTATCCCTCCTCGCCCTTCCTGAAGGTGAACTCTTCTGGTTCTTTAGACCCATATGCCTTTGCCATGGACTCTCCTATCTTCCTGTTCTTGTCGCTGATCATCTTGGTAGGCACTTTCCTTGACTTCTTATGATCCTGTGGTTTCAGAAGGTCCGGTCTTTCCCCATCCCTGGACATTTGAGTCTCTCCCTCTAGCCTCTACCTTCTTTAGTCCTTTAGTCTTCTTTGTCTCCAGCATCTAATTAGCACCTCATTACATCCAGGCCTACTCTCTAAGTGTCTTCTCAGAATAATTAACACATCACTACCTCTGTCTGGATCCGGAAAGAACACCCCTCTCTGCCTATTACAGGACCTGGAGGATGGGGTGGGACTGGGTGGGATCCGGAGTCAGAGAAAGGTGGTTTGCTGGCTTTTTCAAAATCTGCCTCATTTTCTAAATCTGTCACTTCCATCCAGTGCTCTGAATTCCTGCCCCCATCCCCCAGGGGTCAAGCATAGGATCTTCAAGGATGTCTCATCCAATTCCCTCTTTCTATTGACGGCCCAGTGAGGGAAATGACTTGGCCAGGTGACTTGGTGTACACGTCCAGGATACTAGAGCTGATGCCTTTTGGGCTTTTGTGGAAAGAGCCTGATCCTTTGAGGGATTATTCATTCCTATGCCTGGGGCAGATTCAGCCTTGATGTTAGGGATATAATCATGTTATCGATGAAATGAATACCCATAAGGTTAGAGATTTAGAAGGGGAAAGGACTTTAGAAGTCATCTAGTCTACTGGGCCAGAGAAAATCCAACCTCCCTCATTTTATCAATGAAGAACTGAGGCCAAGGTGGCTAAATGTTTTGCCCAGGGTCACTCAGCTAGAAAGCGCCTGAAGCGAGACTCAAACTCAGATGGCTCTTTTGCTTCATGGGACAGTGGTTCTCCCTCATTTGAGGTCTTTCATGGGAGACTGGTTTAGAGGCTTGTTCCTTCTCCTGCAGAGGAGATAGCCAGCCACCAAGATAGATGCCATCTCTGAGATTCGGTCATTCTACAAATCAGTGTATGAAAAATCACTCACCGTGTGCCAAGCACAGCTTGGGACAATGGAATACAAATTCTGAAAGCAGACAGCCCTTGGCCTCATCGAGCTTACATTCTAATCGAGGAGATAAACCTGGCCAAAGCTGACCTAGATATAGAGATTTCAGCTAGATAGAGGAGTTGGCTTAGATGTGGAGGGTCAGACTGGACTCCAGAGGGATGATTCTGCCACTTGAGGGACTCAACCATTTGGACATGGAGAGAGCAGGGCAGGAGTTTTGGAGCTGAAAGGGTTCACTCTGTGAATTTTCCCACCCAACCCCAGGTAAAGTAGCTGCAGAGTAGCCTGGATCTGGTGGGCCAGGGAGCTGGCCAGGATTGTAGAGCGAGAGTGAGGTCCAGTTCTGGGACAAGATAAGAAAGTCACAAAGCAGAGGCCTGAAGCTTCATGGGGAGAGAGAGACAAAAGGGGTGATGATCTAGAGAGAGATGAGCGCCTGGAGTTGACCTTAAACAAACTCCCAGCTTTCTTCCTCCAGAACCCCTCTTCAGAGCAGCCCTGGTGCTGGGCAAAGAGCTGGCTTCAACAGAGCCCACGGAAGGAGGCAGATGCCCATTTTATGGAGGAGGAAGCTGAGGTCCAGAGAAGGGAAGGCGCCTGCCTGAGGTCACACAGCAGGAAGTAG